>NC_051083.1:67691213-68291213 GCF_004664715.2 Peromyscus leucopus
CATTACCCCCCTTCACCCTCAGGGTTTGCTCATGTAGATCTCATCCATTTTTCTGTTGCTGGACGATCCCTGTGTCTTTCTTAGGGTTCTCTTTACTAGGTAGCCTCCCTGGAGTTGTGAGTTGCAGTCTGGTTATCCTTTGCTTTACATCTAGTATCCACTTATGAGTGAGTACATACCATGTTTGTTTTTCTGAGTCTGGGTTAACTCACTCAGGATGATATTTTCTAGTTCCATCCATTTGCCTGCAAACCTCATGATGTCATTGTTTCTTTTGGCATATGGTCATTATACATAGTAATGGGGTTCGTAAAGGTATTATACAAATAAAGCATTTATTTTATTGTATTAAATACCGTATCCTCCTCATTCTTCCCACTGTCCCTTCCCATTAGTATCCATTGTTACACCAAGCAGTTTTGTTTCTACTTTGATGGCATATGCACACACATCATTTTATGTCTATATAAAATCAAGGATACACAAATGAAAGAAATTCTGTGATATTTGTCTTTTTGTATCTGACTTACTTTGTTCAATGTGATGATCTCCGGGTGCATCTATTTTGTTGCAAAGAACATAATTTTGCTCTTCTGGGCTGAATAAAATTTAGTTTCATGTGTATACCACATTTTCTGTATTTGCTCATCTGGTTGAAAACATCAAAGTTAGTTCCACTTCTTAGCTATTGTGAATAGTGGTTCAATAGACAGAGATATACAAGTGTCTCTGTGGTCTATGGACTTAGAATTCTTCAAGTATATACCTAGATGTTGTATAGTTGGATTGCATAATAGTTGTATTTTTATTTTTTTGAGGAACCATAATACTGTTTTCCACATTGCATGAACTAATTTACATTGCCACCAACAATATGTAAGGGTGCATTGTTTATTTCCTATCCACGATTTCTTGTGACTTGTTTTCTTCATCTTTTTTAACTTTTTATTGATTCTTTGTGGATTTCACATCACGCACCCCAATCACACTCATCTCACCATCCCTTCATATCTGCCTTCTGCCCTTGCGAGCTCCTTTCTCAAAACATTTATGGATTCTAAGGAGTTTTTGGTAGAGCCTTTAAGGGTCTTCAACATATAGGATCACATCGTTTGCAAATAAGGATACTTGGACTTCTTTATTTCCTATTTTATATCCTTTCTTATTTTATTTCTCTAGCTAAGACTTGAAGCTTATGTTGAATAACCATGGGAAAAATCAACACCTTTTTCTCACTCCTATTTAGTACAATGATGCCCATGGTTTTGTTGTCAAATATAGTTTTTATTCTATTAATGTATGTTTTCTCTCTTTAATTTCTTCAAGGTTTTTAACATGAAGAGATGACAGACTTTGTCAAATTCTTTTCTACTTCAATTGTTTTTTTTTATTTTTTTAGAATTTCTTGTCTGCATACAATTAAATACCGCCCACCTCCCCTCCCCCAATTCCTCTCATATCCTTCTCAATGCACCCTCCCAATTCCTGTTCTGTTCCTATAATCCAAGTCCAGTTAGTGTCGTGCATATGTGCATGGAGCATGGGAATCCTATTATTGGTTATCCTTTAAAAAGACTCATTCTTCTTCCTCCAGTAACTATGTGCTACCAATGTGGCTCCTCAGTAAGAGGGGTGGGCAGAGATCCTGTACCCTGAATATGCCAAGATTTGGGCTGTCCTGATCCTATGCAAGTCATATGCAGGTAAACCACAGCTGCTATAAGTTCATGAGTGTGACATGGATGTCATGTCCAGAAGACAGTTTCCCAGCAGTCTTTCCTGTCCTCCAGCTCTTATATTCTTTTTGCTTCCTCCTCTGCACTGTTTCTCAAGCCTTAGTGTTTGTGAAGGTGGTAACGATATATATGTCCTGTTCAAGGCTGAATGCTCAGTCTCTTATTGTCATAAGTTTGGCCAGTTACAAATTTCTACATTGGCCGGGTGGTGGTGGCGCACACCTTTAATCCCAGCACTTGGGAGACAGAGCCAGGTGGATCTCTGTGAGTTCGAGGCCAGCCTGGGCTACCAAGTGAGTTCCAGGAAAGGCACAAAGCTACACAGAGAAACCCTGTCTCGAAAAACCAAAAAACAAAACAAAAAAAAATCTCTACATTGACTGTTGCCCACTGCAATAATAATAATAATAATAATAATAATAATAATAATAATAATAATGTTTCTGTGACAAAGAATGAGAGCAACTCATGTCTATTGGTATAAATATAAATGTTTAGAAGGCACTTTGACAGCATGTCCATTTAGCACAATAACAAAAGCAGGTTTCAGAGCCTAAGACTTTCCTCACCATTGGCTTATCAATGTACTTTTATACATCTATTGAAATGGTCTTGTGATTTTGGGCCTTGAGCTTATTTAGGTGACATACTACATTTTCTGTTTTGTGTGTGTCTAGACATTCTAGCAACTCTAGAATTAAGCTATTCTGATTATGGTGAATAATCTTTTTGATGTTTTAATGAGTTTGATTTGCCCACACTTCTTAAGAACTTTTATGTGAGGGCTATAGAAATGACTCAGTGGTTAAGCACTTGTTATTCTTGCAGAGGACCCAGTTTGATTCCCAATACCCACATAGTTGCCCTCAAAAATCCAATTCCAGGGCATCCAAAAGGTATGGCACATAGTGCACATATATGCCTGTACACAAAACATCCATATGCATAAATTAAAATAAATATATCTTTTAAAATTAAACTTTAAAAATGAGCTGAAAAATAATTTTTCCATCTATGCTCATCAGGAAAGTTGTTCCATAGTTTTATTTCTTTTCTGTGTCTTTATGCGATTTTGGTATTGTCCTCTTGGTTTGTTGTTGTTGCTGGAGGGGACCATTTTATTCTCATTCGTCTACTTCAGCTACATTTTTTTAAATTTTTTATAATTTTTTCAAAGAAAGTCATAATGAACATCTGTTGGGGAATATTATTTTAAGGTGTGTTACTTTTGTTCATGTTTCATTTTTTAACTCTTTGAAGCTGTGTTACTGCGCCTGCCTAGAACACCCAATGGTCTAATAAAGAGCTGAATGGCTAATAGTGAGGCAGGAGAAAGGATGGGCGGGTCTTGCAGGCAGAAAGAATTAATAGGAGAAATCTGGGAGAGGAGAGATCTAGGAGCTAGAGAAGAAGGAGGACATCAGGAGCCAACCACCCAGCTACACAACCAGCAACAGAGTAAGAAAGAAAGGTGTACAAAAATAGAGAAAGGGAAAAGCCCAGAGGCAAAAGACAGATGTGTAGCTAGAGTTTTCCCGCCTTGCCCACCGTCAGGACAAATCTTTGTCACCCGCCAGTCCCACAGCCACTCAGACCCAACCAAGTAAACACAGAGACATATATTGCTTATAAACTGTATGGCCATAGCAGGCTTCTTACTAACTGTTCTTATAGCTTAAATTAATCCATTTCCATAAATCTATACCTTGCCACGTGGTTTGTGGCTTACCGGCATCTTCACATGCTGATTGTCCTGGTGGCGGCTGGCAGTGACTCCTTCTGCCTTCCTGTTCTCTCTGTTAATCCCGCCTATACTTCCTGCCTAGCCACAGGCCAATCAGTGTTTTATTTATTGACCAATCAGAGCAACATATTTGCCATACAGAAGATGCCACAGCACATATGGGCTCATATAAAGTCAAGAAAAGCTGACAAGAAACAAACCAAGCTAAGACCACACATTCATAATTAAGAATAAACCTCTGTGTGTGATTTATTTGGGAGCTGGGTGTCGGGTCCCACAAAGAGAACAAACAAACAGACAAACAAACAACAAACCTCTTAGTTTCCATTGTGAATTCTCCATTCATATCTCTAATTTATTTATTTGAATTCGCTCACTCTCTCTGGCTAAGGATTTGTCAACCCTGTTTATCTTGTTAAAGAACCAAATTTTTGCTTCACTTCACTTATTCATTGTGGGAATTTTTGATTAACTTTTAAAAATTCTTTTGGATTTTATCTCTTTTAAACTCATTAGACTGCATCATTATGAAATTGGTAAACTTTGGGGGTGTGATGCTTTTGTAGCTTTTCACATTTCTAGTGTATCTCATCTAAGGTAGATCATTGGTTAAAAATTTCACGACTGTATTCTTTCAGGTGGCATATTTGCAATGTTCGAGTGTTAACTACTGTTTAGTTTGGCTGAGGTATAATTCATTCCCACTGGCCTAGGAGTGGAGCTCAGTAACTACCCGCTCTGTCTGCATGCTCAGCACACTAGACCCAATCTCCAGTGACACTCAGAGTAGAATGCTAGCTCTCCAGTAGCAACTGCAAATGCTGTATAAGTTTGCTAGAGAGGTGCATTATTAGTCAATTCAAAACAATAATCCCTTTAACTCTGATCATTTGGGGGGGCAATAAAAGAAGAATAATAATATAGTGTGGACTAAGATACTGGTAACTAAAAACAGGAAGGAAAGGAAAATAAACTATGACTGGTTTAGTGTTTTAGCAACAGAGAAAAGAAGAGAAAGGAATGGAAAAAGAAATAGGCAGTTGACATATTGTTAAGGTATACAGAGTTTAGAGATTTCTAAAGGTATACAAACTTATAATAAGAAATCAAAAGAGGAAGCATAGGATATGATGAAGAGATGCTGAAATAGGAGTGAGAAAGAAAGTATATGGGTTGTGGGTAAGAGAGAACACACTAATTCTATTGGTACAGAAACAGAGGGAACGACCATAAACAGTTGAGCAATATACAAAACTAAAACAAAGCAATTCTGACATATTTATAGTAAAGATAAGATTACTGATATTGCTTTGTTTGGTCATTTTTTTGATCTTATTGGTCTTTTGCTTGTATATAATTGTTTCTGAGTTTGTATTTTCATGGTGTGTGCACATGCGCGTAGGCATGTGTGTATTTGGTTCTGGGGGGCGTTGTTTAAGGGTTTTTTTGTTTATTTATTTGACTGATTTTTTTCTCTAAATAGAGAAAGAAGGGGCACATAGTTGGGGGGGCAGGGAGAATCTGTGAAAGTTGGTCTATCAGAATATATTGCATGAAATTTTTTCAATAAAAATCCTTTTAAAAGACTAAAAGCTCAAAGCCAATGTAACATAAAAAAAAATCAGATACAGATACTATAGAATCAATATCTCTTCTTTGCTGGGCCGGATATTGGATCACTCTTCTCCCTGAAATGTCCTTTGTAATGAACTCCTGCTATTTGTGTCTCCAGATCAACCCTGTTAGACTACCTTGTGGTATTTAGTGTCTCAGTGCAATTTGAATGGATTATTTATTGGGGTGAATTTCTGCCCAGGCATCAGTAGGTGTCAGTCCTCCCTTAGGAGTTTCCAGCCTTCAGTATGGCATGCTGCTCTAGGGTCTCTGCACCACTTGCTATGTTCCATGTGTGATGAATAGTCAGTCACCCTTCCCCTACATTAATTTCGATGTCCAAGGCCCTAGCATGTCCAAGGCCTTAGCATGTCTATGCCCAACCTCTTTTTTCCACATAAAACCGTTAAACACATTTTATTTATTAAAATAAAAATCACTTATACAGAGTTTTAAAACCTTTGTAAAATATAGCACATGTGATTTAGTAAAAAAAAAAAATTCAGATTTAAGGATTCTGGGAAATAGAACTTTTCTATGATACAGAAACTGAGAGGTCATTGGTCATCATTTAAAGAACAAGATGAAAATGTATGTCATTAGGGCCATGTTTTTCAACTGGTGGATCCCCACCTCTTTGGAGGTCAAACGACCCTTTCACAGGGATCACCATTGGAAAGCACAGATATTTACATTGTGATTCATAACAGTAGCAAAAGTTACAGTTATGAAGTAGCAACCAAGATCATTTTACAGTTAGGGGTCAGCACAGCATGAGGAGCTGTGTTAAAGGGTTGCAGCGTTAGGAAGGTTGAGAAGCACAGCATTAGGGGATGCCCTCACTTTTCTTTACATTTTTGCTGGATATACTCAGGCTGCCTGTTTATCAGTGTCCCTAGCCTTAACTGGAGTAAGTTTGCCCTACTGAGTTGCAGTTCAGGTCAGCTAACACGGGCTGTTTGTGTGGCTGTTGTGTTCTTAGGGGATGGAAGCAGACTTTGGTGTTTGGAAATGCAGTAGGACAGCCTTCTCTCTCCTCCCTGGCCTCATCCTGACAGGGTGCTTTGATTACAGTTTCTCTCAACATCTGTTTTCACTTTGCCTCAGCTTTTCTGGATAGTGACATTCCACAGCCAGCACTGGATAATTCCCCAATATCTGCTTCATGTAAATCCTGGGTCTTCCAGATTTTTGGTTTTTACACTCTTTGCTTCCACAGATTTTTTTCCTTTTCCCTTTTGTTTTCAGGAAGGGGAAGGGGAGGCAGATTTCTCTTTCCCTGCTTGGGGTAAGTCCACCATTTCCCTTGTAAATCTAGCATTCATTATTTCTATATTTCATCGAGTCATCCATAGTCCCTTGATCATTGCAATCCTTCACTGCTTTTCTTTCATGCTCATCACTTTTTGGAGTCACAAATCATACATTTGCTTTGATAATAACAGAGAATGCAAGAGGGTCCTGCTGGTCCCCATCTTCTCTCCCTCTTTTATGCTATCCACACTTTATTCATAAGGAAACAGAGGCTCAAGGACTTGAAATAGCTTTTTCTGATAACAGTAAGTCTTTTGATTCATAGGACTGGATTAAGTCTTCTTTTTACAATTCTAGACATGAAACTAGATCTCAAGATAATTTAATTGGAAGTTGAAGGATCACAACTAAAATAATCTGTCAACATATATTTTTCTGGTCCTCTACTATTCAAATTTCAGTGATATAACTACATATCAAAAAATCAATACGTTTTAATCTTCCATTCTCTCCTTCTCAACTTAGATGTTCTCATATTTTATATTCTAAAAATATTTTGTACTAGCTGGTTGCTAAGAAATTCTGTGAATATAAAAGAGGTTGTGACCAATCAGAATGTCTATCATCAAAAAATATGACAATAAATGTTGGAGAGAATGGCACTCACTGTTCATTGTTTCTGGAACATTCATATAGCCATTATGGAAATAAATGTGGAGGCTACTTAAACAATTAAGAATAGAATTACCGTATTACAAGGTTTACTGCTCCTGGGCAAGTATTTACTCAAAGGGATCCATAACTACCACAGAGACACTCACATATCCATGTTAATTGGAGTTCTGTTCACAATAACTAGGAAATGTAACCAACCTAGATGTGCATCAACAGGTAAATGGATAAAGAAAATATGATATATGTATATATTTAGGAATAGCATTTAATTGTGAAGAAAAGAAAATTGTTAAATTTGTAGGAAAATGGATGGGTCCAGAAAGTATATAATACTAAGTGAAGTGACCAAAGTCAGAAAGAAAGGAGCCATATTTCTCCTTTATATATGGATCCTAGAGTATAATGCACACATGTATACATGTAACTAGGTATAAGTGTGACTAAAGTATAAAAATAAGCTAAGAGCAGGTAATACTTGGTGATGAGGAAGGATGCAGGTGAGCAAAAGAATACAAGAGATATGAAAGAGGAAAATAATCTGGGAGGGGAAGCTATCAGTGGAGAACAGGGATACCATGGAGGTTAGGGAGATAGGAAGAAAGAGAACACTTTGTTCAAAAATGTCATAATGGTATCTAGCACATTATATGCTGTTTTACAAAACGTTGTTTTAATAGAGGATGAGGAGATGACTCAGGAGATAAATACCCTTGTATCCAGGTCTGATGACTCTTACATCCACAAATATATTCAATTCCTGGAACCCACATGGTTGAAGAAGAAGACCAACTTAGGCAAGTTGTCCTCTGATCTCCACATTTGCACCATGGCATGTACATATCCATACACACACACACACACACACACACACACACACACAAAATAAAATAAATATAATAAATTGCAAACAAGAAAAAGAGCAAATGTGGAAAGAAATATAGAGGATTCTTGGTTATAGAAGAAACCAAAAATGTTGAAGTTCAGTTGGCCTGTACAATAAGTAACAAGAGTGGTCACTATATTCAGATGGAAAAATACATACACATATAAGCACCTATGTACATATATGATCAATACACATACTTAAAGGAGAGTTGTCATTGAATTTGAACATCAGAAAAACTGTAACAATTTTAAGTGTTGATATATCCTAGGCAATATGTGAGATATACTCTAAATCTAAGAAACTGAGAGACTTGAGGGCATTGAAATTGGTGAGTGAAAAGCTTCAGATGTGTGGAAACAAAACTTACAAAAATGTTACAGTTTATTGTGGAGTAGATCCCTTTAAAGTACTTTGGAAGATACAAGGAAAAAATACTCCCTTTTGATCATATATGGCTACCAAACTATAGTTTTTTAGCCTGGGATTCCATGAATTTGTTCAATGTCTGTCCCTAGTATTTATTTGCTTTCTCAATACACCTTGGCTTTATTTCAAACTTCATTATGCAGCCATTCATTATCCTAATTCTGCCAAGTTTCTGCCTCATTTGATCTTTTTTTTTTTCTCTTTAGTCTTTTTCTGTAATTCCTTGTACGAACCCTGGGCTACTCCTTAGGATTAAACATTCAAGCTGTAGTTACTTTCTGGCTCTCCTTTTCCTGGATGTTTCATAGTACTGACTGCAAGTCTAGGATTGTGAGCCAGACTATTGGAACTAATTTAACTAACCAGGATATCAGCTGGACCCAGGATGAACAGAACAGAGCTGGAATATGATTTTTTTAAGATGCTGAAAGTGGTAGAGATATTTTGGAATCTTAAATTTGAAAGTCTGTAACCTTAGTTCTCAAACCTGTGTTTTCTGTCTGTAACCTCTATTTTCAAACCTGTGTTTTCTGTACAAAGTTCTTGGTTCTTTTTCAAAAGCTACATTTCAAGTTTTTTTTGTTGTTTTGCTTTTTATAAATCACACTTCCAGGAGCTGATATCATCTGTATGTAGTCTAGTCAGACATATGGAAAATATGTATTATTGCACTTACGTTTCTGTTGAACATAGTGACTCTGATTCCAGAAAAAATATAAATAATATCTGTCTTCATCATAATCACTTTATTTTCTAATTATCATTCTAAACAGTTAGTACATTTTCTATAGAGAATTTTAAATTACAAAAATTCACAGCCTCTTTTTCCAACGATAAAGTTTCCTATTTCCACAGTAACCACTCAGGAAAAAACTTGTTAAATTAACTCTAAAAATGTATTCTCCGAGAAGATTAAAATATAGAATGTTTTTTTAAAAAAGACATTAAATACTTTCTCAGCATTCTGTTACATTAACTAGATAACAAAGGTTAAATTTAAGGCATACATAGCTAAATAATTACTGAATAGACAAAACGATAATGAATTGTCTTGGGAGCTCTAAAGACTCACTCTAACTTGGTTGAAAATTTAAATATTGACTTAAGTTGGACTTTTTTATTCTGTAGATTTTGCAAGCCTTAATATGTAATAATAGTAAGATTGTTACAAGTTAAAAACATAGAAATGTTTTTCTACAGACCTCTTATCTTTGCTGGTACAAACTGATCCTTATATGTTAAACATCTCTGTACTAAAAAGATACAACAGATAATTAAAAAGAAGTATTCGTTTTTTAAACCAATATGTACAGTTCTCTCATCTACAGAGACTATGGTTTAAACAGATAAATGGAAGCAGCATTGCTGGGGAACCACGCTGAACAGAATAAAGAGCCCTGGTGACTGAGTTTCTAATGAGACTTGAGCTGATTCACCTGCTCCCAAGATAGTGCGTGTAAACTAGTTAGGTTGTATTTCTGGTCTGACAAATGGTATCTGCCTCTCATTCCACATTGGAATTGCTGCCTTTACTCATACATTTATATGTCTTAGTTGAGAATTTGCAAGGCCATTTGGAAGAAAGGACTCTGTTCTAGGAAATGCAACCTGGTACCCAAATAACTACCACAACTCATCACAAGTTACCCTCTTTTCAATCTCAGAAGCTACACCCAAACTACTCACACCCATTGTGACATTAGTATTTTGTCAGGATATCTATCACATATCAGGTGTAAACTATCAGTTATATAAGAGATGTTTCTCTTTTTTATTCCCACATATAAATGTATCAGGACCTAAAATGGCATGAGTATTCCAAAAAGTGAAGAGAAAAAGGGTCAAGTAATCAGAGTAGAATGCAAGTTGACTATGTTTGCAGTGCTGACTAGTTGGGATAAGGACAAATTTATGACTGATCAAGAATAGAAGTAGCCATCATTATACCTTTTGCACTTTACAAACTTATATCTACCCCCACAGCCACACCTTAGGGCCTAAGACCCTTTACTGTCTTTAAAAATACTTCATAAAGTACCCCTAACTGTAGTTTTCTCCCCAACTAGTCCTATTCTACCTGCTACTATCAGACCAATTTCTATAGGATAGTTTTGACTTTATCTTTACACAAGAATACATTAACCCAAGACCCCAATACCATGGGAAAGAAAAGAGTAGATTTCCAGGGAGTTTACATCACCTCTTTGGTGTATAGCAATAATGCTAATAGGAATTTTACTTTGTGTGTACATGATAGCTGGGTCCTGTTTTACGTATGTTTTCAACATTAGTTGGTGTCTTACTTAGTGTTTCTATTGCTGTAATAGAATCTATGTAGATGCTATGACTATGACAACTCTTATAAAGGAAAAAAGTTTAACTGGGGGGCTGTCTCAGAGGTATAATCCATTATCATTATGGTGAGAAGCATGGCAGCACACAGGCAGACATGGTGCTGTAGAAGTAGCTGAGAGTTCTACATCTGGATCCATAGGCAGCAGGAAGAGAGAGAGAGACACTGGGCATGGCACACTTACTCCAACAAGGCCACATCTCCTAATAGTGTCACTCGGTGTGAGCCTTTGGAGGCCATCTTCATTCAAACCACCACAGTTGGATTGCTTCTCCCAATAACAATGACGAAGAAGGTATTATTTCTAACATTCACAAAAACAAAATGCTTTAGATTAACAGAACCCAAGCAATGCAACTGTGGCTCCAAGCCAGACAGTCTGATTTGTAACCCAATGTTATTAATAAGTACATGCTGTACTTAAATAATTTGTATCTAAGTCTGTTACAAAATATTCTTAATACAGCCTCTTGATCCATCCTATATGACTCATTCTCTTTTTGAGCTGCTACTATATACACTGTGCAATGTTAGATACCTGACATTTGGTCTCCAAAGATAATCTCAATTGTTATATCCAATGATTATGCAATTGTTTCCTGAAGATCATGTCAGATCACATTCCATGACATGGCTATGGCATACATGGATGCCCTGCAGCCAGCCATGGGTAACTTGAAGAAACCTGCACAAGATCAAGCTAGTTAAAAATTCAAGCATGGAGCCAGGCGGCAGTGGTGCACACCTTTAATCCCAGCACTCAGGAGGCAGAGCCAGGTGGCTCTCTGTGAGTTCGAGGCCCACCTGGTCTACAGAGCGAGATCTAGGACAGGTACCAAAACTACATGGAGAAACCCTGTCTTGAAAAAAAAATTCAATCACAGAGAGGGGATGGGCTCCTGAGGCCCCACCCCTAGTTGAGGAGCTGTTGACAGCTGAGGGCTGCTGGGGGAGAGGGGGTTAGTTTTCTTTAGGAGTGTGACCTCTGCTATGTCCCCTATGCCCAAGTGGATGACCCTGTGCCCATAAGAACACAGCCTGGATGACTTAAACCCCACTGGATTGAATAAACAAATTAATTAATTAAATAATTCATGAAAGGATGACATGAACTGGGCAATGAGATGAGATGGAGGTCCTCGGAGAAGATGAATTGAGAAGTAAGGATTAAATATGATCAACACACATTGGACAGAACCAGGACTCATTTTATAATTGAGACATTTATTCCCTTGTTTTATTTGTCTTTGAGTTCATTGTATATTCTGGATATTAACCATCTCACAGATTTACAACTGACAAAGATTATCTTCTACTCTGTGAGCTTCCTTTTCACTCAGTTGATTGTTTCCTTTCCTGGACAGAAGTTGTTTTAGTCTTATGAGGTCCTATTTGTCAATTGTCTGTGAGGGTGTTCCTGGAGAGGTTTAACCTCAGCTAAACCTCTGAGTTTAACTGAGGAAGACCCACCATTCTCTGTGCTGGGGTCCTAGCCTGAAAAAAAAGGAGAAATGAGAATACAGTACCAGGATGCCTCTCTCCCTGCTTGCTTACTGTGAATGCAATGTGAGCAGATGCCTAACACACCTACTGTCCGTACCTCTCCTCCATAATGAAATGGAATTCCATTAAATGCAAAGCAAAACAAATCATTCCATTAAATGATTATGGAATGAATGGATGAATTGTTTCCTCTTAATCAATTGCTTTCATGTATGAATTCCTAACATACATGATACTGCTATAAATCTTAGGGGTAATCACTGATTGAATATTATGGGTTAGATAAATTTTTTTCATTCTAGCTCAAAGCAAAGTAAACATTAAGTTTATTGACCCGTGACATAGGAAATTATTCAGAAAAAGAGCACAGGAAATAAAATTTAAACAAGTTGTGGAGACTCCAAAGCACAAACTTTATTGACAAATTATGCACTATTCATTGATGGATTAACAAGAAAAATATAGCTCAAGGTCACAAAACATGAGTTCAGGTCCCATCTCATCTGTTTAACATCTGTGTAACTTATTAAAATCTATTCGAGCTTCAGATTTTCACAGTGTGGAGTTAGGTAAATTTGAAAATATTTTTCCTATGAGATGTTTTGGATTTTTTTTAATGTCTCTGATGTAAAGGAAAAAGACAATACTCAAATCCAAAGCATCTGTAGTTCTGCCGCCTGCAGCTTCACAATGTCATTTTTCTTTTGGTTAAAATCTACTGTTTATTACCAGATGATAGGAAAGATTAGTGAGGCTCCATGAATCTCAATTTTTATTTTATTTTATTTTTTGGTTTTTCAAGACAGGGTTTCCCTGTGTAGCTTTGCACCTTTCCTGGAACTCACTTGGTAGCCCAGGCTGGCCTCGAACTCACAGAGATCTGCTGGCTCTGCCTCCTGAGTGCTGGGATTAAAGGCATATGCCACTACCGCCTGGCTTCAATCTCAATTTTTTAATTAATTAAATTTACCTATTTATTTTACATCTGGACCGGTTTCCCCTCTCTCCTCTCCTCCAATTCCCTCCCCCCACCACCACCCCTTTACTCCCTCTAATCCACTCCTCTTCAGTTTCTGTTCAGAAAGGGACAGGCCTCCCATGGGTATAAAGAAAGCATGACATGTCAATTTGAGGTAGGGCTAAGCTCCTCCCTTGTATTAAGGCTGGGCAAGGTAACCCAGTATGAAGTATAGGTTCCCAAAAGCCAGACAAAGCATTAGGGATAGCCTCTGCTCCCACTGTTAGGAGTACTGCAAGTAGACCAATCTATACAACGGTCACATATATGTAGACGGCCGAGATCAGTCCCATGCAGGCTCCCTGTTGTCGATTCAGATTCTGTAAGCACCTATGAGTCCAGGGTAGTTGATTCTGTGGGGTTCTTCGTGATGTCCTTGACTCCTCTGGCTCCCTTCCTCCTTTCTTTAGCAGGATTCCCCAAGCTAATTTTTGGTTGTGGGTCTCTGTATCTGTTTCCATCAGTTAATGGATGAAGCCTCTCTGATGACAACTGGGGTAGGCACCAGTCCACGAGTATAGCCGACTATCGTTAGGCTCATTACATTGGCATTTTTTTCTCTAGTTGTGTTTGGTTCTATCCTAGGTCTCTGGGCCCTCCAGCCTCTGGGTCCTGACACTCCAGGCAGTGTCAGGGGTGGGCTCACTCTCAGAAGCATGGGTCTCAGGCTGGACCAGTCATTGTTTGGCCACTCCCACAGTCCCTGTACTACTCTTACCCCAGCATCATCCCATAGGCAGGATAGACTGTAGGTTGAATATTTTGTGGCTGAATTGGTGTCCCAATCCCTCCACTGGAAGTCTTTCCTGGTCACAGGAGATGGCCAGTTCAGGCTACACAACCTTTATTGCTAGGAATCTTAGCCAGGGTCATCCTTGTAGATTCCTGGGATTTTCCATTACACCAAGATTCTACCTGACCCTGAAATGCCCCCCTTTCAAGTTGACTCTTTCAGTACTCTCCCCCTCCACCCATCCCACAGCCTGATGCCTCATGATCCCACCCCCCCCTGCCCCCAGTCCACCCATGAAATCTCTTCTATTTCCCCTTCTCAGGGAGATCCAAGCATCCCCTCTTAAGTCCTCCTTGTTACCTAGCCTCTCTGGGTCTGTAAATGGTTATTCCTTATTTTACAGCTAATATTTCTAGGTGAGTACATACCATGTTTGTCTTTCTGGGTCTGTGTTACCTCACTCAGAATGATTTTTTTTTCTAGTCCCATGCATTTAAATTTCATAATGTCATTGTTTTCAACAGCCGAGTAATACTATATTGTATAACTGTACCACAGTTTCTTTTATCTATTCCTCAGTTGAGGGGTATCTAGGTTGTTTCCAGATTGTGGATATTAAAAATAAAGCTGCTATGAACATAGTTGAGCAAGTATCCTTGTTGTATGACTGAGCAATCTTAGAGTATATATCCAAGAGTGGTACAACTGGTTCTTGAGGTAGATTGATTCCCAATTTTCTGAGAAACTGCCATATTGATTTCCAAAGTGGCTGTACAAGTTTGCACTCCCACCAGCAATGGAGAATCGTTCCCCTTGCTCCACATCCTTGCCAGCATGAGCTGTCACTTGTGTTTTATCTTAGCCATTCTGACAGGTGTAAGATGGAATCTCAGAGTCATTTTGATTTGCATTTACATGATGGCTAAAAATGTTGAGCATTTCTTTGTTTCTCAGCCATTTGAGTTTCTTTTGTTGAGAATTCTCTGTTTAGATCTGTACCCAATTTCTTAAATTGGATTATCTTTTTGATGTCTAGTTTCTTGACTTCTTTATATATTTTGGAATTTAGCCCTCTGTCAGATGTGGGGTTGGTGAACATCTTTTCCCAATCTGTACTCTGCCATTTTGTCTTATTGACAGGGTCCTTTGCCTTATAGAAGCTTTTCAGTTTCATGAGGTCCCATTTGTTAATTGTTGATCTTAGTGCCTGCACTATTGGTGTTCTGTTCAGAAAGCTGTCTCTTGTGCCAGTGTGTTCAAGGCTAATACCCACTTTCCACTTTCTCTTCTATCTGGTTCAGTGTATCTGGTTTTGTATTGAGGTCTTTGATCCACTTGGAATTGAGTTTTTTGCACAGTAATGGATTTGGATCTATTTGCATTCTTCTACATGTTGACACCCAGTTATTCCAGCACTATTTGTTGAAGATTCTTTCTTTTTCACATTGTGTAAGTTTGACTACTTTGTCAAAAAATCAGGTGTCCATAGGTGTATGGATTTACATCTGGGCCTTTGATTCTATTCCTTTGATCCACCTGTCTATCTTTATGATAATGCTATGTGATTTTTATTGCTACAGCTCTGTAATAGAGCTTGAAATTGGGGATGGTGATACCACCAGAAGTTCTTTTATTGTTCATGATTGTTTTTACTAACTTGAGTTTTTTGTTTTTCCATGTGAAGTTAGGCATTGTTCTTCCAAGGTCTGCAAAGAATTGTGTTGGGATTTTAATGGTGATTGCATTGAATCTGTAGATTGCTTTTGGTAAGATGACCATTTTTACTACGTTAATCATACTGATTCATGGGAGTGGGAGATCTTTCCATCTTTTGATATCTTCTTCAATTTCTTTCTTCAAAGACCTGAAGTTCTTGTCATACAGGTCTTATACTTGCTTGGTTAGTGTTACCCCAAGATATTTTATATTATTTGTGGCTATTGTGAAGGGTGTTGTCTCCCTGATTTCTTTCTCAACCCATTTAATGTTTGTATATAGAAGGGCTACACATTATTTTGATTTAATCTTGTTTGTATTCAGCCACTTCACTAAAGGTGTTTATCAGCTGTAGGAGTCACCTGGTAGAACTTTTCAGGTTGCTTATATATACTATCAAGTCACCTAGGAATAGTGATACTTTGACTTCTTCATTTACAGTTTGTATACCCTTGATCTTCTTTAGTTGTCTTATTGCTCTAGCTAGAAATTCAAAAATTATATTGAATAGATATGGAGAAAGTGGGCAGCCTTGTCTTGTCCCTGATATCAGTGGAATTGCTTTGAGTTTCTCTTCATTTAATTTGATGTTGACTGCTGCCTTGCTGTATATTGCTTTTATTATGCTTAGGTATGTTCCTTATATCTTTGATCTCTCCAAGACTTTTATAATGAAGGGATATTGGATTTGTCAAAGACTTTTTCAACATCTAATGAGATGAATATGTGGGGAGTTTTCTTTCAGTTTTTTTTTTTTAACGGTGGATTACATTGATTTCATAAGCTGAACCATTCCTGCATCTCTAGGGTGAAGCCTATTGATCATGGTTGATAGTGTGGTTTTGGTTCCTGTTCTGGATCTTGCTCTGTAGACCAGGCTGGCCTTGAACTCACAGAGATCCACCTGACTCTACCTCCCCAGTGCTGGGATTAAAGGCATGTGCCAGCGCCACCCAGGTTTGATGTGTTCTTTAATTCGGTTTGCAAGTATTTTATTGAGTATTTTTGCATCAATATTCATGAGGGAAACTGATCTGTAATTTTCTTTGTTGAGTCTTTGTGTGGCTTGGGTATCAGGGTGATGGTAGCCTCAGAAAAAGAATTTGGCCATGTTCCTTCTGTTTCTATTGTGCAGAACAATTTGAGGAGTACTGGTATTAGCTCTTCTTTGAAAGTCTGGTAAAATTCTGCATTAAAACTTACTGACCCTGGACTTTTTTGATTGGGAGGCTTTTAAAGGTTGCTTCTATTTCCTTAGGGGTTATAGGTCTATTTAAATTGTTTATATGGTTTTGATTTAATTTTGGTATGTGTTATCTATCAAGAAATTTGTCCATTTCTTTTAGATTTTCCAATTTTGTGGAGTACAGTTTTTTGAAGAATGACCTAATGATTCTCTGGATTTCCTCAGTGTCTGTTATATCCCCCTTTTCATTTGTGATTTTGTTCATTTGGAGATTCTCTGCCTTTTAGTTTGGATAAGGTTTTGTTCATCTAGTTGATTTTCTCAAAGAACCAACTCTTTGTTTCATTGATACTTTGTGTTGTTCTCTTTGCTTCTATTTTATTGATTTCAGCCCTCAATTTGATTGTTTCTTGTCACCTATTCCTACTGGGTGAGTTTGCTTCTTTATGTTCTAGAGCTTTCAGGTGTGCAATTAAGTCATTAGTATGAGATTTCTCCAAATTCTTTAAGTGGGCACTTAGAGCTATGAACTTTCCTAGTGTCCTATAAGTTTGGGTATGTTGTACATTCATTTTCATCGTACTCTAGAAAGTCTTTAATTTTTTTCTTTATTTCTTCCTTGAAATGGTGGTGATTCAGTTGAAAGTTGTTCAGTTTCCATGAATTTGTTGGCTTTCTGTAGCTTCTGTTGTTGAAATCCAGCTTTAATCCATGGTGGTCTGATAAGATACAGGGGGTTCTTTATTTTTTTTTTTTAATCTATTGAGACTTCCTTTGTGACCAAGTATGTGGTCAGTTTTGGAGAAGGTTCCATGAGGTGCTGAAAAGAAAGTATATTCTTCTAGGTTTGGGTCAAGTGTTCTGTAAATAATTTTAGGTCCCTTTGGTTCATTATGTTCATTATTAGCATTTCAGGGATCACCTAGCCTACTCCCAGGGCCCTCATCTGTGCCCACTAAGAGCAGCTCCTGCACACATGTGTTGTCAACATTCAGGCAGACACCTAGCCAGCCCAGAGTCCTATGGCTGGACATCAATGTGTAGTCTATGCATATGTGCTACATGGCTCTGTAGTCTCCCTCTTTGCAATAAAGCCTCCATGTGAGTTTGTTGTATGGTGTGACTGTCCTTGCTTCTGCTAAACCACAATTAACGCTATTATTTCTCTGTTTAGTTTTTGTCCGGATTACCTGTTCATTGGTGAGAGAGGAGTGTTGAAGTTTCCCACTATAAATGTGTGGAGTCTGATGTGTGATTTAAGATTTAGTAATGTTTCTTTTACAAATGTGGGAGCCCTTGTATTTGAGGCATAGATATTCAGAATTGAAACATGATCTTGGTGGATTTTTCCTTTGATGAGTATGAAATGTCCTTCTCTATCTCTTTTGATTAATTTTGGTTTGAAGTCTATTTTATTAGACATTAGGATAGCTACATGAACTTGCTTCTTGGGTCCATTTGATTGGAAAATCTTTTTCTAACTCTTTATTCTGAGGAAATATCTATCTTTGATGTTGTTGAGGGGTGTTTCTTTTCTTTTTTTACTTTTATGTATTCTTTGTGGGTTTCACATCATTCATTTTGATTCCAGTTATCTCCCTGTCCCCTTGCATCTGCCATCTGCCCTTATAATCCCCCCCTCCAAAAAGAGCCAAATTTAAAAGAAAAACCAAAACCAAAAGAAACAAACAAAAAGAGAAGAATCTTGTTGTGGAAGCTGTAGTGTGGTCCGTTGAGTCACTCAATTTACCCTTTTGTCTTTTCATCTTGACTTGCAAGTGTTCATTGCCAGGAGTCATTGGTCTGGTTCGAGGCCTCTGGCTTCTGCTACACCATTGCTCTCACTGGGGCTCCTCTTAGATACCCTGTTGTTATCCTTTGTCATGGAGATCCTGCTGTTTTGGATCTGTATAGGTTCATCCCCTTCACATGCTCCAACAGTTCATAGATTCAGTGGATGCTGGGGTGGGCCATCTCATAGCTCTGGTTATGGGCCTGGGTAGCAGCTAGATTTGGTCAGCTCTTCAGCTTTCACTCCTCATCAGTACCCAGAGGAGCCCTCCAAGCACTGGCTAGGCTAGCTCACCCAGTGCAGCCTACAGCAAGGAGCAGCGAGGCCAGTTCTCCTGCTCATGGGCCCTCAGATCCAGGTCTCCCTCACTCATATTGTCAGGGCCAGCTCTACCGTTTTGACCAGGCAAGGTGCAAGGCCCTCTCTCAATTGCTGTAGGAGGCAGATGACGTGGAGCGGGGTCAGCTCGATTGGCCTCACACCCTCAGGACTGGCTGACCTGCATCCCTAGCAACAGGGTCAGCTCTAGTGCACTGCCCAGATGGAAAGCAGAGGCTGCTTTCTTGTGCGCTGCAGCCAGTGAGGGTCAGGGCGAGCTCTCTCACTCTTGTGACCCCAGGGCCAGCTCTCTCACCTGTCGCTGGTGGTAATGGCCAGTAGGGAAGGCATCTTTCCCTCATTCATGTCACTACACGTCAGATGAGAGGGGTGAAGTCAGCTCCTCTGCTCTCATTCCCTCAAGGTCACCTTACCTGCATCCTTGATCACAGGATCAGCTCTAGGGTGCTTCCCAGGTAAGGTGCATACTACCTATGGGAGGGGTGGGTCTATCTTTCCTGAGTGCAGGGGTGAGCTCTCCCCTGGGGGGCAGGGCCAGTTCACCTGCTGCAATATCTAGCAAGGTGTAGGACCAGCTATCCCAGGGAGAGTGAAGGGTGAAGTCAGCTCAGCCCATCATGGTTCAAATGATCCCCATGCTAACACGTGCCTTGGACTTCACCACAGAGCCCAGCTGCAGAGGACCACTGACCCAGACATGGCTCTCAGCAGCAGCTCAAGCCCGGATGTCACCACGGCCCTGGGAGCAGCACAGGCCCCTTAGATCAGCACAGCCAGAATACCAACATGGTCCCAGGTTGCTGGCCAGACTCCTGCATCCACTGAACCCTCGGTGGCAACTGGAGCCACAGACATGACCCAGATCCCGGCCTCTGCAGGGCCACAGACCCAGACATGGCCCTAGGCAGCAACCTGAGCCCGGACATCTCCATTGCTCCAGGTGGCAGCACTGGGGGCATCTTCAAGGCTCCAAGTGGCAGTACTAGCCACCTAGATTGGCATGGCCCTAGGCACAGCATGGTCCTCAGACACCAGCATGGTCTGAGGTGGCTGACCAGACCCCAGTCATCCTCATGGCCCTCAGTGACAATAGGAGCCCCAGACATCAACTTAGACCCTGGCTGCTGTAGGGCCACAGACCAGACATGGCCGTCTGTAGCAACCCTGGCCTGGATGACACCGTGGCCCAGGGTAATAGTTTAGGCCACTCAGGTCAGGATGTCCCTGGTGGCAGCATGGCTCTCAGACACCCTCATGGGCACAGGTTGCGGCCCAGCTCCCAGCCGTGACAGGAGCCACAGACGACAACAACACAGGCCCTTTCAGCTGCTCCAGGGCCCCAGATCAAGACCTGGCCCTTGGTCATAGCCCAAGCCCAACATTTCCCTGGACTTGGGTAGTCAGTGGGCCATTCACTTCAGCCCGTTCCTCATCACCCTAACCTCTCCAAACCCACCTCTCTCCCCAGCCCACAAATCATTCTGCCTCTCCCTCTCTTCCACCTCCCCACCATTTACTCTCTTACCACAATGGTGCCCAACAACCCAGCACCAAGACACTAGGTTAGGTCACAGGTGACACTTGGTTGGTCTCAGCCACAAAGGATGGCGCAGAGCTATTTCCTTTCCTCTCTTCTGGGCCTGGGCCTAGAGACCTCCGGCAGTATTTGGTATTATAGCACCTGATCACTTGGCGTCAGAGGCACAAGGAGGACTCCTGGTTGATTGTGTCCCCTCGGACCCAAAAGTCTGGAGGGGTTGGACACCATCTGTGTCTACCATCTATTTCAAAATCCTAATGCTTGAAGAATGCAACTGTTACATCTCTGACCTGGACCTCTCCCTTAAGCCCCATCACATGTACCCAGTTTTTTTAGAATCACACTTGAGTGTTGAGGAATATTTGTTATATGCAACAGAATGATGGATCCTATTTCATATCCATTCTGCTAGCCTGTGTCTTTTTATTGGTGAATTGAGTCCATTGATATTGAGAGAGATTAATGACCAATGATTGTTACTTCCTGTTAGTTTGTGGTGGTGGTAGTGTGTGTGTGTGTGTGTGTGTGTGTGTGTGTGTGTGTGTGTGTGTGTGTTTCCCTTCCTTGGGTTTTGCTGGTGTGAGATTATCTGTTGTGTGCGTTTTCATGGGTGTAGCTAACTTCTTTGTATTGGAGTTTTCCTTCTAGTACCTTCCATAAGGCTGAATTTGTGGATAGATTTTGTTTAAATTTGACTTTGCCATGAAATATCTTGTTTTCTCCATTTATGGTAATTGAAAGTTTTACTGGGTATAGTAGTCTAGGCTGGCATCCATGGTCTCTTAAGAGTCTGCAAGACATCTGTCCAGGCCCTTCTGGCTTTTAGAGTCTCCATTGAGAAGTTGGGTGTAATTCTGATAGGTCTGCCTTTCTGTTTTACCCAGCCTTTTTTCCCTTGTAGCTTTTTAACATTCTTTCTTTGCTCTGTATGTTTAGTGTTTTACTTAATATGTGGTGAAGGGACTTTCTTTGCTGGTCCAGTCTATTTGGTGTTCTGTACGTTTCTTGTACCTTTATAAGTAGGTCCTTCTTTAGGTGGGGAAAATTTTCTTCTATGATTTTATTACATATATTCTCTGGGTTTTTGAGCTGGGATTCTTCTTCTATTCCTATTATTCTTAGGTTTGGTCTTTTATTCATAGTGTCCCAGATTTCCTGGATGTTTTGTGTTAGGAATTTTTTGGAATTAATATTCTCCTCGACTGATAAATCTATTTCCTCTCTCTTCTCTTCAATGTGTGAGAATTTCTCTCTATCTCTTATATTCTGCTGGTGATGTTTGCATCTGTAGTTCCTCTTCCATTACTCAGATATTCTATTTCCAGAATTCCCTCAATTGTGTTTTCTTTATTGCTTCCATTTCCATTTCTCAGGTCTTGAACCATTTCCTTCACTGTTTATTTTTTTCTTGGCTCTTTTGGCATTCTTTAAGGGATTTATTGATTTCCTCCAATTGTCTGTTTGTCTTTGCCTCACTTTCTTTAAGGGATGTTTTAAAATGTCCTCTTTAAGGACCTCTCTCATCTTCATAAAGTTATTTTTAAGGTCATTTTCTTGTGCTTCCGCTTCATTGGAATGTTCAGATCTTGCTGTTAGAGGGTCACTGGGTTCTAGTGATATCATATTGGCCTTTCTGTTATTCATTGTGTACTTACACTGGTGTTTAGACATCTGGTGTTAGGATAATTATAGTTGTAGGTATTGATTCCTGCATTTGTCTTTGTTGGGTGAGTGTTTTGTCCTTTTGTTTTCTGACTCTTCTCTGATCTTAAGTGTCCAGTGGTTCTGGTGTCTGGCGAGTCTTCAGGTCCAGTACGGTGTCTTGGCTGGAGGTTTGGGAACTTTGAGTCCCTAGATCTGGCCTGGCCTCCAGTAAAGCCTAAGTCTTCTTCTAAAGTTGTAGGCAGGAATATGGAGTCCATGGGAGGGGGACACTCTGGGGTTGTTGAGTGGGCTTTAAGGAATATTAGTGGGAAGTGGGCAGTGTCTTCCCTGCGATGCTTAGGAGCAGCCTGGCCTCTGGTAAAGCTGCTGGAGCTGTGGGCCAGAGTATGGAGCCCAGGGAAGGAGGTCGAATCTCAAGTTTTTTTTACTTGTAAAATCAAGATATCAATGGTGGCTACCTAGTAGAATTATTGTGAAGACTAAACAAAAGTTCTTACCACAGTATGTGGCTCATGACAATTAATCAAGAAGTATTAGATATTATAATTATTATTATTGCATTCATGGGAAAATAATAGTAGTGTAGAACAAAAACAACAATTAGGACCCAAGAATAGACCATTAGAAGCAAGGTTAAGAAGTCTGCATGCAGAGCAACACAATTGGCATGAATAGCTTATTAATATAATATGCAAAATAGAATGACGTCAGTGAGGTGACAGGAATTTCCATTGTCATTCTTCCACAGGACCAATATTTTTGCAACAACATGCATATTGTAATAACTGTGTGGGAACACCAGAGTCCAGCTAAGAGGGTCTAACATGCTAGCAAAACGAAAATAGTGTTCATGAAATCATACACTGACGAAGACAACTGCGCACTCTGCTATTCAGCTCATAGACTCTCCTAAGAGATAGTACCCCATATTCCCCCCATGCATGGACTGAATAAGCTCTTGCATTAAGGACATATACCTCGGTGGCAGGTGAAAACTTCAGCAGCTAACCTGAGCAGTACTGGGGTGACAGGAAGCACACACCTTGAACATTCCAGGGCACTGTTCTAGGAAAAATAAATGGAAGTCCTTCAGGGGCTCAGCTAAGTCTGGCAGGGAATCTGAGGGGAAAAAAAAAATCTACTTACACTATATTCTTATGTCTGTTAACTGTATTCCTCTAAGACAAAATTACATCAATTCAGCTATAGCTCCACCAGGCATTCAAGGCAGGAGTAACTCTAGACATACCAAGCTCTATATCTGTCTACTCTTTCTCTGGGATGAAATCCTGTCTCCATAACTGCATTTCCGTCCAGCTCCCCAGCTCATAGTCCAGCTAACGACCAAACTCCTATGCTTCCAGCCTCATCTTCATCCTCTGTATCCTCTTTCTCCATCTCTGCCACTCTCTACTCCTGGCACTCAGAAAATTCTACTCAATATCTGCTTACCCTCTATGGAACCTCTGTGGTCCGCTCTTCTCTCTCGCCATGCTGTTCTGTCCTTGTCTACAGAAAATGCCTGTCCTTTCTTCCTCTGGGCAGATGGTTTCCAGGTTTCACAGGAATGTTGTTTTACCTTTCACGCTGATATGTAAAAATCTCTTTAGTTCTCAGTCAAATGCTCTGGAGAACCACTAGGCCTCCTCAAGGCAAGGGATGGTCTGAGCTTCATTAGCAAAAGAAACAAAGCTAGGTGTCTCCCGCCAGCTTGTCTCCTAAGCTCAGCAGGGCAGTTAGTAACTTAGTAGTTCAGCAGGTTAGGGGAGCTGAACTATTTGCCAATTGGTCTGGGCACATATGGATTTCACAGCAGAAGACAAGACAGCTGGAATAGTAAGGGCTGGGTAACACCAAATATTCATAATAAATGGCTTTGCCTTTTGACAGACCTTTGGCTGGTCAAAGTTCAGCTTTAATACACAGCTGAATCTCTATGATATATTCTTGCGGCCCGCAAGACACACACACACACACACACACACACACACACACACAACACACACACAAAATAGATAGGTAGACAGACATACCTACAGACAAACAGATCAAAACAAAAGGCCTAACTTCCTCAGTATCCTTGGGACAACAAGATTCAAGGATGTTCCATGCAATATAAAATTGTGTGGTATGTACATCTGACTTTTATGCATTTTCTTGTGTGCTTTAAGCCATCTATGAATGGTTCACAACACGCCCCCACTGTCGGGCGTGTTTGCATATACCAGGCGGACACTTCCGCCTAGCCAGTTCCAGGTCAGGATAGGCATTTCCGGGTCAAGGCATCTCGCGTGATCAGGATCCGTGACATTTCATGGCGATGTAAGAGCACAATGTGGCCATGTGATCTACGCACATGCTTGGAGTAGTGACGTGACCTGGCCATGCCCAGCCTTTAAAAAATGAGCACCGTGTTCCCAGTTCCTTCCCAGGCCTGCACACTCTCTGTCCCTTTATCTCTAATAAAACTCTTATTAGCAGATTCTGTCGTGTTTCGTGACATTTCCTTGCAGGGTAAGAACACAAAGCGGCCAAATAACTAACAATCTATAGATTACTTATAATACCTAAAACAATGTAAATGCTACAAAATAGTTGTTATGATATAATATTTAAAACCTATTTTAAAATGAAAGAGTCTGTACATATTCAGTAGAGATGAAAATGTAAAAATATTTTTACCTATCACTGTCTGAATTGGTATGTATAGAACTTCTGGACTTAAAGAAATTAGTATTCTTTGTAAATTATAGCTTATTCCTTTGTTCTTCATTCCCTCCTTTCTGTCTCTGTTTTCCTATCTTTTCAAATCTGTGGCTTCATATTATTTATCAGTAAAAAAAAAAATCCTATCTAAGAATTCAAGCCCATAACAAGCCATCCCTCCATTTCTTATTTTTCCCAGATTTTATCCTATAACTCTGTTTCTGTTCATCTCCAAAAAAATAACTAATATATACTTTAGGGAAATTCCTGAGGCAAAAACACTTAGACCACTGTTAATTAACTTGTAAAAATCAATTCCAATTCACTTCTGTATTATTCTTTGTCACCACAGAGGTTATATAGCTTAATATTTTCCCAGCCTCCCTTGAAGCTAAAGCAAGCCATGAAATCCAGTACTCCACAATGAAATATAACAGGCCTTAGAATAGTTGAACATAAGTTTTTTGCTGTCTTCTAATGAAATAGTAAGTCAACTCAGCCTCATTTTTTCCACTTCAATATAGGTATGTTGTGTAGAGATACAATAGCTATGTTGTGGTCACGTAGGAAAACCAAAAATCCCACAGAAATGTATAGAACACCATCATCAGCTCTTGGATTCTGACTTCTTGGTTTGTAGTTAAAATTAAGCCTGCAAGGATGAAGAGATGGCTCAGTGGTTAAGGGCACTGGCTACTCTTTCTAAAAACCTGGGTTCAATTCCCAGCACCCACATGGCAGCCCACAGGAGTCTGTAACTCCAGCTCCAGGGAATTCAATGCCCTCTTCTAGACTCTGAAGGCAACATGCACATCTATGCAAGTAAACCACCCAGATACATACAAATAAATAATTAAAATTTTTAAAATGAGGATTTTTCCAATCCTCTGAAAACGTAAGTTTTCAAAATTTAAACTTGTTTCTTTGAACTTTAGACATGCTGCTGCTTGAACACAAATAAGATTCTGCTCAGTGTAAGCAGAGTGTTACATATCTAGAAAGTCTTACATAGTTCATCAAAGTTTTCTTTCATCGTCTATGTAGCCTTTCTATGAGACACTAAGGACCCAGTGAGTACTGGGGTAATTGCTTTGATCCTACTGTTGTTGAAAGTAACACTTATTTTGATTTCCTGGTGATCTTCCATAGAACTAGGTATTTCTGTTCATTTTTCTTATACGTTCAAACCTTCATTTATTCATCACAGTTTTATTAGATTCATTAAAGCAGCACAATTGGTAGAATATAATCATAAATTCCAAAGACAGTCAAATAACCTCTCTGTCTTAAATTTCTGACCAGCAAGAAAGGGATCTTTAAAGCCAAAGAATATATTGGCACTTTTCACTAAAAATTAGGAATTTGTAGTTACTGTCAATACAAACAAATAAGGAGAAGCAAACAAATCTACCAGATGCCTTAGTTTGGATGTGGGTTTTCCCTCATGGGTTCGTCTGTTGAAAGCTTGATGCCCTAGGTGGTAGTACCCAGGGTCTCCATATCCTGCAAGAGGTAGAGCCTAGTAGGAGATCCTTGGGGTAACTGGAGGCATGTCCACTAAGGAAATTGGAAAATTACAGTTATTCAAAGCCATAATGTCTTGTGATATATCTTATATATTCCTGTCATTATGATGCCACTTGCCACAAGGACTTCACCAGAGCCAAGTTGATGATTGTATTGTGCCCTTGAAACTCCAGGATGAAGAGCTAAATAAGGTTTTTTTCTTTAAAAAAAAAATAACTACCCAGATTTATTTTGTTACAGTATTAAGGAACAAATTAATGCAACACACTATTTTGAACTGGAATTATAAATACTTCACATATATACTCTATCTGTACAAATGCATATCCTGCCCTATTATGAAAATCAAACACCAAAGCAGTGCATTTCTTATAATTGGTGAAGTTACATTAATGCATTGTCATCACTCAAAGTTTGTGGTTTACATTACAGTTCTTAGTATTGTACATTCTATTTGGACAAATGTATAATAATGTATAGCCACCATTGCAATGTCACACATGTAATTTAACTACTCTGTGCTCCCTCTAATGTATAGACACCATTGCAATGTCACACATGTAATTTGACTACTCTACGCTCCCTCTATATTTTATTTTTCACATGTTTTTACTGAGTGCTCATCCTTAAAAATGCTGCATTTGTGGAGGCAAATGTGGTTATTCACAGGTCCCTGGATGAGCTGTGTGCACCTTTCCTCCTTCTGCACCTTTACTCCCTCTTTCCCATCTGTAATTTAGGAAAATTTTCTTCATAAGCTCTAGAAACATTTTCTTCCTCCTTATTCTTCTTTGCTTTGGAAGGCCAACAATAAAAGTAGCCACTTTCGAAATTTGAATATCTCTGCCAGGCATTGTGAATGCATTCCTATAGGACCTGGGGGTCTTTGAATCATTATGAAGTTCTTTCTCTTTTAAAATTCAACTATTCCTGAAAGGAGCATCCACATAATGGCTAATACTCCGTTCTAGTTCTCACATTCTACAATTTTATAATTTTAGGGGGTTATATGCTTCTCATCTTTGATTCCCAGTATCATTACTGTTTATAAATCTTATCTTGGAGATGGTGAACTCCTAACCTGACTTTTTAAAATATTCAGCACTAAGAGAGTAATTCTGTTTTCTAATAGTATCTTTTTCATATAAAAAGCTTTAGTAAAAGGCTTGCTTAATAAAAATTCAGAAATGTAATAACATTCAGATTTTGAGATCCTTGATTTAAAAAAGAAGTAATAGAAATTCTAATGAAAATAATCACTTTAACAACCTAAAGATTCCACCACCACCACCAGCCGCAATCAAAAGAATTTTTATCTCCTGAACTAACCACTTACATTAGTATTCATGAAACGTTTGTGGAAAAGAGCGGTCTAAAGGATGGCTTTACTAGCCATTTAGATATTCTAAAGCAACATAGTGAATTGAGAGGCAGTTTTCTGTCTGCATATATGTCTGCCTGCCTTTTATTTCCTTCTCATGCTTTCTTTAAGCAGCTCTTATAAATGCCTCCAAATGTCAAACTATACTTGTGTACAACTGGATCAGCACAATAGACACTAACCAAACAAAGGGAAATACTACATATTGTTAAAACATTAGGATGTTCTGAAGTCCAATTCAAAATCAAGAGAAAGATAAATTATAAACTAAATTTTAGTTCATAAAATTCTAGCATTGTCTATTCAGTGATTCACTACTCAGAAATAGACATGTAAAATTTAGTTCTAATTATGTTAATTTTACTTTGTAATCCCAGAACTGCACAACATGATAGAGGATAAATACTTGTATCCATTTTTTTATATTTCTTATAAGAGCTTAGCTCATTTCTAGCATGGTATTTTGAAGGATGAAGTAAAGAAATTTATGAAAAAATAAGATGTACTTAGTACCAAGTTTATTGTAACTTAAAGGAATAGATATGTTTTATATATGTGTATATATATATGTATATATTTATATATATGCGTATTACAGTGTAGTTGTTTTGCTGTGGCATCATGTTATCAGCTCTAAGTGTCTACTGAAAACTTAACTCCCAGATTTATTCTTCTTTGAAATATAGAAAGTTATGCTGCTGAAACACCACTGTGAGAGTTTGCACATGAAAACCTCTTGTAGTTTGATGCTTTCTTCACATCTTATCCTCCTAGTTTCACATTCCTAAAACAGAGCTTTAGGTATCCAGGCAGGCCCAAATACGTGTGTGTTCCATGGTACACATTGCTTTGTTTGCGGTTCACAGCCCCTGGTATAACGAATCTACTTCTCTGACTCCCAATTACACCACGAGAGTCCACAAGTTGGCTTTTGCTTTATTCTCAGTGTTTCTTCCTCTTAAGTAGTCTAGACAGCGGCTATCCATTTTGAGATTTGGCGTTGGCCACCTTCTCCTTGAAAATATCCTTAACTCTGGATTTTCAATAAAATGTTCCTTCTTGGTATTCCCAGAATACAGTATAAATGCTACACATTTGCTTCTATAGGGCTTAAGCATGGGAGAAATCCCATTTTTGCCATCTCCATATTCCTAGTACTAGGTATGTTTTCAATAAAATTGTGTGGAATTGAACTAAATTTATTTTTTTCTTTAGCAAAAGACAAATGATTGTTTTGGTGTATAATGAGTAATAATAATTTTGAAGTAAACACCAGTTTAGGGTCCTTTGTGGTCCTTAAAAAGACAGGGATGTTTATTCATCAATTTTATTTTCCATTTCTCAATAGAGATATCCTTTACAACATTATAAGCCTCCAATTACGATGCAAACTTGTGCTGATGAGTAGTAGAATTTGAAAGCTAATACAACTTCCTATGGGATTTTTGGAGGATGTTACAAGGAAATTAAATCCTTATGCCTCATTCAAATGTAGGTTAAATTATCAGCAAGTTCTTTTGGGACTGTGGCAATGTCCCATTTCATCAAACAAGCTCTAATTAACAGGAATGTTTACTTCAAATTCAGTTATTATCCTCATTATTCTTTTAGTACCTGGCACAAAACATCATTGTTTCCTTAATTCTTCACTCCTTCAGTCAGGTCTTCCCATGGCAGTACCCATAGCAACATCTGTTTGCAACACAACCTGTTCTCTTTTTACCTAATTGCCAATAAATACTCTAGCCAAAGATCCATCAGTAAAATTAATGCCACAACAAGTTTACTCAGATTATCTATCAAATTTTTTTGTCTCTTTAGGCTGCTGTACCAAAATGCTTTGGACTCGGTAGCTTATATACAAAAGCAATGCATTTCTCACAGTTCCACTGGCTAGGTATTCTAAAATCAAGTTTCTTTTTCTATATTGATTTTTGGTAACTATGTGCATGAATAGAACATATTCTGCTCATATTTCCCAGCACCATCTCTTATCTCTCCTCCTCCACTCTTGCTAGTTCCTGTCTTCTTCCCAACTATTCACCTATATGCTTCTAACTCTGCCCAGAGGCCACAAGCAATTAGCACAGAATTGTATTCACCTGTTTGCGAGAAATGGTTGGCTACTCAGGTGGGGGTCTCATGACTCTCTGTGCTCCTCCTTCCATAAGAGAATATCAACAGACAGCAAGCCCAGATGTGGTGACCTTTTACAAGTGGGTAGAGCTGAGCTCATAAAAATGGTGCCAGTTTGGCTTGAAGGACACCTATATCAGTAGACACAAAATACCACCCCTAGATAAGCATCTATTTGCATTTGATAGTTGAGAGATATATTTTAAATGTTTACTGTCCCTTAGAAATCAGGTAATTAAGCCGGGCGTGGTGGCGCACACCTTTAATCCCAGCACTCGGGAGGCAGAGGCAGGCGGATCTTTGTGAGTTCGAGCAGCCTGGACTACAAGTGAGTTCCAGAAAGGCGCAAGCTACGCAGAAACCCTGTCTCGAAAACCAAAAAAAAAAAAAAAAAAAAAAAAAGAAATCAGGTAATAACAAACTAAAGCTACATGGCAGTTCAAGCTGATTGCAGTCGGAATGGCTATCAAAAAAACCTGACGACAACAAATGTTGGTAAACATACAGTGCTTGTGGGAATATAAACTGGTCCAACAACTTTGGAAACCAATGTCCTCATAAAACTAAAAAGCAAACTGATGTATAAGGAATATGTATCGGCATAAAACACAGATGCTAGAACATCTATATTTATTCCTCCACTATTCACTACAGTCAAAGAATGGAACACGTTTAGATGACTATCAACAGGTAAATGGATAAAGGATAGATAGATAGATAGATAGATAGAGAGAGAGAGAGAGAGAGAGAGAGAGATAGATAGATAGATAGATAGATAGATAGATAGATAGATAGATAGACAGGAGTTGATGAAGCTTTGAAAAGAATGAAATTTTGTCATTTGCAGGAAAATCTATGGAACTGGAGATCATCATGGGAAACACACCTGACTTGGACCAACATCATCCTCTCTCTCTCTGACTCTGTCTCTCTGTCTGTGTCTCTGTGTCTTTGTCTCTGTGTGTGTGTCTGTCTCTCTATCTGTCTGTCTCTCTGTCTCTTTGTATCTCTGTCTTTCTGTCTCTCTCTATCTCTGTGTGTGTGTCTGTCTCTCTGTCTCTGTCTCTGTCTCTGTCTCTGTCTCTCTCTCATCTGTAGAGAATCAGTGAAAAGGAGTCCCCAGGACCAACACATAATAGTAAGGGAACAGAATATGACTGTGTTACAGTGACATACTTATGAAGATGTCAAAATGAAACATATCATTGTTGCACACTAAGAAAAACAATGCATTAAAAGTCAATTACCCTAATCATAAAAATATTTTTTTCATTTTCTTTCTTTTTTTTTTTTGAGACAGGGTTTCTTTGTGTAGCTTTGGAGCCTTTCCTGGAACTCACTCTGTAGCCCAGACTGGCCTCTAACTCACAGAGTTCCACCTGCTTCTGCCTCCCGAGTGATGGGATTAAAGGCATGCACCACCACCACCCGCAGCATAAAAGTAATTTTAAGTTTAAAAAAGCTTTAAGGTCGGGCAGAGGTGGCACACGCCTTTAATCCCAGCACTTGGGAGGCAGAGCCAGATGGATCTCTGTGAGTTTGAGGCCAGCCTGGTCTACAGAGTGAGATCCAGGACAGGCACCAAAACTACACAGAGAAACCCCGTCTCGAAAAACCAAAAAAAAAAAAAAAAAAAAAAAAAGTTTCAAGGCAATATACTTTTTAAATGGACAAATATTAAATAGACATCTCAACGAAATACATAGATAACAAGGAAACACATAAAAAATGTTCCCCTTCATGTCAGCAGAGCAATATCAATTAAAATAACCATAAAATTGCAGAACATAGTTATTTAAGTGGCAAAATGAAGAACACAGATCCACAACACTGACAAGGATATGGATCAGAAAAACCTTTCATTGTAGATGGGAATTTAAAGTGCTACTGTTGTTACAGTGGACGACAAAGATGAATAGATGGAACAGTGGAAATTTAAGAGTGGATATGAAATGAGTATGAGTAATATTTTAATGGTTGTGTCTCAGTCTTTTGGGACTTCTATCACAAAATTACATTAAGACATTAAACATTCTTGTTGTTTATAAACTAGTCAGTACACAAGACACTAATGAATTCATTGTTTGATGATGCCATGCTTTCTGCTTCTATTTGTTCTGTTGCTGCTGCTTCTTTTTTCTCCTCTTCCTCCTCTTCTTTTGAGATAGAATCTTTCTAAGGGTCTTTATGGATAAGCTTCTCAAATACTTGGGATTGCAGACATGTCCCATGACACCTAACTTAGGTGTAGATTTGCATGGCACATATGTTTAAAGGACGTAGAACACAGCAAAGAGCTGCAAAGGATTCCTCATTATTTGGCTCTTGATTCCTCTTGTTCAGGTTCCTGAGAGGTTTGGTGTAAGACCCAGGTTCGATGCCCAGCACGCACATGACAGTTCACAACCATCTATAACTCCAGTCCTGGAGGATCTGATTCCCTTTTCTGACCTTTATGGGCACTACATGTGCATGGTGCACAGAAATACATGCCTGAAAAACACTCATACATGTAAAATAAATATTTTTTTTCCATCACAGGCAATTTATTTTGTTCTATTCATTCACAGTTAATACAGAAAATACTTGGAAACATTTCCATATGATGTTTGACACAGAAATCATCAAATAGAAGTATACAATGTTGACAGGAGGTAGTACATTTATAATTTATAACCCCAAATGTATTTATAAATTAGAAATGGAAAGATCTACAAATGAAATTATGAAGGTTCACCAAAGTCATTTAATCTGTCAGTTTCTCATTCATTTTTATGTCTTAATAATATTCTATTGTATGAATAAGCCACATTTTATTTCTCTCCAGTATTTGATAGCTATTTGAGTTGTTTTAACTTTTTTACTATTAGCAATACACTGCTGTAAACCTTCATGTACATGTTTCATAGGTGCACATTTTCAGTAGTTTGAGGTTATATTCCTAATGGTAGAATTATTGAGTAACAGAGTAACAATGTTTTGCATTTTGACCAACCACCAGACTGTTTTGCCAAAGTGGCACACCATTTTACAATCTCACCAAATCCTTTTTTTAAGGCTCTGATTTTTGTACAAAAGCATTCAATCATTCTGTCAGACCAAACCAGGAAAAGTAAGCTATAGTTCAGAGCTGTTCTATTCCATTTACTATGCAAAGCCAATCTTGGCGTTTGCAACTCTCAGCCCTTTTGAGTATTCTTGCAGTGTTCACCTTTTCCTCCACCACTTTTTTTTTGTTCTTTTTTTCTGGTTTATTTCTATCTATTACAAATGTATAAAAAATCCTCCATCAACGCTGCTGATAGCAGCAGAACCTTGAGAAATATACCTTTGGTTTGCCTCAGAAAAGGAACACATATTGTACTGTAAAGTTTATAAAATTGGCGCAAAACATTGTGATAATGTTACAATACCAGTTTTAAGAGTTCAGTGACTAATGGGGAGCCGATGGGATACATGCAGAACTGTGAAAGCGATCTCACTTAGCCAGCTGTACACGTAGACTGTAAATCTACATTCAGATCATTTCTGAACTAAGACTATCATCTCAGTTTATCTGTTGAGGTCAACCAGGAAACCCTAGAATATACCTTGATTTTTGCAAAAAAACAAAATAGGGGGAGGGGTTTCTTCAGCATTTCAGTCCACGAATAACAGTATCCTAACAGGCAAAGTGTTCTCTCACTGTCAACATAGAATGAACTGCTGCTGGAGGTCAACTTGGGCTTTAATTTGCATTAGCACTTACATGCATAGTAGTCCAAGTTGTTGATCTCATGACTTTAAAAAGTAACTCTAAAAAAGTAAAATGGCCCTTCTTGGAAGACTAAAGAAAGACATCCAGCCACAGTTGTAAAAAGTCTCATCAAAACAATATACCCTTTTATAAATTACACCTCAATTAAAAAAAAAAAGTAGCCCCAAATAAGAAGCAGCTCTGAAAAAGAAAATATAACTTAAGATATTTGAAAAAAAACAAGGTGAATACAGGTTCAAAAGTAATTAAGATACATTTTCTTAAGGCTATCTAGAATTAGGCTTTAAAGAATTCTACCATTTCAAGTTTACCACTAGTTACTAGATACCTATTTACAAACAAGATGTTCACCTTTTTTGTTCCTTTATCAAGAGAAAAATCTACCTTCAGACTATGAGGGTGGTGATGGGAGGGACTAGAAAACAAGATTCAAACAATCCCATGCAAATATCACATTTTTCAAATGGAAGAACTCCAAACTGCACTAGAAGTTCCAATCACTAAGACACTTTCCATTGAAATGATTTAAGTACAACTACATGGCACCAAGGTTTAGGCCCAATATAGGCCTGACAACCAAGTCCTTGTTTTCTGGAAGAAAGGCCTCAAAAGTCCCACTCAATTCCATATAACAATACTTCAAAGATCAATTAGGTTTTCCTTTCCTTAATATTTTTGTTTTTGACTTCTAATCCTAAAGACTAGATTAAAACTTAGCTCATTTCCCAGAAGGCATTGCTTCCCTTTGCTCTATGAAAGAGTCCACCAAGACCTCTTCCTCAAAACCATCTAGCCCCTAACCTCCAGCCTTTGCTTGTGATGCATCTTTCTCAACATCCTGAAAAGGTAATGTAGGTAAAATATGCTCATAAACATTAAAACTAGTTATTAGAAAGATGTAACTAGCTTTATAATTTAAGTTTTAAAGCATAAATACTTGCAGCTTAATCTGCACTAACAATGATTGTCGAAGCCTAGAATTCAACATTTACAAATTCTCATTCACACACACACAAAACACACTATTATCACACAACTTGTGTCTTGAGAGAATCTTCTGCTTTTTAAATCTTTGGCCTCCCAGTCAATCCCAAGTTCAACCAACTTTTCCGAGTTCTGGTAGTTACCTGGACCACTGAGGCATTGCCACAACACTTCTTCTCTTTTGAAACATCCTTTTTCTCTAGATATTAGGATAGCTACACCAGCTTGTTTCTTCTGTGGTGTATGTTGGTGTGGGATTATCTATTGCTTGATTTTTCATGGATGTGTTTAGCTTCTTTGGGTTGAATTTTCCCTTCTAGTGCTTTCTGTAGGGCTGGGTTTGTAGACAGGTGTTGATTAAATCTGGTTTTATCCTGGAATATTTTGTTTACTCCGCCTATGGTGATTAAGAGTTTTGCTGGGTATAATAGTCTGGATTGGCATCCGTGGTCTCTTAGTGTCTGCATGAGATTTGTCCATGATCTTCTAGCTTTCATAGTCTCTATTGAGTAGTCTGGTGTTATTCTGATGGGTTTACCTTTATATGTTACTTGGTCTTTTTCCTTTGCGGCTCTTAATATTTTTTCTTTGTTCTGTGTGTTTAGTGTTTTGATTATTATGTAGCGAGAGGACTTTTTTTTGGATCCAGCCTATTCGGTGTTCTGTAAGCTTCTTGTATCTTCATATGTATTTCTTTCTTTAGGTTAGGAAAGTTTTCTTCTATGATTTTGTTGAATATATTTTCTGTGCCTTTGAGTTGGTATTCTTCTCCTTCTTCTATCCCTATTATTCTTAGGTTTGGTCTTTTCATGGTGTCCCAAATTTCCTGGACGTTTTGTGTCATGACTTTTTTGTCTTTAGTGTTTTCTTTGACTGATGAATCTATTTTCTCTATCATGTCTTCAGTGTCAGAGATTCTCTGTTCCATCTCTTGCAATCGGTTGGTTATCCTCGTTTCTGTAGTTCCTGTTCATTTTGTCAGGATTTCTATTTCCAGCATTCCCTCAGCATGTGTTTTCTTTATTGTCTCAAATTCATTTTTCAGATCTTGGAATGTTTCTTTCATCTGTTTAATTGCTTTTTCTTGGCTTGATTTGATTTCTTCCCATTTTTTGTTTGTTTTTTCTTCCATTTCTTTAAGGGAGTTTTTAATTTCCTCTCTAATAGAGTTTTTCATTTCCTCTTTAAGGGAAGTTTTTATTTCCTCTTTAAGAGAGTTTTTCATTTCCTCTTTAAGGAAAGTTTTTATTTCCTCTTTAAGGTAGTTTTTCATTTCCTCTTTAAGGAAAGTTTTTATTTCCTCATTGAGGGAATGTTTTATTTCTTCTTTAAGGGCCTCTATCATCTTCTTAAAGTCATTTTTAGGGTTGATCTCTTCTGTTTCTTCTGTCATGGTATGTTTAGGTCTTGCAGGTGTAGAATCACTAGGTTCTGATGTTGCCATATAGGTCTTTATGTTGTTGCCTGTATTTTTGCACTGGCATCTACTCATCTTTTCCTCTGTGCGGTGCAGGTGGTGTCTGTGTCTGAGAGTGCCTCTCTTGTTCTAATTTTTAGTCTTGGTTTAATAGAGGTTCTTGGTTAAATTGGTGCTATTGGGCTGTTTCTTCAGGGACAGCTGATTTCAGTCAGTGAATTATATACTTATGATTCTGGTGATCTGGTTTGGTGACTGGGTAGCGCCTTCTTCTGTGTTCCCAGGTCACGTTTTGTTCATTTGTCAACTCCTCAGCTGATCTTGTTTCTTCAGACTTCAAACTGTAGGCATCTGAATCCTCTCCCAGATGGGTTTCAGCTGAGCAGGGTAGTCTTACCAACACCTCCAAGTTGTTGGGTTTCACAGGATCAGCAGTTGGGCCCTGGGTTGTCCCCAGAGGGAGTGTCCAGACTCGCCCTGGTTCCGACCCACGGAGATAGCCTCTTCCCCAGGTGTTGGGGCTAGGGGCGTCCCCGTTCCAAGCTGTGTCTGCCCCTCTCCGTCCTCGGGCCTGTCCACTCCTGTGGCCCACCGCCACAGGCCCACCTGTGTCCACTTGTCTCCACCGCTGGGCCTGTATGTCCCTGTCAACTGCCGCTGGGTCTGTCTGCCTCTGCGGGCGGCCAATGGGCCTGTATGTCTCTGCTGGCTGCCGCCGCGGGCCTACCTACCTCTCCTTGTCACTGCTGCCGGGCCCATCCACCTCTGCGAACTGCCACCAGGCCTGTATGTCTCTGCCGGTTGCTGCTGGGCCTGTATGTCCCTGTCGGCCGCTGCCACCAGGCCCTTCCACCTCCGCAAGTCGCCGACCTGCGTCTGCCTGTCTCCACCGAGTGTCCTGTCCACCTCTGTGGGCCGCCGCCAGGCCTGAATGTCTCTGCCGCTGCCGGTCCTGTCCACCTCCATCTGCTTATCTCTGCCGCAGGGCCTGTACACCTCTGTGGGCCGCTGCTGGGCCTAAATGTCCCTGTCAGCCTCCGCCGCAGGACCCGTCTACCTCCGCGGGCCACCGCCACAGGCCTACCTGCGTCTGCTTGTCTCCGCCATCTTCAAAATAAATATTTTTAAAGGAGAACTTTAGACATGGGTATAGGAACTCCCCTACAATCTTTCTACCCTAACCTGATGAATAGAACTGACCAAGCTATATCAAAAGCAGTATGGGCAAAAAGTGGTATTATGCAATCCTATTATTATTGACCCATTGATTATGTATAGATGTTCCATATAAAGATTTCTCCTAAGTAATGCTTGTAGAAACAGATTTTTTTCTGTTTTCAAATGGCTTTTAATCATGAAAATGGAGCTTGCTTCTAAAAAAAAAATTACCTATAATCCCAGCCTCAGGAGACTGAAGCAGGAGGATTACAAGATTGAGACCACTCTGAACTACATAATAAGGCTCTGTCTAAAATTAAACAAAACAAAGCAGTGTTATCCAATGTTCTTATACATTCCTGGCAAATCCCCTTCATCTTGGACAATCATAGAATTCATCTGCGTTTAGTTTTTCTCTCCCTATTTAGGCAAAAGGGATATTTTCTGTCTAGTTTCAGGCCCAACAACAGTCAGTTTTCTTATACTGGAGTGTGGTTACTGTAATGCAGCAGCCTTCCAACGGCTTCTTCACTATTCAGCAGCAGAACAAGTCATTGTCAAATGAACTCATTCTTAAAATAATTATGCCATAGTAACATATTTGTTTTATTCCAGAACAAATCAAGACACTTTGTTTACTATAGAATGTGGGTAACACATAAATAATACTAGATTGTAATTCAAGGGAGACCGAAAAGTAATAGGTACAATGAATTTATCTGTCATGACTTAAATTTGGTCCCCACCCCAATGTTCTATGCAGTGGAAACTTCATTTTCTGTTTTTTTTAAATTTATTTATTCATTATTTATACAGTGGTCTGCCTGCATGTATGTCTGCAGGCCAGAAGAAAGCATCAGATCTCATTATCGATGGTTGTGAGCCACCATGTGGGTACTGGGAATTGAACTCAGGTCCTCTGGAAGAAAAGCCAGTGCTCTTAACCTCTGAGCCATCTCTCCAGCCAAAACTTCATTTTCATTATGGAATTTTTTAAAAAAAAATAGTATGACTTATCGGGAAGTCATTAGGTTACTAGGGAGACTGCCTTCGGAAGTGATTAGGGTAGTTTTGTGGGAATCTGGCTACCTCTTATGACACGGTTGCTCTAAAAGAGCAAAACGTGATTCTTCCAAATTTCTAGTCTCATCCTGAGATTTCTCCCTCTCTTGTGCACTTCTCCTTCAAGATGCCATCTGTCATGAAGGCCCTTTCAAAGCCTAGCCGATACCTTTGCCTTTCCTTTGAAGCTTCCAAACTGTGAACCAAACAAACCTCATAACCTATCCACAGGTATTTTGTTATAGAAACCCAAATCAGACTAATATAGCATTCATGGGCTTCACCAGAACATATAGGTGTCTATTTCAATGCAATTACATTAGAAATTTCAAAATAACAGATAAAACCAATTTAAAATGTGCAACATTACTAAATAACAAGGCAAATTAGATGGATTTTATCAATTATTCCAACTTTAGAATTTTACCTCCTTATTCAGTAAAATGAAAATAATAATATCTGGTCTTTCTCCATCCTAGGATTGGAAAAAGCTATAATGTTAATACATGGGACTGGTAGGCACTCTGCAAAGTGATTTTCCTTTCGACCACCACACACCCAGAGACACTGCTTGTGTGAATAGTTTAAGATTCTTACTGCCCCTTGAATCTCAGATGAATCATTCCTTTCATGCAAGTCTAATGTTTGATTGTTGTTTAAAAATATTTCTAAAGCTTCTCCCTCACTTCATTTTTTCCAATAAAAAATATAGTGTTTCCTCTACTCCAATTTGATTCCTGTCTACCCCCCCCACCAAATTCTTATTCTTATATCCACTTAAGAAGTGAAATACCACACTTGAAATACTCTAAGTATTTAAATGAATTAATCTATTGGCATAGTTTTTATCACAACAACTTTTGTCCCTGAATAACAGCCTCTTTCCACTTTACATGGCCAAGGTTGTTTGGACCAACTTCCCTAGCTTCTCCTAAAGTCTCTTGAACAGAACCTGCTTAAACACGAATTAATAAAATATGTTCCATCTGAGACTTCCCCAGAACGTCTTTGTTATGATGTGCTAAATTTCACACAACATAGCTTTTGTCTTTCATTGAGATATAAACTATTTTTCCACCTGATTTTAAAAACCATGTTGCCTCACAAGAACTATGTAAAATCTTTTCATCACCTATTTTTCTTCAACAAAATAGTTAAGTTTGTTAATCGTTATGACATATTTGTTTCAAAGTATTCCTGATAAACTTCCTCTAGTAGTCTTCCATTCTTAACTATTCTCCTCCAGACACTTTGAGTTACCTACAAACAGTGATATGTAGAGTATGTAACGTGAAACCACGAAAGATTAAATATGTGATTAATAACATGATTCAAAAACTTCTGATTCAAGGATGAGAAAGAAATGATTCAGGTCATGATGAAACCCATTACTGTGTATGCTAACCTAAAATTAATAAATATATGAACAAATGAACGAATGAATGAATAAAATATGTAACAGACTCATCTATGACTATCTAAATAATCTGTAAGCACTAGATAAAAATAACCAAATTGTTGGAAGAGAGGAGAATTTTAGCTACTACAGTAGTAAGAACATCAGCACTCAGTTATCAGGAGGATAGCCAAATGTACTGGATTTCTGAGACAGGGAAACTGAGTAAGAAACAGGATTTTCAGTGCTATAACCAGAAACTTCCCATGCACACACCTGTATATTAAATATGTTGATTTAACATTGAATTGGTAACCTCACCACTAGAAAATCAGCTTACAAATTATGTTCTTGTCATCTGATGAGGACTACAAGTAGACCTTGGTCTGCATAATCCTTTGGATTTTGCAATTACAATAACATACACCTATCTACTGAGTCATTGATAATTATCTGCAATATGAATTAAACATATACTCATGCAATATCTCTAGGATAATAAAAATGACTTCTCAACTCCAATTTCTCAAGAAGATACACAGGTAAAGAATATTTAGGAACAGATAGGACTTGAGGAGAAATTTATCACATGTAAGAATGGAGGAATTACACAGAACCAGAAAACCAGATTAAGAATTTTTTTTAATTGAAAAATATTTTCATACAATATATTCTGATCATGCTTTTTCCCTTTCCTAAATCCTTCCAGATGCTCCCCACTTCCCCACCCACCCAACTCCACAGGCTTTATTTTTATCTCTCTTTAAAAAACAAACAAGCAAACAAAACAAAAACAAACAAGAAATACACACACAATCACACTAAATGAAAAACCAAAATATACAAGCAAAAGACCAATAAGACAAAAAAAATGTCCAAACAAAGCTACATGAGACAAAAAGTGTACAAAAATATTGTTTGGTTCTGTTTCTGTTGGTCATCTATTCCTAGGCATGGGACCTACCCTGAAGTGTAGTTAAAATACCTATTGGACTCTATCAGGGAAGACTAATTTTTCCTTTCCAAGTGGGTACCAATTGCAAATAGCTTCCAGATTAGGCATGGAAGCCTATGTCCACTTGCCTCTCTCAGTGCTAGGATCCTATGTGGCTTGAATCTGTGCAGGCCCTATACATGCTGCAACAGTCTATGAGTTCATATGTGCATTGGCCCTGTTCTATCTGGAGGACACTATTTCCTTGGAGTCATATATCACCTCTAGCTCTTACAATCTTTCTGCCTCCACTTCTACATAGCTCCATGAGCCCTGCAGGGAGAATGTATAAAGACATCCATCCCATTTAGGACTCTCTGCACATTGTCTAGTAGTGGGTCTTTGTATTAGTTCCTATCTACTATGAGAAGAAACTTCTGTAGTGATGACTAGTGAGGCACTGATCTACAGGTATAGCAGAATGCCATTTGGAGTCATTTTAAGCAGAACAATAATATTTGATGTTCCCCTAGGACCATGTCATATCCAGTCTTAGGTTGTTGGCCACCCTGACAGTGTTAGGCATGGGTTCCAGCTCATGGAGCAGGCCTTGCAGTCAATTAGGAAGGAATTGGTTGATCCCACAATGTTTGTGCTTCTACTGCACCAGCGTATATCACAGGCAGATCACCATTGTTGGTTTCAGGGTTTGTAGCTGGGTTGATGGTTACCTCTCTCCTCTGGTAGCATGCAGAGTACCTTCTAGTACCATGACTGCTATTCTGTAGGGGTGAAACCTCTAGTTAGGCATCAGCTTAAATTCTCCGTGTTTGATGGCATATCTAAGTGTTGTCTTCAGCAATAGGGCCTTACCATAAATTGTGGAGAGCAATCAGTAGCCTTAGTGATAACTTGAGATGTTTAAGGGTTTCCATGGGTAGTAGGTCCACTCTGGCCAATGACTAAACTAGATGTAACCCATTCCTGGCACTGGAGATTTCACTTGATAGCATAAGATGTCTAGTTGGGGTACTGTATCCTCCATTATATTATGACTCCATTTCTTTCATATATGTATACATTTTAGGAAGCTTCTTCCTTATCAGGTTTCCATATGGGCCATCAAATGGACCTTAGAGCTAGTTGTCCCTACCTATCAGATTAAGAATTTCTTGAGAAGGAAAAACATTGCCCTCATGGCTACAATGTGTATAACTGGAATTTTCTTTCCTGTGATTAGATAGATCTATGTTGGATTTGTACATGAATGCATTTCAGTGTTTCACACTATATCATCTTGGGAAGACAGGGTGATTGTGTAGACAATTCAATGGCATGGTGGAAATCTAATAACAGACAAAAACCAAGATAGAAAGGAAACATAAAGGAATCAATAATTTACTCTTTGGTTGGAGCCTGGAAGTTTCCTGGGGAAAGTAGAAGCTAGATAGTATCCTGCTGTGAGATGTCATTCTGTATGCTGTGAATATGTGTTGCTCTGATTGGTTGGTAAATAAAACACTGATTGGCCAGTAGCCATGCAGGAAGTTTAGGCAGGACAAGCAGACAAAGAATTCTTTGAAGAGGAAGAGGAGTCGCCAGCCAGACACAGAGGAAGCAAGATGGCAAGGCAGAACTCAGAAGAGGTACCAAGCCCAGTGGCTAGACTTGAATACGAATTATGGTTTAATTTAAGTGTAAGAGCTAGTCAGTAATAAGCCTGAGCTAATGGCCAAGCATTTATAATTAATATAAGCTTCTGAGTGATTATTTTATAAGCAGGCCACAGGACTGCAGGGGCTTGGTGGGACTGGGAGAAAACTTCCAACTACAGTGTCCTGTGGAGTAATTTGCAGATGCACAGGAAATAGAGAGGGTGAAGTGGATGAGCAATTTTGACAGATGGACTTGTGTATTCAAAGTCCTGAAAGCAAAAGTAATCATGGCAGGAGGTTTAGGAAGTAGCTCAGTTCTGCAAGCACAAGGGCCTGAGTTTTAATCCCCAGCACCACGCAGAAACATTGGCATGGCTGCATGAGCCTATAACCCCAGCATTGCATGGCCAGACAGGTGGATTAAGGGAGTTAGCTGGTCAGCTACGTAGACAAAAGGATACTCTTCTAGTTTAGCAAGAAACCCTATCTCAAGACAATAAGGTGGAAAGCAATAGAGGAAGACACTTGATGTTGCACTTTGGCCTCCATATTTATACACATGGACATGCATACCTATACACTTATGTGCATGCAACACACCAAACCACACACACAAACACACACAAAGCATAGCATATTTTAGGGGCTAAAAGTAGCTCTGCATGAATAAAAATGGAATATGAATAATGTTATAATACGGTTAAAGTTGATAATTCTTTTAATATTCAGTCCAGTCTTGTCAATGTGTTTTTCAATTGGACTTGCTTGGGTGTATTTTTGCATCAGCATTTGTCAAGGATATATTGTTCTATTATAGTATTCTTTTAGCAACTTTCTTGGGCCTTCCTATCAGTGTAAGACTGACTTCAAAGAATTAATTCAGGAGCATTCTTTCTTTTCATTTGTAGATTTATGGTACTATGAAATTCTTGAACTGATTAAGTTGTTAAAAATAAAAATGTCATTTAGCCCATGTTTCTGGAGTTTATAGTCCAAGACCTTCTGATCTTGCTGGTTTGGACTTCTGATGGGTAGTAAAGAATGGCAGACTTATGTGGCACATCAAAAGCCTTGCCTCATAAGTCAGGGTATAAAATAAGAGTATGGCTAGGGCCCCTGAATCCTCTATGAAGGCACAGCTTCAGGGATCTAAGAACCTCCCACAGGACTCCCCCTTCCACAAATCTAACCATCTGCTAACAATACCACTCTGGTAATAGAGCCCATATCAAAGCATAGTCCTCTTCAACATTTAGAAGGTTTTCTTTAAGATCAGTGGTAATTCTTCTTTAAATGCTTGGTAGAATTAATCAGTTAAGATTTCTTGTTCTGGGTGCCCCCTTCTTCGGAAGTTTTGGATTGATGGGCCCATTCTGCTGCTTTAACGAAAAACTCTGAGCAAAAACAACTTGATAAGAGAGTGGCTTTATTTGGTTTACACTTCCAGGTTACAATTCCTCATTGAAGAAAGTCAGGGCAGGAACTCAAGGTAAAATCTGAAGTCAGGAACCATGAAGGAAAGCTGCATGCTGGCTGGATCTCTGGCTCACTCACTCATGCTTAACCAACTTTCTTATATAGGCCAGGGATGGTGCCACCCACAGTGGCACTCATGAAACAACTGATAATCTAGACAATTCCCTGAAGACATGTCCAGAAGTCAATATGATCCAGGCAGTTCATCAATGGTGGTTCTCTTCTCAGATGACTCTGGGCTGTGTCAAGTTTACAAGGACACTGACTCAGTGTTTCTGCTAATTATAAGTCTGTTTGAAATTTCTACTGCACAATTTAGCCATAGTGTAATTTTGTAGACATTTATCATTCTCACTTAGATTACTGAATTTGATGACATATAAACATTAAGATTATAATCCTTTCTCCTATCAAACAAGTTCTAAGAGCTCCTTAGCCAGATTGACTGCTAAAGAAAGATGGATCAGTTACTTAAAATAATTTATTATTTTGGGTTTGATGAGAAGATGGCTCAGTGAGTACAAGTGGTTGCTGTGCAAGCATAAGAAGTCCAGATCCCCAGAACCCACAAAAAAGCCAGCTGTAACAGCACACCCACCTCTAACTCCTGCCTAGGAAAGTGTGGAGAGACTCACTGGCAAATTGATATAAACAAAACAGTGAACTCTAGGTTCAGTGGCACATCCTTCCTCAAAACTTAAGGTAGAGTAGTAATTGAAGAAGTCACCGCATGTTAGCCTCTGGTTTTATGCATACAAACATGTCTACAGGTGCACATACACACGCATACACACACACACACATTTTAAGTTTTTTATAATTTATTTTTATTTTATGTGCATTGGTGTTTTGCTGCATGTACATAGACTGTGTGAGGGTGTCAGATCTTGGAGTTACAGGCAGTTGTGAGCTGTCATGTGTGTGCTGGGACTTGAACCCAGGTCCTCCAGAAGAACAGTCAGTGCTCTTAATCGCTGAGCCATGTCTCCAGTCCCGATTTTAAGGTTTTTTTTACTTTTTAAATATTTAAATGTTATATAAATATATGAATTTGCCTTTTAAAGCTGAATTACTGCATTTCATATGTTTTAATATAGTGCAGTTTTGTTTAAATTTTTCTAATTTCAATTTTATTTATTTATATGTTGGTTGTCATTAAATTTTTACTTACATGTGGATTTTAGTTTTTTCTGTGTCATTAAATCTAATTACATTCCATTCTGAATATTAAAGATATGTCACATGATTTCAACATTTCCTCACTCATTAAATTGTTTTGTGTCAATATATGGTAATTTCTAGAGAGTGTGTCACATGTACTTGAGAAAAAATGTATATTCTGCTGTTGATGGCCAATAGCATTTTTCAAGGCCTCCATTTCCTTACCATTGCCTTCTGTGAATCAGAAAGTGGGTTTTGCCAGACAGTGAATCTGTCACTGTCTAGTCTTCAAGCTGGACTCCTAGCCCCCAGACTGTGAGAAGTAAATTCATGTTGCCATTAGCTACCTATTCTATAATATTTTTATAAAAGTTTAAAAAGACTAAGACAGGAACCTGATCTTCTTATAATTAAGTGATATATGGTAAAGAAGCATTAATCTATGATCATTTTCTTAATTGTTTACTTTGGTTTTTTTTAAAGGTTTGTTTTTATTACTTTTAATTATACATGGGTTTGTGTGTGTACACATGGCTAGAGGCATAGGATCCCCTGGAGCTGAAGTTACAGATGGTTGTGAGCCACCTGATGTGGGTGCTAGGAATTGAACTAGGGTCTTCTGGAAGAGCAGATAATTACATGGTTTTAACTGCTGAACCATCTCTCCAGCTCCTTGCTAAGTTTTTTAATATTATTATCTCTTATTTAATTCCCTTACTGCCTTATAAAAATCTTGGTGTTTACAAAGTTTTATATGGCAACATGTGAGATTCCCTTTTTTATTTCTTTTGAATGTATGTTCTATTCTTTTTGGTCTGCACAAACTATCCTGAAGTTATAACCTGGTATGTTTAAAAACTGATAATACTATAGGTGCAATTGTATACAAAGTTTGTAATCCTTGGTAGCCTTATATTCTATATTTTTGATGTCACAGTTCATTACATCTTTATATATTGTATATGAAAGAACGTTCATTTATAGTTATTTTACTTGAAATATTTAAAATAAAGTGGATTTATGACTCAAAATTATAATAATTTAGATTTTTGTATTATTCCATATTGCTAACTTTGCTAAAGGAGTTTGTTTCATCTTTTTTTTTTGTTTACTCTCTAGAAACTTAGCTTCAATTTTAGGATCTCCATTTATCCCTTCTCCTTGAGAAATAATTAAATTTATCAGATTTTTAAAATCTGGAAACATCTTTTTCTCCTTGATTTCGTTTCCTAATTTCCAACTAACAGTTTACCTTCTTTTGGCATTTTAATGATGTAAATTCCTACTGCCTTCTGGTTTGTAAAGATTTTGCTAAGAAGTTTGTTTCTTATAGAGGCTAAACATAAACAGTTAAGTTTCTCTTGTTGGCTTCTGGACATTCTCATTGGTTTTGACTTTCTACCGTGTAGTCAGTATTTGCCTTAATATGGATCTCTTTAAATTCTTCTCACTTGGAGTTCACTGAGATTCTTATTGCTATGTCTACATCATACTTAAATTTTGGAAATATTCAGCTATTATTTCTTCTGATAAGTGCACACACATCCACTTTCTCTTTATCCCAGAATGCCTGTAGCAGGCATACTAGTGTGTTTGATTAGGATACCTCTGGGCCTTGCTTCCTTTTCTTCTTTTTGGGCTTTGGGTTTTAGGATTTCCAGTGACCTGTATCCATTTTCTCTTATCTCCTATGCCTAATCAAGTATACTATACCCTCCAGTGAAGTTTGTTCACTTAGATATTGTAACCCTCACTTACAGAGTCTCTGTTTGCTTCTTTTATATAATTTGTATCTCCTTTGTGGTATTTTCAGTGAGTTCATATATGGTTGTATTGATTTTGTTTACTTGCCTGTTTATGCTCTCCTTTAGTTCACTGAAAACATTTGACATTAATTTTGTAGTCTTTGAGAAGTAATTCAGAGCCCTGTTTCTGTTTCTGGAGATACGTTTTGTTGATTTGAACGGGGCCTTTCCCTACATCTGTAGGCTTCCTTATCTTTACTTGAGAATTTGGCAGCTGATAGCACGGTGGCTCTCCTGGGTTTGTATACTGACTTTAGGCACAGAAAGGCCTGAGCAGCCTGAGATAAAGGTGCAAGGGCCTCTCAAACTTTCCCAGGGTTTCATCTTGCTTCATTCCTGAGTGTTTTATCATATCCCTCTTGAGCATGGCTGTTTTTGAACATCTTTATTTAAGAGTTTCCTGTTTTTCTGTTGCATCCTTCTGTCTTTATCAGGTCTGCAGCTTCCCAGAAGTTTGCTCTTGTACAGCAGTGCCCACCATTTCTTTCAGCAGCCTCTAACCTGGCAGATAGTATTGCAACCATCCTAATCAGCACTCCAAGTTAAGCAAGACAGAGTCCAGTTCCTCTAGCAGTTCCCAGACAAGTTAAGAGTGTTGCCAGGAATTTATAGCACATTCTACTATTGCTTTTTATACTGAAGGACTTAAAAATTGAGCCTCCTGATAGTGCCTTGCTGTACCAAGGAGGAATTAGGGCAAAGTTGAGCAAACAATGATGACATTTTCTTCAATGTTGAATACAGCTTTTTTTTAGTTAGGCATTTACTTGGTTGCTGTATCTTCTTAAATAATTAATAATGTTCTTATAAAACTATTTTAGGATGTATATTGTTGTTAATTTACCATGTCTATTGAAAAAAGTGAGGGGCTAAAAGGTCCTATTAGCCTATAAACTTGATGAAAAGACCCAGGACTTATTCTGTTTTAGTGGTTACAGCATTGTTCCATGGAACAATGTATGGAAACATCACATTTTAATTATCCATTCATTAGTTGATGGACATTTATATTGGCTCATCTTTTGCAATAATAAGTTAAAAATAATTATTTTCAAGGTTTTGTGTGGACACACATTTTCATATTTCTTGGGCATTATTTCCAGGCAATATGGTAATTCTTTTCTGTTTACTTTCTTGTTTTTGTTTGGGAAGATGTTGATACTTTTATTTAGTTTTTTGAGAACTGTCAGTTGTTTTCTGAAGTGGATATACCATTTTACTTTGTCATCAGGCCAAAAATGTTGATTAATCTACTCAGAAGACATATGTAAATAATATGAATATCAAACAATGGAAACAGCAGAAGGTATCCATTTAGTTTCATCTGAATGTTCATTCAAAATCATTGTAAAAGTGACCATATGGCCCATCTCCAGGCTCTGACAAATGATATAGCACAGAAAATAACAAAGACAGACATATACAAATAACATGAAATCACCTCATATTCTTGTGAAACCATTTTAAGTCTCAACATACAAAGTGGTTGCATATGCTACTCCATTTATTTTCTTTTCCATTGGCTTCTTAGAGACCCCTATTTTCTCCAGGTGCTCATAATACCAAGAGAGGTAACAGAAGGTGTCAGAAAAAAAATGTAGCATAGAAGATGAGAAACACCAGGCTCCAAACTTCACTTTCCGATCAAATGCACAGATGATTATAGGAAATTCACAGCCTTTTCCTAAGTCATATTTCCCTATGTGTCGAATGCACACAGCTGAACTGTAAGATCTACCCTGAAGTTCTTCCAGAACTGTGGTATATGGTTCTGTTTCCTTACTCATCTAGTCACTCAATATATGCTTGTTTGTTGCTATGTGACAAGAAAAATATTTGCAGATAAATTTGAGAATGCGTAGCCTACTAGATCATAATATTTAAAAAAGGGTAGCTCATGAGGCAGAAATAATAGTTGATGATGAGAAGACAATCAAGGTTAGAGTGCTTTAGGTATTGGCTGCTCATAACCTGGATTAGGGCAGGATATGAAGACAGGAATTTTCAGCAGTTGGGAAGGAAATACCAATTAGGATAGGATTAGTCCATGGAGGAACTCCAGGCATGGGAACTCTGTGTCTCTCTTACATGCATTTTGTTGAAGACTATTTCCCAACACTTCCAAAATATATTAGTAATGTCTTAAGAATTACCCTACTTCAAAAGATTCCATAGCCTTTAACTACAAAAAAAAGTGACCCATAGTACTAGAAACAGCTCACTAAATATGCTGGAAACATACAGAATTAATTAGAGGAGAAATATATCTTAAATATTACCTTTGCAGGTTACTCTGAATAAACACCATGCAGTTAGACTGAATGAATTAAAGATATGGGAAGGCAAATATACTTATAACTAAGTCAATGCTACTGTCATTACTCGATTATAACAACTATGAAACTACATGGAGAAATCACAATAATATTTCATTTGTCTTTATTTTGTACAATATATTTCCTTATTTTGTACTTTTAACCTAAAATGTCTCCTACAGACTTACAGTTGAAGGTTTGGTCCCTAATGCAGCAATGTTCAGTGGGAGAAATTGAGAAAAATGATTGGACCATGATTGGTCTGATTTACTCAGTGCATTCATACACTGATGTGTTCGTAATTGAACAGACTACTCAGACATGGAAGCCGTGGGGGTTAGGGACTGGTTGAAGGAATGAGTCACTGCCTTTGAAAGGTATACTTTATCCCTGGCCTTCCTTCCTTCCTTCTTGTCTACCTGGATGGCATGAGGTGAACAGGTTTATTCCAGTATGTCCTAACAATCATCATTCTCTGATTCACTAAAAACCCAGAAAGAAAACATCCAAGCAACCATAGACTAAAGCATCTGAAAGCACAAGCCAGAATAAGTCTACTGTGATTCAGTCTGCCACCCAAGGCTTATGTATTGAACATACCTTCTCCAGGTGAGGCCAATATTTCAACATGGGACCTCGTGCAGAAATGGGTCACTAGGGTCAGGACTTTGAAAGTAATAGGCTTCTGGTTTCAGAATTCTCTCTGCTTCCTGGTATGTCTGTACTAAAGCTCTCTAAAACTGTGAGGCAAGTTATATCTTTTCTTTTTTAGGATGTTTCTGTAAGATATTTGCTCACAACAACATGAAAGTACTTAATACTAAATAATTTTCCATTGAATTTATCTTCTAGTGTGTTAGATTAAAGCAAAAAACATAAAAACAAACCCTAACTAATATAATAATATGCTCTTATTATATTACTTTTTATTTAGTTTATTTTCAAATGTATGTGTATTTTGCCTGAATGTGTGTCTATGTACCACATGCATGTCTGGTGTCCAGAGAGGCCAGAAAAGGACACTGGATCCCCTGGGACTGGAGGTACAGACAGTTGATAGCTTCCATGTGAGTTATGGGATTTTAAACTCAGGTTCTCTGGAAGAAGAGACAATGCTCTTAACTGCTGAACCATCTCTCCAACCTCTATATAACCACTTAGTATTTATTTTGTTAATGAAGGCATTTGAACTTGTGTCTTTGAAAGCAGAGATTGATTTTTCAGTGAAAACTCACAACTATGATCTGAATAAAATGTCTGTTTTCACAATTGATTAAGATTCCTGGAGGAGGAGGAGGAAAAGACACTAAATGACCAACAAGAGTTGCTCATCTGGAAAGCATGCATAGGAAAAAGAAGTATAAACAACACAAGTTTAACAAGAACATATTCCCTCAAATGCCAAACAGGTGTTTCCTGTGACTGAAATTCTGACGAATGTGAATGCTCAAGAATCAACTTTTTAAAAAAGCAGATGATAACATTGCTGGTCTAGGATATAAAATGAATAAACATAACCAGACAAAGAAGTGATATATGAGCCACCCATAATACATTGTAAGTTATAGGCACACAACAGAAAAGTAGGAGAAAATATCTTATGAAGATGTCCCTCATAATTTTTGAAGATATACATTTCTTCAAATCATAAAACCCTAGATCCTTATTAAGTATTACTCTTACCCATACTGATAACAAAAAAAAGTCACACTTAACTCTGTAGAGCCTCTACAAAGAAGCTATTTCATGGTATAAGAAATACATCACAAATAGCAAGTACTTAAACTTTGGGGTAAAAAAAAAGTGAATTTAATCTCAGCTAAGCATAGCAATATGCATAGACTTTTAAAGAGTGAAAACAGGTAGAAAATGGAAACATAAGGAAGCTAGCATATTGTTGGTTGTGAGCCTAGCCACGCCTTTAATCCCAGCACTCAGGAGGCAGAGCCAGTTGGATCTCTGTCCAGCCTGGGCCACAGAGCCAGATCCAGTACAGGCACCAAAACTACACAGAGAAATCCTGTCTCAAAAAAAAAACAAAAAAAAAGAGAGAAAGAAGGAAAGAGAGAGAGAGAGAGAGAGAGAGAGAGAGAGAGAGAGAGAGAGAGAGAGAGAGAGAGAGAGACAAAGGAAGGAAGGAAGAAAGGAAGGAAGAAAGCAAGCATATTTTCACTGAGGTCAGAGAAAATAGACTTTAAGACAAGGACTATTACCAAAGGTTTTTTTAAGAGTTGTTTCCTTACTAAAAAACTCAGTTTATCAGGACATCATAACAACTCGAGCACTCAAGAAGCAGAGGCAGAGGATTCTAAGTTTGAGAATAGCCCGGGCTATATACTGAAACATTGTCTTAAAACCCACTCTAAAATAAAAAAAAAATATTTAGATAAAAAGATACAGAGTATGTTGTATAACAGTGTTATTGGAGTACAAATGAATAAAATCACATATCTAGAGAAGTCTAAAATATTTTTAAATTAGACATTGATCTCCTAAATAAACAAGTATTTTCAAATGAACATAGGTTATCCAAATTTGAAGATGCAACCAAATATTTGTAAAATGGGAAATTTATAGTATTAAGTGCTCAGAAATTTAAAAAATAATTCTCTAAATTTATACAGAAAGAAGCGAGATAAGGTCAGTCTAGCTATAAAGGTGAAAACAAATGAAAGAAATACAAGTTAATAAAATTAATACAAACCATTTTAAAAGTAAAGTTTGTTTGTTTGGATGGTTAAAAGATGTCATCCTCAGACTCCTGGATAGGATGACAGTCTAGGAGCTGTTGCCTGCTTGTGGCTACTAGGTATGGAAGGTTATTCAGATCAGGCTGTGCCCAGCCCTAAGGAGGACATGCTACAGACTGATTAATCCTTTATTCCAGGAAGTAGAAAAGATTTATTGTATTTTGAGTTTGTGAGACAGGGTTTCTCTGTGTATCCCTTGATGTCCTAGATCTGTAAATGGAGGTGGAGCCTTTTGTCCCAACCAGCTGGTCCCAAATAATCACACAAAAACTTATATGAATTACAGAATGCTTGGTTGATGGCTCAGGCTTACTACTAACTAGCTATGACACTTAAATTAACCCATAATTATCTATGTTTAGCCACGTGGTTCATGGATTGTTACCTCATTTTCTGTAGGTCTTGCTTCCTCGGTGGCTGGCTGGAGTCCCCCCTGACTTTGCCCTTCTTCATCTCCGTTTTTAGTTTGATAGTACCACCTAACCTTATTCTGCCTGGCTATTGGCCAAAACAGCTTTATTTACCAACCAATGAGGGCAACACATATTCACAGCATAAGGAAAGGCCACCCCACAGCAAAGATCCAACTGCCTCTGCCTCTTAAGTGCTGGGATTAAAGGTATGCACTACCACCTCCCTGCAGTAGAAAAAATTCTATCGTTTACACTTAGTAGAGTGAATTGGGACTATATAGGCATATGGCCATATCAAAATCATACCAGGAAAAACAGGTCTGATACCTTATAGGGTACACTAGTCAGAAAAAAAAAGGTGCAACTCTCTCATCTGGACCCCCAAAGGAAGATATATAACACTCTGATGCCAATGGCCTGCTCAACCTGTCATATGGCAACACTGTGTGTGCATATATTATTTTAAATACATATGATACAACACAAATAAACATTAAATACTTCACAATAAGTAACACAATTCAATCACAAAAGACCATATATATGACTCCACTCATATGAAGCACTCAGAACAGATCTAGGGAGACAGAATCAGCACAATGTTTTGTGAAACTGCATACACTGACACTTAATGAATGTATATTTACAATTACATCTTCTTGATGGATGGTTCCCTTCATCATTATATAAAGATTTCTTTGTCTCTTTTGAATGATTTTTGTATAAAGTATATCTCGACAGAGATCAATGATTATTTCTTCTTTCAGATGCAATTTGTTTGTAATTTCATTTTCCAACCTTTAGTTTCAACTTGTGTGATATCTTGGCTGATGAGATGGGTTTCTTACAGACAAAAACCAGGCATTTTAATCCATTCAGCCACTCCACATCGTTGAATTGGGTAATTGAGACTATGGACACTTGGGGTATTATTGGAAATGATAATTCTTGTTATTTTGCTATTTTTTGTCTGGTTGTTTTAAACAATCGGTTCTTTGTTTTCTTCCTTATTCATCTCGGGCTTTGATGAATTACTGAATTCTGGTCAGTTCTTTTCTAATACTCATGCTTACCTGGGCTTTCATGATTGTGTTCTTTTGTTCTTCTTCTATTATTCACTTTACTGGCTTGATAAGATTTAATTATTATAATTCTAAATGCATATCTTTGTAAATGCAATGAGGGTATTAAAATAGCTTCAACTTTCAAAAATTTAATAAGAATATTATTTGCATCAATGAAAAAGATTTGATTATTTTCTATTTCTCATTGGTACATCTCTTCTAGTAGACTTATAATTTCTTGTGTTTTTGTGGTGGTAGTGTCTTTTGCTTCTAGATACAGGATTCCCGTAAGCATCTTTTCTAATGCCGATCTCATTGTGAAAAACTTCTTCAATTTTTACTCACATTTCCATTTGTTTCTCCTTCATTCTTGAAGGATAACTGTACTGGCTACAGTACTATTGGTTGCCAGTCTTTTCCTTATAGACCTTTGTAAAAACCATTCTACGTCCTCCTGTTTTGTAACGTTTCTGGTGATAAACATTCTGAATCTAATGTGATTTTTCTCTTGAAGGTTATACAATTCTCTTCATCTTATACTTTTTTAGAATTCAAATTTCACTAGTTTAATGGCTAGAGAGATGGCTCAGTGGTTAAGAGCACTTGTTGCTCTTTCAGAAGATTCAAGTTTGGTTCCTAATGTCCACAGCAGGTGTCTCATCAGCCTGCAATTCCAGCTTCAGGATCTGATAACCTTTTCTGGTCTCAGTGCAGCCATTATGGAAGCCATATGAACCAATTATACCACACCTGAACACACACCTAAAGGACTACAAGTCAGCATTCTACAGAGGTACATGCATACCCGCACTTACTCCTGCATAATTCATAGCAACTAAGAAATGGACCAGTCTATAGTCCCATCAACAGATGAATGGATAATAAAAATGTGAAATGCATACAAACTGGAATTTTATTCTGCAATAAAGAAAAATGAAATAATGACATATCCAAGTGTAACACGAATCTTAAAGGGTCTTATTAATAAAAACAAACCCGGAGCCAGGTATTGAGGTGAATGCTGAAAGGTCAGAGAAGCAGAACAAGCCACAGCTAACATCACCTCACCAATTTCTCAGCTGATCCTGTTTCCTCAGACTGGAAGCCTCTGAGTCCTCAAAAGCCTAAAAGTTTTAAAGCTTTTAGTTCCTGGTCCTCATACCTTAATATACCTTTCTGTTTCCTGCCATAACTTCCTGGGATTAAAGGCATGTTTCTTTCCCAAGCAAAACATAAAAATCTCAAGTGCTGGAATTAAAGGCGTGCATCACCATGCCTGGTTGTTTTCAGTGTGGCTTTGAATTCACAGAGATCCGGATGGATCTCTGCCTCCAGAATGCTAGGATTAAAGGTGTGTGTGCCACCATTTTCTGACCTCTATGTCTATCTAGTGGCTGTTCTGTTCTCTGACCCCAGATACGTGTATTAGCATGCACAATATATTGGAGGACGCAATATCACCACATCCAAGAGATAAATAAAGCTAGAGATCACTGTTTAAAAAAATAAGCCATATTGACCTGCTGGAAAGTGTGAAGGGACTAGTTCTTTGGAATGATAACTGCAGGATCTCCATGACTCCGCACAAACAGGATATCCAAGAGTTTTGATGATGGTGTACTAAAAACCAGAGGCCTTGAACCAGACCCATGACTCATTGCAATGAGCATTTTCTGGCGGGGGGCGACTGAACAAAAGGGTATATGTACTGCATGACACACCACGGCTCCCAATGCCACCAGGCTGAATGAAGAGGTATTGAAAAGATGGAGGAGTGAGGTGGGTTTTTTGTTTGCTTCTTTTGTTTTGTTAATTAATCTTAAGGAGCATACTGCAGAGGTGAGGAGGGACTGGGAGGTGAGTGGGATTGGGGTACATGATATGAAATTTCTAAAGAATCAATACAGAATTATGTTTAATAAATAAATTTCCTGTAAAAATACCATATTAAAAAGTCAAATGACAAGTTTTCTCTCAGAGTCTAGGTTTAGACATATATGTTTTTGTATACATACATACATATGGAAGGGAAATTCATGGTAGTAGAAAGAGGACCATGAGATTAGAGGAAAAAGAATCATTTAGAGAGGAATAAACATGACATAAAAGCAGAAAGAAGGATTCTTGTGTGGAAAGAAGGGGATCAGCAATAGAGGAACAGAGGTGGAGGGCAAGGGAGTGTGTTGGATAAAGAGGAGCAAAGTATAGTAACATGTGTATGGAAAATTCTCTACTGAAAAAAAATATGGCTCAGTGCTCAAGACCTCTGGGTGCTCTTCCAAAAGCCCTACATTCAATTCCCAAGACCTACACGGTGTCTCACAACCATCTGTAACTCTAGTTCCAAGTGATTTGACATATTCTCCTGGCCTCTGTGTGTACCAGGCACTGACATGGTACACAGACATGTATGCAGGCAAAGTGCACACACACACACACACACACACACACACACACACACACACACACATGCATGCACGCACACACATGCATATGCGCCCTATAAAATAAATAATAATAATTTTCAAATTCTTCTAATGCTTCTGTGTCAATTTACACATTGTACTTTTTACTATATATATATTTTTATTATACCCCTAATGATAAAATCCTGAAAGGGAGTGTCATGAAATATATTTATTGACTCGATGAGTGAATGCACAAATTCATAGATGTTATGTTATTTAGTAAAGACTTTATAAAATATATGACATTTAATTGGATATCATCTATCTATACTTCAAGATTTACCTTCGTATGGAAACTGAAAATGCAGCCTGACATTTTGATTGGCTAGAAGAGATTCTTCTAAGTTACTTTCTGCTCTAGTATCTTGATGGAATAGGGCATGATTCACCCTGGTCATAAATTCCAGAGATTTTCCTCAAAGGACTTTGGCCCTTAGGACTCATTATCCAGCAGAGTGATCCATTATTGCATAGCCAGACTTCAACTTCATTTTCCTCACAAATAAACTATTGGTGACCTTTGATCTTTTCCTGTGGTAGCTTTAACCTGGGTGGCAGCAACCTTAACTGGCCTTCACTGCCCTTACCCCACTACTTGCCCTTCTCTCGTTCTCAGTACTTTGAACACAGAGTCTTTGAAAAGTGTTTCCAATTCATATACAGGTTTTCCTGGACTTAAGGAAACTTAAGGAATATCATGCACATGTTTTACACTTCCTTGTTTTATGATAAAGATACAATTATTATTTAGAGTTGAAATGTCTACCAAGTACATATTTAGTGATCATGATATATCTTTGTGTTCCCTTCAAAGCCCACATGAAATCACATGAGACTATGATACTAGTTATCACCAATAATAAACAGTAAATCTGAATTAACCTCCAAGCCAAAGTACTTGAGAATCACTGTCTGGTTCTATCAAATTACTTCAGCTGTCACTAGAGAGTGCTTTCATAGCATCCTACAGCCTCTGTCAGCCTAGGTCTTTGAATGATTATGTGGCAGAAGACTTGCTGAAAGGGGGGGGCATAAAATGTGAACTACACGCAGATTTTCTCTTTTTATTTTGAACCATTGAGATGTCAAAGGTTAATTTTGCAATGAAACATATCCTAGCTTAGTCCTTCATATAATATCATTTGTATATTCCCCACAGAGGGTATCTAGCTATACATTAGGAACAGAGGTGTTCTGGAAATACTCAGAGATAAATTGATGTTGAAATTTGCCATGGGTTACTTTCAAGAGGATTCTAAATTGCAAAGTTGCTTGAGTCCAATATTGTCAGAACAATGATGAATACAAAAAAGTTAAATATTTAAGCCACTAACCACTGATCCAGACATATTTTCACTATAACCTGCCCCCTCACACACACACACAAAGACAATGTGACTATTTTCCAGAATGGATAGTAGAAAACATGGTATTTCTGATTAGTGTGTATGTTGCTATTGTGGTAGGAACTCCAAATTTCACAAACACAGAAAGCTATAAGAAATAGATCTGTCAAGTGTTAAATAAGGTTTAGAAAAACAAATGCCTGAGTAGAGTTCCCTTGGAAAAGTTTAAGTAATTAAAATGTTTGGCACTCTTCCAGTTTCCTTTTCCATTCGTTCATTAACTTGACAAATATTTACTGCCTGCCTGTTACATGCCAGCACCCATTCTAGGTATTGACAATGAAGAGACAAGGGTGACATAAGTTTTGCAGTCAAGGAACTGCAGTTCAGTTGCAAATATAAATAAACAGATAACTATGAAACAGTGTAAGTCTTAAAATATGCTGATTACATAGAATGTTAGGCTCCCAAGGGTACACAACCTCAGCAGAACTTGTATCAACACCCGCATCTACCGGATCTACCATTAAGCAGTACTTCATGTAATTATCTACCTTGGAAATCTTCTAAATATCTTCATCTTGATTTTTCATACAAGAATATGCTTCCTCCTTGTTACCTAGCTTCTCTGGAGCTGTGGATTGGGGTCTGGTTATCCTTTGCTTTATGTCTAGTAAGTACATACCATGTTTGTCTTTCTGAGTCTGGGTAACTCATTCAGGATAATATTTTCTAGTTCCATCTATTTGCCTGCAAATTTCATGATGTCATTGTTTTTCACAACTGAGCAGTACTCCATTGTGTAAATGTACCACATTTTCTTAATCCATACTTTGGTCGAGAGGCATCTAGGTTGTTTCCAGGTTCTGGCTATTACAAATAATGCTGCTATGAACATAGTTGAGCAAGGGTCCTTGTGGTATGATTGAGCATCCTTTGGGTATATATCCAAGAATGAAAGTGCTGGGTCTTAAGGTAGATTGATTTCCAATTTTCTGAGAAACTGCCATACTAATTTCTAAAGTTGCTGTACAAGTTTGCACTCCCACCAGCAGTTGAGGAGTGTTCTCCTTGTTCCACTTCTTCTCTAGCAGGAGGTGTCACTTGTATTTTTGATCTTAGCCATTCTGACAGGTGTAAGATAATATCTCAGAGTCGGTTTGATTTGCATTTCCTACATGGATCACCCTGGGAAAAGGAAGTAGATGAGATCTTCTGGATAAACAGGGGGTTGGGGAAAGTGGTAAAGGTGAGAGGATGGGGGATGAGAACATGAGGGAATGGGATGGTCAAGTTGGGAGAAGGATGGAGTGGGAGAGCAATGAAAGAGATATCTCAATAGAGGGAGCCATTAATGGGGTTAGGGAGAAACCTGCTGCTAGGGAAATTCCCAGGAACCCACAAGGAGGACCCCAGGTAAGACCCCTAGCAATAGTAGAGGGGGTGCCTGAATTGGCCTTCCCCTGTAATCAGATTGGTGAATACCTGTCATCATAGAGCCTTCATCCAGTAACTGATGGAAGCAGATGCAGAGACTCACATGCAAGCACCAGGCCAAGCTACAGGAGTCCAGTCGAAGAGAGGGAAGAGGGATTGTCAGAGCAAGGGGGTTCAAGATCATGATGGGGAAACCCACTGAAACAGATGACCCAAAATTGTGGGAGCACATGGATACTAGACCGAAAGCTGGGGAGCCTACATCACACCTAACTAGGACCTCTGCATGTGGGCAACAGTTTTATAGCCTGGTATGTTTGTGGGACCCCTGGCAGTGGGACCAGGATCTATCCCTGGTGTATGAGCTGGCTTTTTGAAGCCCATTTCATATGGTGTGATGCCTTGCTCAGCCTTAATGTGGGGGTTGAGGGTGGGTTGGTGCCAGACCTTGTTGACTCCCCATGGGAGTCAAATCCCTAATATGGTTGAATTCTAGGTAATAATGCAAAGTAAGAAATTTCAAGGAATTATACTTTGGTGAATGGAGAATGGTATGGTAATGAAGGGAGTAGAAAAAGGTAACTTCCCAAAGGCCAGTTAAGTAGCCACCTGATTTTCATATGGCCAATGGGAATTTCTGCAGGAAATTGGTAACTTGGTATTTATGACAAGGACTATTTCAAGGGACAATGAGGATGATAAATATTGACTATAACTTCTAGCCAGTCTTGCATTGACAGGCAGGAAGCTGTCTAATAGACTTCTATGATTCCAGGATGTAAAGAACATCTCAACACCTCCCCCTTTCATTAAAGTGAATTGCTCAATATCATAATAATTTGGTGCCAGTCATTTGCTCAAAAGTGGTAGCAAATATGTAAATGTTATGTGAGTTAAACTGTAAAATTTGCGCAAATTAGGGATAGAAAACAATGACTAGAACAAATTGCAGATTACTTTTTAGAGGCTTTAAAAAACAAAAAGAAAAAAATAGCCGTTGCCTACAAAACAGGAAGTCTATTTCCTTAACTGCAATTCAAAGCTCTGTAGTCTGAATCTTGTGTACCTATTCATTTCCTGCCACTGGCCCTTGCAGAAAGCTCATTGTTTGCCTCGGTTACTTTCAACTGTTTATCTGCTAAACGTATTTTCTTTATTGTACCTGGGACTCAATTTTTAAAATTCTAAAGTTACAGAAATGTTTACCTTAGTGAAAGATTATTCTGTCATGAGGTATGAGCGATTAGATTTCCAGCTTTCCATTAACTTAATGAAGGCGCTTAGTTCAACGTTCTCTCTTCTTCAAGATCACTTTCTGTGTCTATAAAATTAAGGCAATGGATCCAACTAATCTCCCAGGTTCCTAACTGTCCAAATGCGTACTAATTCTATTATTCTTGACTCCCTTTGTTTTCCAATCATCCCACTGAATCTGTATTCTTACCACCTGTTTCCCTTGGTGCATTTGAGAACTTTTGTACAAGCAATTGGAGAAGCCCCAGTGTATTTCCCTGGATAGAGGCCTAATTGTTTCCAATAAAACAATATTTCCTCACTTCATTCTCTGACAACAGCTCTTAGTAGGTTGCCAACCTTGGGTCAGGATTCTATGAAACCATCAAATTACTTAGTAAACAGAATTCAAGCTACTTTGAACAGAAAAACAGAAGAAATAGCGAACACAAATTAAGATTTCCAATGCAATTTTTAACCTATTTACAGATATTATTTTATTTTATAGTATCTGTTAATAAGCACTGCTTTTTTTCTTGTACCCTTGGAAAAGAACTTTGTGGTAAAACTACTCTAGAAACACACCAATTAATAATGAAGTTCAAATCCCAAACCAAAATTAAATTTAGCGTCACAAAATTGATTTCATTCTGAATCAGTGGTTGTTGAATTAACAGAGGTTCTACAGATTCACGTTTTCAGTCTATATTAGTCCTTGTTTATCCAGCAGAGACTATCACATATAGCAGGGACTCAGTAAATATTTGTTGATTTACTGGAAGGGATATAGCTAGCTATATTCAACAATTATTTATTCATTGGAGCGTTGCTGAGGAGTACAGTAGAGAAAGTTTTACCTCATCCTACTTAAGGCCTTTTTGGTTTCTAAATGACAGAATTATGGAAACTTGGCTATTTGATCTTACCATCTCCTTTAACCTCTACATCCGAGACAGGCTTTTGGGGTCTCATTATTCCCAAAGAAATAACTATTATCGGGTTTCAGAAAGTTGATTTTCTTTTTGTCACAGCCAAACTGTTGCCAAATCACAGTGCTTTGTTTTCTTTCTGGTATCTTGAGGGTAACCAACAGCTATCTAGTTGGACTTCAGGCCCACTCAATAGGAAGAAATTCATACCTGGGACTGAACCTAGCCAGCCTGTGGCTGGAGAGGTCATGGACCCAAAAGGAGAACTTACTATTGTCATTTCTCTAAACCAATACAATTTTCTAAGTGTATTCTATTTATCCTTATACCCACAGTAAGTATCGTTCTCACACTTCTGAAAGAATCTTCTTTTTCCAACAGATGAAGACTATCACAGAAATCTACAAGCAGTGAAAATGCAGAGAATAAGCAATCATGGGTTGCCCAATCCCAATTGGTACATCTTCAATACAACTCCTGCACCTCATGTTCAGGGACACCTCAAAGGAGAGGGTAGAAACACCATAGAGTCAGATGGCCAAGATGCCTGCAGCAAGACACTGTCTTCTGGACATGACAGGGAAACTATCAACCATGACATCTCAATGATATGATTGCCTAAATAAGATCTTCACAATAACACCAGTTGATACGCCAATGTGAATAAGGGGAGTTTCACAAGGCTCACCCCTAGATGAAGCCTTCCGGGCAATCAATGACTGCTAAAAGAGGAAGAATCAGTTTTCTCTGAGGAAAAGCCCCCTAATAGATTTTCCAATCTCAGTGGTCATCCCTGAATACACATATATATGAGCAACACTAATTAGTAAAAGACTCAGTAGGTTATATATGAGCGTGTGCGTGTACGTGTGCATGTGCGTGTGCGTGTGCGTGCGTGCGTGCGTGCGTGTGTGTGATAATGCATATGAAAGAGGCCATGGATTCAAAAGGGAACACAGGAGCAGATGTAAGGGGAATGGAGGGGTGGAAATAAAATAAGTACAGTACTCAAGTATGAAATTCTCAAAATATATAAATAAAAAATGTAATTGATAATGAAAGAGTATAGCTCCAGGCAAAACTCCATGGCTTGAGAATGACAATTTTAATTGTATAAGAGATAATTGAACTGTGTAGAGTTTGGAACTGGGCCAGTATTTGAGTGACTATCTAAATATAGCTATGTGATGTTTTATTTGTGAGTTCATTATAATAAAGCAATCTTTAGTTTTAAAAATCATCTTTAAAATTTGCACTCAAAATGCCTCACTTGAACTTTCCTAGTCTTGGCCCTATTTAATGTAGGCTTGTCAGTTCCAGCCCCAGTGATGACATATGGAGATGTACTACGACAAGTGTAGTATATTGCAAAATGTAAAATTAATGCAGCAAAATCCACTGAGCGCTAAGACATTACCTACAATGTAATGTTTAATAACCTCAAAGGTTATGAAAATTGTAAGAATTTTGCTTTCTAATGAAAAATTATGGCAAGGAAAGGGAATTGGAGAAGACAATATTTATGTTTATTATATTCTGAGTACTTCATAAGTTTTGTAGATTTTATTTTCCATCACAAGTCTATGAGGTAGGTATGATTGTCTATACTTTACAGGTGAACACATTTCAACTCAGAGCTGGGAAGCCACTGATTATAGGAGCATGAGGACCGTCCTGAGTCTGGCCTTTTAGTTTTCCATCCAGAACTCCTTAGTGCTAAATGTGTATAATTGATTTAACACTTTTGGAAGGAAACCTACTCAGAGCTATGAAATGGCTTTGTGGGTAAAACTGCTTGCAGGGCAAACCTGACAACCTGGGTTCAATCCCAGATTCCATAGTGGAAGGAAAGAACCAGCTCCTGAAAGTTGTTCTCTAATTTCCACGTGCATGTCATGATGCATGTACACATGTGTGTGCGTGCACGCAAGCACAAACACACACACACACACACACACACACACACACACACACACACACACACACAAATAATAAAAAGTGAAACCTAATCATTTTTTATGTATACAGAAGAGGGCGCCAGATCTCATTATAGATGGTTATGACCCACCATGTGGTTGCTGGGAATTGAACTCAGGACCTCTGGAAGAGCAGTCGGTGCTCTTAACCTCTGAGCCATCTCTCCAGCCCCAAAACCTAATCATTTTAACAGGCTTGAACTTATTAAATTTTTTTGAGAGCTACTGTCTAACTTTGGCTTAGCCTAGATACATGCCATCATTGATTTCAAATGCCTGGAAGTTAAAAGTTGTAAAGTGACATAGGAATTTTTAATTGCAGCACAACAGGTTTGATTCCTTCTAGAAACTCTGTTACCTGTATCTCTGCTCATGCAACAACTTCTGTTATGAGTCGTCTCATATCATCAAGATATTCCCATTAGCAATGTGGCCATGATGTTCTTAGATCCCTAATGTCACCCTGTCATCGGCTCCAAACACAGATGTGTTTTTGACATGAACTGGGGATAAAGGATGCCATTGTTGCTTAAGGTTCACATTAATTTTATCATGAGCTATTATAATTCAGTCTTTGTTACCTACTTGCTGTTTGTAAGGAGATGCTTTCTATTGTTCTAACCCTGACAGAATGGTGATGAGAGCTAATTATGCATGGGTCTTCTACTGAGGTGACTTTCCTGAGTTTGACAAATCAAGCCTGTCAGAACTTGCTGCTGTCAGCTACTGAGCTCAGAGCTCTGCAAGGATGGCACTTCAGGTGGAGCAAGTCAAGTATCCTTTATATTCATGGGAAACAAAGAAGGATTTAGAGCAGTGGGAGGCAGAATTTGCAATCAATATTAAATCAGGTTTTCTCCCAGTCACTTATCTAGAAATTATAACTCCTTCAAATATATCATTTAAACTTTCCATCAACAGCAGCAAGCAGTTATCAAAAAGATACAAGAGGGGCTAGCAAGATGGTTTGGGGCAGGGGTGGGTGGGTAAAGGCATTTGCTATGTAATTCCAATACTCTGAATTAGATCCTCAGAATGCATGTTAAAAATAGGAGAGAGCATATAGTACTAGAAGTTCTAGCTAGAGCAATAAGACAACAAAAGGAGATCAAAGGGATACAAATTGGCAAGGAAGAAGTCAAACTTTCACTATTTGCAGATGATATGATAGTATACATAAGTGACCCCCAAAACTCTACCAGGGAACTCCTACAGCTGATAAACTCTTTCAGTAAAGTGGCAGGATACAAGCTCAACTCAAAAAAAATCAGTAGCCCTCCTATACACAAATGATAAAAGGGCTGAGAAAGAAGTCAGAGAAACATCATCCTTTACAATAGCCACAAATAATATAAAATACCTTGGGATAACACTAACTAAACAAGTGAAGGACCTTTTTGATAAGAACTTTAAATCTCTAAAGAAAGAAATTGAAGAAGATATCAGAAAATGGAAGGATCTCCCATGCTCATGGATAGGTAGGATTAGCATAGTAAAAATGGCAATCTTACCAAAAGCAATCTACAGATTCAATGCAATCCCCATCAAAATCCCAACACAATTCTTCACAGACTTGGAAAGAAAATACTCAACTTCATATGGAAAAACAAAAGACCCAGGATAGCTAAAAGAATCCTATACGATAAAGCAGCCTTTGGAGGCATCACCATCCCTGACCTCAAACTCTACTATAGAGCTATAGTAATAAAAACAGCTTGGTACTGGTATAAAAACCGACATATGGAACAATGGAATCGAATTGAAGACCCTGACATTAATCCATGCACATATGAACACCTGGTTTTTGACAAAGGAGCCAAAACTATACAATGGAACAAAGAAGTATCTTCAACAAATGGTGCTGGCATAACTGAATCTCAATATGTAAAAGATTACAAATAGATCCATATCTGTCACCATGCACAAAACTCAAGTCCAAGTGGATCAAAGACCTGAACATAAATCCAGTTACACTAAACTTAATAGAAAAGGAAATAGGAAGCACTCTTGAACGCATTGGCACCGGAGACCATTTCCTAAATAAAACACCAACAGCACAGACCCTGAGCACAACAATTAATAAATGGGACCTCTCGAAATTGAGAAGCTTTTGCAGGGCAAAAGACACAGTCAATAAGACAAAAAGACAGCCAACAGAATGGGAAAAGATCTTCACCAACCCCACATCTGACAGAGGATTGATCTCCACAGTATATAAAGAACTCAAGAAACCAGACATCAAAATACTGAACAGTCCAATTAAAAAATGGGCTAAAGAGCTAAACAGAGAATTCACAAAACAAGAATCACAAATGGCTGAAAGACATTTAAAGAAATGCTCAACATCCTTAATCATCAGAGAAATGCAAATCAAAACGACTCTGAGATACTACCTTACACCTGTCAGAATGGCTACGATCAAAAAACACTAATGACAGTCAATGTTGGAGAAGATATGGAGCAAAGGGAACACTCCTCCATTGTTGGTGGGAATGTAAACTTGTACAACCACTGTGGAAATCAGTATGGCGGTTTCTCAGAAAATTAGGAATTGAACTACCTCAAGACACAGCCATCCCACTCTTGGGCATATACCCAAGGAATGCTGATTCATACCATAAAGATACATGCTCAGCTATGTTCATAGCAGCACTATTTGTAATAACTAGAACCTGGAAACAGCCTAGATGCCCGTCAATGGAAGAATGGATGAAAAAATGTGGTACATATACACAATGGAGTACTACTCAGCAGAGAAAAACAATGAAAGCATGAAATTTGCAGGCAAATGGATGGAACTAGAAAAAATCATCTTGAGTGAGGTAACCCAAACCCAGAAAGACAGTCATGGTATGTACTCACTCATAGCTGGATTCTAGATATAAAATAAAGAACAATCAGACCACAACCCATAGAACCATGGAGGCTATATATATAGCATGGAGGTCCCTAGGATGACTGTGGCTTATAATAAATTTCAGTTTTACTCAATTATTGAAACAAAAATAGCCAAATGAATGGAAACACATGAACTATGAACCAAAGGCTGAGGGGCCCCCAGCTGGATAGGTGAGGCAGTTGATTGGCTTGATCAGTTTGTGAGGCAACTAGGCAGTGGGACCAAGTCCTGTGCTCATTGCTTGAGTTGGCTGTTTGAAACCTGGAGCTTATGCAGGGACACTTGGCTCAGTCTGGGAGGAAGGGACTGGACCTCCCTGGACTGAGTCTACCAGGTTGATCGCAGTCCTGGGGGAGGCTTTGCCCTGGAGGAGGTGGGAATGGGGCGTGGGCTGGCAGTAAGGGGAGGTGGTGGGAGGAGGGAGAATAGGGGAACCTGTGGTTGATATGTAGAACTGAATGGCATTGTAAAGTAAAATAAAAATAAAATAAAAAAAAATAGGAGAGAGCTGGTTTCACAAAGATGTCCCATGACTTCCATGTGGACACTCTTACAGGCACCCCCTCCCTGATGATAACTTTTTTGTTGTTTTTTCGAGACAGGGTTTCTCCATATAGTTTTGGTGCCTGTCCTGGATCTCATTCTGTGAACCAGGCTAGTCTCGAACTCACAGAGATCTGCTTGGCTCTGCCTCTCGAGTGCTGGGATTAAAGGCATGTGCCACCGCCGTCCAACTCATAATAATTTTTCTAAAGCTACAATAAATACGGCTGGAGAGATGGCTCAATGGTAAAGAGCCTTGCTATTCTTCCAGACAACCTGACTTCATTTTCCATCACCCACATGGTGGCTCACAACCATCTGTAATTCCAGTTCCAGGGCATTGAACACCATCTTCTGATCTCCAAGTGCACCAGACATGAAAGTGGTGCACATATATACAGGTTGGCAAAATGTCCATACCCATATGTTTTTAAAACTTTTTTCTTCCTTTTTTGGGGGGCGGGGATTTTCAAGACAGGACTTCTCCATGTAGTCTTGGCTGTCCTGGAACTCACTCTGTAGACAAAGCTGGCCTCAAACTCACAGAGATCCTCCTGCCTCTGGATTAAAGGTAAGGACTACCACTGCCCCAGTTAAATATTTCAAGAAGATAATGGAAATATCTAGTTGATATGGAAGAGAATGTTGTTATTTCAAGCATTATTTAAATAATTGTCAGCTCAATATTCATTCAAATATGCTTCTTTGTTATAAACCCATATTTGTTCTTGATGCGTTTGCAGTTGAGCCTAATCTCTTTTACCTACTGGAGAGTCTTTACACCTTAGATGATACTAATGAACAGACTTTCCTTGACATTTTTACAGCTGTAATGGTAATTTTTCATTCACAAATTCACCACATACATAAGTGAAGCATATTCATTAGCTCATAGAACTTTCTCTAAAATATATCACAATTTAGGTAATGAAATGACTCTAACAATTAAAAATGAAGTGAAATAACTTTGTACATTATGTAATCATAATGGAATAAAATAACGACAAGAGACATCATAGAAAATTTACAAAGACTTAGAGATCAAACAGTACATTCTTGAATGGCCAGTGGGTAATTGAATAATTAGGAACAAAGTTTTCTTAAAATTAAATGAAAATAATAGTACAAATTACCAAAACTTTGAGATGCCAAAAGAAGCAGTTGCAAATTGGAAAATTTATAGTTATGAATGCTTATATTTAAAAATTATAAATATTTCAAATAACGGAGCAATGAACTTCAGGGTCCCAAATAAACAGTTGAGCCCCAAAGTAGCAGGTAGCAAGAAATAATAAAGATATGGGAAGAAATTAATGAAACAAGAATAAAAGAACAGTACGTCAAACCTACTAAGCAAATCAAAGGAAAATGGAAAGAAAACAAAAACTAATAAAACTAGAAAAAAAAACATAACATTTTAGAGCATCACTAGAGAATACTTTGAAAATACATCTTCCAATAAACTCAAAAATATTACAGAAATAGACACATTCCTAGAAATATAACTTGCAAAAATTAAATCAATAGAGTATAGAAAACTTAAGTGAATTCATAAAACATAACAAAATTGAATAGAAATAGAGCCTCCTATAAAAGGAAAGCCTGTGACTGGATAGGATCAGTGCCATATTCTACCAAATCTTTATAAAAGAGCTAGGACCAATGTTCTTCAAGCTGATTCATAATGTAGAAAAGAAAAAGAATACTGGCAATCTTATTCTGCAAAACTAGGACTATCCTGATACAAACTTGCAAAAAACTGAACAAAAGGAATTATTAAAACACTCTTGTACAATTTTCCCAATTTACATAGAGGCAAAAGTTCTCAATAAAATGCAAACCAAATTGATGTTAAGAACATCATACACTGTGACTAAATATGTTTCCTTCAAGGATGCAAAGATGATTCAGCATGTATAATCATCAAGTTTAATAGAACATACAAATAGGTATAAGGACAAAAATCAAAAAGGCTATATATGACAACCCTATAGCCAACACTCTACCAAATGGAAGAAAATGAGAGTGACTCCTCTAAAATCAGGAATAAGACAAGGGTGCCCACCCTTTCCACTCTTATTCAATTAATGTAGTTCTCAAAATCTTAGAGCAATAAGGTACAATAAAGAATTAAAAGGGGATACAAATAGAAAATAAAAAATAAAAAATCCCTATTTGCAGATAATATGATTTACAGTTTTTAAAAAATGACTCTTAAATATTCCACTAGAAAACTCTCAGATCTGGTAGGAAACTTCAGTGAGTAATAGTATGGGAGTGAAGGAAGCCTTGAGTGAATGTATAAAGAGCAGATGAGTTACAGAGGATTGACCAATGTGTGCCAAAACTAGCAGTGGCAGCTTCTTCCTCCTAAATGACTGCAACATGAAACTGCTTGCCTACGAAGACCTCTCAGCAAAACTAGTTAACTCTGTTCTGCTGTGGAGATTGCTCTATATAAATAAAACACTGATGGCCAGTGACCAGACAGGAAGTATAGGCGGGACAAGGAGAAAAGAGAATTGGGGAAACAAAAAGAAGGAGGGAGAGACACTGCAGCCACTGCCAGAACAAGCAGCATGTAAAGACGCCGGTAACCCACAAGCAACATGGCAAGGTATAGATTTATAGAAATGGGTTAATTTAAGATATAAGAATAGTTAGCAAGAAGCCTGCCATGGCCATACAGTTTATAAGTAATATAAGCGCCTGAGTGATTGTTTTATACTTGGATTGTGGGACTGCGGGGCTTGGTGGAACCTGGAGAGAAGCCCTCCAGCAACACTGTTCCCTGTACTGCACATAGTAAGCATGCTGAGGTTCCTGGATGCCACACACTTAGTGATGCTCCAGCAGAGTGACCACAGCCTATCTATCCCCAACTTTTCTGTATCTGTATCTATGTATCTGTCCTTTCTTCCTTCCTTGACACCTCAGTCAGCTCAGGTCCCAGTCAGTCAGAATGAAGTAAAATAGGGAACAAAACTCAATGTGAAAAGAGAGCTTAGGGGAGTGGGAGGTCCCAGCTGGATCAGGACCACAGTGGGAGAACAAGGAAAGAGATACCATGATAAATGAAGACTCTTTGGGAATAGGAAGAAACAGAGTGCTAGAGAGGTCCCCAGAAATCCACAAAGATACCTCCACTGTAGACTACTGGCAATGGTTGAAAGAAACCCCGAGCTGACCAACTCTGGTGATCAGATGGCCGAATACCCTAACTGTCATGATAGAACTCTCATCCAGTGACTGATGGAAGCAGATGCAGAGATCCAGGGCCAAGCCCCAGGTGGAGCTCCAGGAGACCAACCAGCAGAGAGAGTGGAGGGATTATATGAGCAAGAGATATTGAGACCATGATTGGAAAAAGCACAGGGACAAATAGACAAACTAGTGGAAACACATGAATTATGAACCAATACCTGAGGAGCCTCCATGGAACTGGATCAGGCCCTCTGGATAAGTGAGACAGTTGATTAGCCTGAACTATTTAGGAGGTCCCAGGCAGTGGAACTGGGACCTGTCCTTAGTGCAGGAGTAGGCTTTCTGGAACCTAGGACCTACACCTAGGACCTGAGACCTTTTGCTCAGCCTAGGTGTAGGGAGGAGGGGACTGAACCTGCCTCAACTGAATCTGCCAGGCGGAGCTGCCTTGGATGGGTGGGAATGAGGGGAAGATTGCGGGGGAAGGATGGGAGGTGGGAGGAGGTAGAAGAGGGGAATCTGTGGCTGATATGTAAAATTAAATTAATTATAAAACAAAAAAGAAAAGAAAAGAAACAAACTCAATGTGCAAAAAATAGTGATAATGAATTTTCTAAGAATGAAAACAACTCTATTCACAGTAGCTACTGCTTAGAAATGCAGCTTAGTGGTAGAGCATTTGCCTAGCATGTACAGAGTCCTGAGTTCTGTGGCCAGCACCACATAATAAACCCCAAAGTGCCTGAGAATACACCTAATTAAAAAGACGAAAGATTTCTACAATAAAAACTTTAACATTCAAAAAAGAAAGTGAAGTCTGGTGGTGGTGGTGTCGGAGGCAGTGGCGGCGGCGGCGGCGGCGGGGCGGCAGCGGTGCCACAGGGGCACGCCTTTAATCCCAGCACACAGGAGGCGGTGGCAGGCAGATCTCTGTGAGTTCGAGGCCAGCCTGGCCTACAGAGGGAGTTCCAGGACAACCAGAGCTACAAAGAGAAACTCTGTCTCAAAAAACAAAACAAACAAAAACAAAAACAACAAAGACAGTGAAGATACTAGAAGATAGAAATTCCTCTCATGTTCATAGAAGTAATATTGTGATGACTGTGTTCAAAGCAATCAAAAGACTCAATACAATATTAATATTCCAAATACATTCATCAAAGAATTAGGAAAAAAATCCTAAAATCGATATTGAAGCAAAAATGATCCTGAACATCCAAAGTGATTCTAAGTAGAAAGAAATGTTGGCAGTATTACAATGCATGATCTCAGTTATATTTTAGAGCCAGAAGCAGAGTGGTAGACACATAGACCAGAGCAATACAACAAGCAATCCAGAAACAAACCTAACATCTACAGACACCCTAATTTGGGGGCATTTTGAAAACAGAGTACCACATAGAACAAGTTGGTGTTAACCTTCTGATCCTCTAACCTTCATTCTCCAAATTCTGATGTTACAAATAAGCTCTACAGCACCTGCCACAGCCACCCATTTTTTTTACAAGATGTGAAAAGCACAAATTGGAGAAAAGACAGCTTTTTTCAACAAAGACTAGAATTAGATCTGAAAGCAAGGAAGGAAGGAAGGAAGGAAGGAAGGAAGGAAGGAAGGAAGGAAGGAAGGAAGAAGGAAGGAAGGAAGAAACTATATCCATGTTTCTCAAACTGTACAAAAAAAGCAACTCAAATTGGAACAAAGACTTTAATGCAAGAGTCTCTGGACTGCTGGACGGCAACAGGTAAAATATTTCAGTGCAAATAAGCCTAAGCGAGGACTTTCTGAAAAGGACTCAAGAGCTCAGAAAATTATACCAAGAATGGGCAAATGGGATTGCAGGAAACAAAAGAGCTTCTTAGTCACTAATCTATTTCTGAATTCAGATAATAACATGTGAAATATTTTTTGAGATGCCAAGTATTTTCAAATTTCAAAAGGATGTAAAGGATTTCAGTGGTTGGTATAACCCAAAGCCCATCCTCAGAGCCTGGTTATGAAGTACAAATGTAAAAGGTTTGCATACATAAGAAGTCCTTTTAAATTGTTTGAGGATGCTCTTGCTGGGGCAATAACAGAGAAAAATGTTAGATATGATAGGAATGAATTTGGTAATCATCTCCACTAATGCCTCATTCCACAGATAAAGAAAGGGAAATGACAGAGAGAAAGAATCTAGCCCATTACTTCTACTGTAGTGTTTATTCCATGGGTTAACTGTCTCATTCCTCTTCTCCTCAAGCCCTCACAATTATAAAAGATCTTCCAAAATTACTTTTATTCCCATCATGGTGCTCACAAATACCGACATGTAGTTCTTCCTTAGTAATTCCCATAAGATGTGACTACTTATTTTGCTTCATTTCTTTCTCAGGACTTATGAATCAAATATGAATAGTTTAATGCTAACTGGTTTGGCAAAGACATAACCAAGCTCACAGTTTTCAGCAGCATGGGCAAAGCCTGATGAGACACAGCTTTCAAGCTTCAAGTGCAAACTGACCTTCCTCTTTGCTGATAATTAAGGTACCACACACTCATATTTGTCGTCACTAATTACTTTGATCAGAGATATTAATGCCTATTGAGAAACTCACTTGTGAAAATGGCATTTTGTGGCCTAGTGGTGGTGGCTCATTCCTTTAATCCTAGCACTCTGAAGACAGAGGCAGGCAGATCTCTGAGTTCAACACCAACCTGGTCTACAGAGTGAGTTCCAAGGCAGCCATTAATATGCAAAGAAGCCCTGTCTCAAAAACAAACAACCAAAAAATATTAAAAGTAATAATATCTAGGACATTTCACAGAGAATTCCTGTCTTAAAAACAAACAACCAAAAAAATTTTAAATGAATAATACCTAGTACATCTCACATTCTTCGTTTGACTTTGGCTAACTTAGCTATAAAATGGGGATAATATTTTTTTGTCTTCAAAAGAAATAACTGTGACTGTTTTTTAATGATAATTAAACATCATAAATTGCTAGGCAACAAATCACAAAATTGTGATATTTTCCTTTACAGTATAGTACATAAATAAAAATATTCCTGTACTTTGTTAATTTAAGCGTGCAGTTACTCCTGTACCCTTATCTCCCAAGGCCTTCTTTCACCACGCCCTTCACGCACATACAAACACTCACAAGCTGGCCATACTTTTTTTTTCCTGAAATTAAAATTGTAGCAACAACTGTAATGGTCTATAACTGTCCTTTCAGAAATAATAGAAAAGCATGGTTCCTAGCAACAGAGAAATCTCTTCCACCACTTCTGATTCTCAAGGTCAGTGGCAAGATACTCAACAACAACAATCCTCACTGAAATAACAGCAAGAAATATAAAAACATACAAGAATTCAGAAGGAAATAAGTGGAAATCCTCATCAGCCCGAGCTCCACAAGAAAAATGTCACTTAGCATTCTAACTAACATCTCATTAATTCTATCATGTTTTGTGGCTAAATGCACACACATAATGCAAGAAAGCATACTAAAATGAGTTTTAAATATATTCATTCTAGTGTAAATAATGTGAGCACATATAAACATCAGTTTCCTGATAATTCTGATGGTCGAGTTAGTCTAGAACAATAGTAACAAGACTGCAGTGATTTTTTGAAAGCTCACCTTCATTATTTAGGAGAAAAGTATCTAATTAGTCAGTTCCAATTTGTAAAAATTGAATGGCAGGCACCTATCAGCAAGTGCACAAATGGCAGTTCAGAAAATAATGCAAAATTGTACAATGGCTTTCCTAAGGTAGTAATAGGTTCTGTGCCCTTGACATTAGGTTTCTCTGCCAACACAGTAAGTCAGATCAAACCAAATTGAAAATGTATAACAACAGGTTTATTTGAGCAAAGTAATGCCCAGGCAAGTTTTCCACTCCTAGAGATTAAGGCCTGAGAAGCCACCCACCCTAACTAAAGCAGGAAGTTTATGTAGCCTGTAGGCAAGGGGTGATGATGTCTCCACTAAAAGCTGGGTTCATGCTTAAGTATGGTCAAAAGCTGAGCACTTTAGGCAGGGACTCGGGCAGCTGGCAACTTCAAGGGAAGAAGTTGTATAGCTGCTAAGAATGTGGAATGAGGCTTTTTGGTACCTCCCCTTTGTTCAGAGACCCTGAGCTGCTGGGATTTGAAGAGAAAAACGGGAATGAGGTTTCCCAGATCACGCAGGGGTGAGCCGGAGGTTCCAACTGAACAGGTATTTATAATACTTTGAAATGACTCACACACATTGAATTCATACATCATTTAATTTTCAGTGTTTAAGAAAGATGCATAAACTATTCTAATTTGATCAGAACCTTCTCCTTTGAGATGAATTTCTTTGTGGGACATGAGTGACACTAACTGAATTAATGAAAACACTGATGACAACACTCTCCTGATTGTTAACATTTAAAAAAAAAATCATGCAGGAGTTCAGGGAGAAGGAGGTTCTGGTTACAGGTGCTGCTGCTCCTGAATCAGGAAGATACAAATACCCAAGTCTGTTTTCTCTTTAGAAACTATTGTAGAGAAATGGTTCCTTAGAAAAGGAAATTAATTAATTCTTTTCAATATATAACGAAAGCAGAAAGGACTGTTGAGTTTGTTGGTAGCTTGTTCATGGATGTGAGTAACTGAAACTAAGTATCCTTCAACCTTTCTCTGATTATGGGGCATGAATTTCCCTTTGGGAAAACCTCATGTGCCTGATCTCCTAATAAGGGCCCATTTCTGTCTACATCACGAAATCCCTGTGGCCCAGAACTCCCTCTCTTCCTCCATACATACGATTAGCATGTGTTTTTACTTACTACTGTCGGACAACCTCCAGGAAGGACAAACTGGGACATTTTCTCCCCAGAATAAAACAGCATGATGGCAGTAGAGCTAAGGAGAGTAGGTAGCCTCCAAATCAAGCTTCATTCTTGCTTTTGGCATCCCTGTGTCCCTGACTGTACACTGAACATTCAAATAATCTTGGACTCTACTTTCTGTAATTTTCCTCAGTATCCTGGCCACCATCGTCCAGTCTCTCAACTCAAGTTTTTATACTCCTTTAACCAACTTTTGTAATCTTTCTCTTCCTGGAATCATTTGCATCCCGATTCACCATCTGGTATGCCTGCCTCGATATATTGAATTCTCAGTGTGTGTGGTAGGTTAAATGAAAATGACCCCCATAGGCTCATATATTTAAAGACTTGGTTCCCAGTTATTGAAACTGCTTGGAAAAGATTAGGAGGTGTGGCCATGTTAAAGGAGGCATGTCACTAAGGGTGGGCTTTGAGGTTTCAAAAGCCCAACCATTCCCAGTTAACTCTCTCTGCCTCATGGTAGTGCCTCAAGACCTAAGCTCTCAACTACTGCTCCAGTGCCATGCCTGCCTGTCTGCCTGATGCCATGCTTCCCACCATGATGGTCATGACCGTAGCCCTCCTAAGCTGTTACCTCCACATTAAATTCTTTCTAGTATAAGTTACCTTGCCTATGGTGTTTTAATCACAGCAATAGAAAGTAAGGCAGTGTGATCTACCCCCTTCTTTTTGTTAGCCATTCCCTTAAAAAAGGAGTGTATATATTTTCATAAAACACTAATGAGATTCTAATAGTAGAAAACAAGAAAAGTGTGTCATCCTGGAACATAAAGCAAGCGGCTGCAAAAAGAAAATGAATTAAACACTAATTCCTGAGCAACAGTGTCTGCAGAAGCAGCCAGACTTGAACAGATTTTTTTTTGTAACACATTGCACAACAATAAGGAAAAGCACAGCACAATAGCCTATTTACTGCCTGCTGCCTTTGAGGAACTAGACAAGTCGCATTAGATTTGCCAGCTCAGACGCTGGCACTCATTTATTTGCAATGCTAACCCTAAGGTTATGCACCAAAACAATGTCTTTGTTCTTCAGCATTTGCTCACTATACCAGAAGTCATATTTCCTGCTCAATGCACAGGGCCAGTGATACAGGACAAGCATGTACAACAGGCACAAAGACCTGCCACAGCCGATACGGCCATCAAAAAGCGTGATTGGCGCTTATATTTAAGGGCTTTCTTCACTGTCTCATTTGATTGTTCCACATAGTCCTGGGTGTGCAAAATGTTGTACTCAATGCTATCCAGCAACTCTTGCTGTCCGGAGATGAACATGTCTACTTGGAAAAAAGATGGTATGCAATTCACTGATCTCGTACTCAAGGTCCAGCAGCTGCTGGTGACGTACTTCAGCCAGAGCCAGGCCCCGCTTAGCTTTCAAAACATCTAGATCACAACCCACAATTTGAAGAGGCACAGAGTTAGCCACCAGCTTCTCCAGATCCTCTTCCTGGAGCTTCACCCCAGCTAGTTCTGCCTGTCTCACCATCTTTTCCTTCAGCCTGATCATATTCTGAGTCTCACGAGCATAGTGGTGGCTGATGATGTCACGGTAGTGACCAAGGAGAACAGAGAGCTGGCTCTGACGAATGCGGTGCTCAGCCCGCCAGTACTTACAGTCTGTGGCCAACTCATGCTGGATGGTGCTTAGCTGAGGCTGAATGAGCTGGGCTTGGCTGGCAAAGGAGGCTTTTATGATGTTCAACTCACTCTTCTCCTTGAACACACTCTCCTCTGTGGTACAACACAGGACACCTTGCTGCTTCTTGTCTATTAACCGAGATAGCCCTTCTAACTCAGCCAGTGCCAGGGACAGCTCCGCCACTTCCTGTAAAAATTTTTCTATGGGGTTTGTTTCACTCTTCTCAAAAGCATGGTTGTCAAACATCAAGGTGTCATCCAATTCTGAAGGGACTCTTCCATGAATAGTGTGGTTCTTCAGTTCCTCTAATCTGTCCTTCATCTTCGACTCCAGCTGCTTGCCATATCTATACTGCAACAACTCTGGAGGGCGATGTATCTATCCATGAGCTTTGTCTGGTGGTGTATGAAGTCAGGAACAGCTCAGTTTTGCGTCAGTAGAAGCTATTAAAAATCTTTCCTTCCCAGGCAAGCAAACAATGACAAAGCCAACAGGCCACTGAACTGTTTATTCAGTATCAGGAGTGTCAGGTGGTAAAGCACACAGGATGGACTGAATTGTATTCCAGGAACGGCCCAGACATTTGCCTGATTTGTCAAGGGCTGAGGCAAGAATACACATGAGCTCTAGGGCTCCAGGCTAAGTGGTAATAACGTAAAAGGCTGGAATTTGAATAGCCCCTGGAAACATTGTTGTTGGGTTCAAGGAAGGTAACCAACTGTGTAGAGAACACAGGCAAGGAAAGGAAGGATTGTGAACTGCTCACTGATGACTGTAGATTCTTTATCTAAGATTGAGAACTAACACACTCATACACAGAAACACACAGACCAAATAGAAAAATAGTTTTTAAAAAAATCTACTGATATCATCCAATAAAACAAATATGGCTGCAAGGCAAAGTCTATGGCAAAAATAAAGGTCTGCTCACTAGTAAAAGACAGAAAAAAGAACATAGCCTCCAGATTGAAGACTTGTTTCATTTAATAATAATCGTTTTCCTCCTTTCCTTGTGCAGACCAGTGACTGTAGTTCATTACCTGCAATAAAAGCTGCCTGTTATCATTGTGTCAAGTGTCTACCAGCCCATCACTCACTGGACTCTTTCACATAATTGAATGAAGCAAACAATTACATTCTGTATAGGATCTTCAAATATCATGTATTGAAATTTAACTGTTTTCCTCACCCCACTTTCTTCTCATTGTCAAATCGTTGTTAAAACGTTTTTCTAGTACTTCATAGGTGAGCAAGAACCTGATCCTAGAGAGCCCCAGGACCTAGGGTAAAGCCAATTACTACTGTTCTACTAAAAGAATGTAGTAATAGAATGGTTCCTAATGGCATTCTACTATACTCATATATCTATCAGTGCCTTGCTCAGCCATCATCAGAGAAGCTTCCTCCTGAAGAAAGTAAGAACAAATACAGCCAGACATTGTGCAGAAAGTGAGAGAGACCTTGAAACACTCAGCCCTTATAGGATGTCTCCATTATATCCCTCCTGTCAGGCGTCAGGGAACCCTGCAGTAGGAAAAAGGTCCTCTTAACTGATACATGTATGGATTCACAGAAACAGAGGCATCATGCCCAGGGCCTATATAGGACTGTACCAGATAAGGTCCTAGAGCTAAAAGGAGGCATGGTCTGAAGTGTTTAATTATTCTTTATCAATAAAAAAAAATTGAGAGTTAGATATTGAGGTAAGAACCTGAATGATCAGAGAAGCTGCAAAGAAGCCACCAGTCACCTCTTCCATTCCTTCCTCCAAAAGGGCCAAGATCCTCTCTCAGACCTACCTTAGTATATCCTGTTTCCTATCTGTCTACAGTCCTCCAAACCTCTATGGTTAATTTTGGTCAGCTAGTGGCTAGCTCTGCACTCTGACTCAAAGCAATCTTTATTTTTAGAATGAAATCAAAAAGTCACACAACAATGGTCACATGCCCCCATCCCTAATATAGAAGTTATCTCCAATTGATAACCACTTGCAAATGAAAACTCGGTTTCCTCCAAGGGAGTCTCACTGGGGAAACAAACTACTCTTAAGGGTAGCTCCATGCCCAGCAGTAGATGGCCAATAGAAAATGAACTCAATGGTATCTTTGGATGTTCATTGTCTCATAATGTCATGTCAGGGCTTTATTTTTTCTTTATCTTTTTTAAATTTTAATTTAATTTAATTTTGTAATATACATTTTAAATTTTATCTTATTTTTTACTTTTACTATATATAAAGATATATATTATATATGAAGAGAAATACATATATACATATACTTCTCTTTTTAACCCTCTAGGTCCTTGGGGATAGATAGAGATATATAGACTTCCAGTTTTGCTTTTATGGCATTTCTAAGTGTACGAACAAGTGGGTCTCTCTGCATTGATATCTGTTTCTTGTGCTTTCTTAAGGACTCTTATGTTTTTTGTTTTGTCCTATTGTGGTGTGTTAGATTTTGGTTTTTTTATCCTACTGCATTTTATTATACCTTCAAACCCTGTTTGTTTTCTAATGAGAGACAGAAAGGGGGTGGAAGCATGTAGAAGGGGCAGTGGAGAGGGCAGGAAGTGGAAGGAGTAGAGGGAGGAAAAACTGTGATCAAGACATATTAAGTGAAAAAAATCTATTTTCAGCAAAAGGGAAAAATTAAAAAACAAAAAAAAAATGTTTTCTGGTTAATTAACTATCTATAGTGTCCCATTTTTTCTTTTTATAAACTCTAAGACAAGTTATTAGATTCATTTAACTTTACCCAGCTTTCTGTCTGACAAGGTCTAACAAGCGTAAGCATTAAAGTATTTCTCTTAGAGATTTATTTCTTGTGTGTATGTGGATATGTGCGCTTGTGTTCACAAAGGACAGAAGAGGAAGTCAGGTCCTCTGGACCTAGATAGAGTTCCACGTGTTTCTGAGCTACCAGCCACAGATGCTGACAACTGAATTCCTATCCTCTTCAAGAGGAACAAGCATTCTTAAGAGCTGAGACATCTCTCAGGGCTCCCAAAATATCTTTCGTACTCCTAAAAGTTTCTTGTCTTCTGTCCAGGGTTTCCACCATGATCTCCCTGACTCCCTCCCTGTCCTTTCATTTACCTAGCCATGTCATCTCCCCACCCCCTCCTAGCTTCTGGAAGCATAAAATCCTACATTACATTCAAGCTACTGTCCCTGCCACAACCTAAATGCCCTGAGTTCTACTAACAAAAACCTAGTCCTCCTAGTACCCTGATCTTAACAAGCCTTACAAAAACTAAAGTCCTCAGGAAAAGACAAGTATGCCAATATACTCCTGATTGTCTGTCCAGTTTTTCATCATGGTTTTGTTGTTGTGGTTGTTTGCTTGTTTGTTTGAACAAATAGCTTGGAGAAATTCTCATAGATCTTAAGAACTAGCAGAAGGCCAATGAGAGCTATTTTACTGAAGGAAAGTTTCTTTACTGTCTCTCAGATCCTATGTAGACTTTTATTGCCTAAACTGACATAATGCCACTCAGTAATAAGGAACTCAGCTTTGGGTTGAGGAGAAAAAGCAACTGAAAAAGAGAGGCTCGCTTAGCCCACATACAATCCTTTAATCACACCTCTCAACATATTTTCCCTATTCCTTAATATTTACTTTGCCTAGTGGTTCTGTCTCACATCTCAGAGTTTTGCTGGAACTTGAGAATCACTTGAGAGTTGTCGGGAAAAAAAATCATATTCTGTTAAATTCTTATCAATATTCTTCTTAGGGTTTTGTTCCAATTCCCCAGTGTCCAACTCTATTGCTATGTATATGTAAAGTTCTTTAAAATGAAAACACCACTTCACATGATTTCTGGATTAGATCATTACCTAAAATCTGACACTGGTAAAATTGAACTTGACTATGTGATACCAAAGACTGACTGACTCTGAGTTCTCTATAGCAATATTGATTCTGTGCGTTCTACACACAGTTAACACCATAGTGTGTGAAATATTAGAATTCTGACTAAAACTGTTTAGATAATACATGTACTCTATATCAACATGTCTCTATCTCTGCTCCAGGTAAACATAGAGACTAAATTCCCCACAACTCACTGACTCTAGCCTGGAACATATTGGAACATTAAATGCATTTGTTCTCTACTCAGTTCCACCAATCCCAGCTCAGAGAACGCAAGAAATGCTTTTGGGAGGGCAAAGAGGAGGGAAATAAGATCCTTTTCAACCACAGTGAGGCTTCCAGGTTTGTTGTTGTTGTAGAAAAAGCATTGTCAGAAAAGTTCTGTATTATCTCACCATTTCTCCAGCCTTTTAGCATGAGATTGAAGCTGATTTTACCTGTGTTTGTTATCAGTTATGAGTTGCATGTTTTTCCTGTGCCCTGCTCAGTAAGTACATGAGTGGCAAAATGAAAACCCAGGAATCTTACCATTATATTATTTCAAAAGTTCCAAGTCTCTACCTTCAACTGAAGTTCTATAGTTTTTGTGTGTTTTGTTCTTGGTGCTCTCTGAAAAAGCAGAGAGACCAAGGTGACTGGTGCTCCTTAATCACAGAAATGGAAATTTCTTGGGCATAATTTTTAAAGATAAATATAAGTAATTAATTTGAGTGAAAGAAAATGTTTTCCAAGGAGCAGAAATATTTTGGGGCTGCATAATGAATTCAAACTATCTAATAAAATCTTCCCACTGCAAAATTCTTTATTTCTCTACTATTTTCATCTTTAGGTAAACTCTCTTCTCTTATTGCATTTTGACCCCGAATGTTATGCAAATGTTACCCTGCCCCTAATTTTTTAAAAGTTTGTGTTCCCCCCTCCCAGTTCTTCTGTTTAATTCATGTCTTCTAAACAACTTATATTAGCACATTTGGGCTGCTATAAAAACTCCAAAGAAGCAAGTTGTCTCATAAACAACCGAATTGATTTCTTGCAGTTCCAGAGACCAGAAAGTCTAAAATCAAGCTGTAGACAGAGTCTGTGTCTTTCAGGGATCTGCTTCCTGGCTCGTGGATGGTCTATTTTGTTGTGACCTCACATTATAGATGAGGTGAAGAAAGCCTCTCAGGTCTCTTTTCATTTGGAGTCTGTTTTATGAGATCACTCATTTTATTCACTAGGGCATTGCCTTCATAGCCTTATGATCTTCCAGTGCCTCCATCTCCTAATAACATCACCTAGAAGGGCACCATAAAAAATACCTAGAATAGGACCTGTTATGTGTAAGTATTTAATAAACATGTGCTAAAGAAACCAATAGAGTTTTTTAAAGATTTGCTGAAGATTTCTTCTAAAATATAACACTAAAAACTAGAAAAAGCTATACTGCTCCTTGGCATATTCCCAAAGAAGTCAGCATCCTACTCTATAGATACTTGTTCAACCATGGTCATTGCTGCTCTAGTCATAACAGGAAATAGAAACTACCTAAATGCTAAATGTCCTTCAACTGACAGGTGAATAATGAAAATGTGGTACATATACACTATAGAATGCTATAGTGTATGGAATCTGCAAAGAAACAATGAAATCACGAATTTTGCAGGTAAATAGATGTAACTAAAAATGGTCATATTAAGTAAAGTAGCTCAGACCCCAAAGGCAAGCATTGCTTCTCCTCCCTCATTTTTAGTTCCTAGCTCCAATTCTTCAAATGTGAATATATAACCTGGAGTAATCACAGAAACCAGGGAAATAAAAAGGGACCATGGGGAGGGCTGTCTAGAGAGGGGAATAGCAGGATTCGGGTGAAATGAATCTTTAATATTGAAAATTGTGGGGAAGCATATCTGGTCAGTGTAGAATGTTTTGTTTATATGCCCCTCTCTGGAAAGTAGATTAGTAGAGACCTATTGAAGCAATGTACTGTGGGGCAAAATACTTCCTCAAAAGAAAGGCATAATGTATAACCAAAGATAGGGAATTGATGCCAGTGCTTCAAGTGTCTAATCTAGACTAGTAACTAGTCTAAGGAGAACTTTCAAATAGTAAATATTTATCAATAATAAAAGTATAATAAAAACGACACTGGCAGAGCACTACCATTATTCTAGAGAGGTCAGATAATAAGCACCTAAAAAAGTGCATAGGCTCATGAGCTATATGAAATGCCAATCAAAGCCACACTGAGATACAATAAACAATAGACAATAGATTTTGGTGATATTGGAGAGCGACTATAGCCATTATGTATTGTTGCTGGGAATATGAACTAGTGTGCAGCTTGGGCAAACAATTTAGAAATGTTTGTATACCTATACAAATCTTGTGCATGAATGGTGATAGTGCCGTTGTTGCTAACACCTCCACTAGTTTCCCAAGAGAAGTGGGCATGGAGGCAGCCATTAGGCAAGACAATAAACTTATCTTCCCTCCACACACATTGAGGCCTAAGTGCTCTGTCATATCAGGTACCTGTCAGTTCTTTATCACAAGTTTCTATAGTGTAGCATGGTCTGCTTCCTGGAAGAGAGAGTAGTTAGAGGTCTATAATCTAACATCCTTCATGCCAGCTACAGAGATATTGAATATTCATGGTTAATTGCTGCTCTGTCCATAACAGCAAGAAAATAGAACCAGCCTAGTGTTCCTCAACAAATGAGTGGACAGTGAACATGGTGTGGTGATATATTGTGTCCCCCAATATATTGTGCATCCTAATAAGCCTATCTGGGGTCAGAGCACAGAACAGCCACTAGATAGACATAGAGACCAGAAAATGGTGGCACACACCTTTAATCCTAGCATTCCAAAAGCAGAGATCGGTCTGGATCTCTGTGAGTTCAAAGCCACACTGGAAACAGCCAGGCATGGTGACACATGTCTTTAATCCCAGGAAGTGATGTCAGGAAGCAGAAAGGTATATAAGGCATGAGGACCAGAAACTAGGGCCTGGTTAAGCTTTTAGGCTTTTAGCAGCAGTTCAGCTGAGATTCATTTGGGTGAGGACTCAGAACTCAGAGGCTTCCAGTTCAAGGATACAGGATCAGCTGATAAGCTGGCGAGGTGAGGTCAGCTGTGATTTGTGTTTTGTCTCTCTAATCTTCCAGTTTTCACCCCAATACCTGGCCCTGGGTTTGTTTTTACTAATAAGACCTTTTAAGATACATGTTATAATGTGGTACATACACATAAAGGAATTTTATTTATTTATTGAATTATGAAAATTTCAGGAAAATGGATGGAACTGGATAATATTTGCGTGAAATAGGACCCAGAAAGACACCAACTGAATGCTCTTTCTCACATGTGGATCCTAGCGTTTAGTGTCTACACATATGTATATATGCAGCACTATCAGTCATAGAACTGGAGGAATAAGCATGAGAGGGGAAAGAGGTTTTGACAAAGCAGGGAGAAGGTAATAGAATATATATGACATGAAAGAATAAAAAAGGCCACCATGTATATTTTCCTGAATACACAAATACAACCTGCTCAGTCTGTATAATATTACTTTAGGCATATTTTCATAGCTGACCATTTGTCAATGGCTAATTGTCTTATTTAGGGTTGCTATTGCTGTGATTAAACACCATGATCAAAATCAATTGGGGAGGAAAGGGCTTATGCTTCCACAGCACTGTTCATTACTCAAGGAAGTCAGGACAGGATCTCAAACAGGGCAGGAACCTGAAGGCAGGAGCTGATGCAGAGGCCATGGAGGGGTGCTGCTTATTGGCTTGCTCCCCATGGCTTGCTTAGCCTGCTTTCTTTGTTACTTTATTTTTTCCTTTTTTTTTGAGAATAGATTTGTTTTATACAATAGATCCTAATTATAGTTTCCCTTCCCTCTTCTCCTCCTAGTTCCCACAGCCCCTCTCATCCATATCCACTCCCTTTCTGTCTTTCATTAGAAAATAATCAAGCTTCTAAAGGATAATAATAAAATAAAATAAAATCTAACACACAATTGGGCAAAACAAACAAAGAAAAGAAAAAGAACTCAAGAAAAGTACGAGAAAGAGTTATTAATGCAGAGACCCACTCATTCACCCACTTAGGAATCCCATAAAAACACAAAACTGGAAGCCATCATACATATGCAAAGAATCTGTATGATTAAAATAAGAGAGAAAATAAATAAATTGAAATCTGTAAATTAAAATTAAAAAATAAAGAGCAAAACAAAACAAAGAAAATAAGAGTATGACAAAACATTATGAGACATGACCTTCCAAAGGTGCCATTGAGTTCATATTCTGTTGGCCATCTACTGCTGGGCATGGGGCCTACCCTAAAGAGTAGTTTATTTCCTCAGTGAGACTCCCTTGGAGGAAACTGATTTCCTAGATTCTAGATTAGGGATGGGAACATGTGTCCACTTCTCCTTTCAGCTCTAGGACACCATCTGGTTCAGATGCCTGTAGACCCTGTGCATACTGCCTCAGTCTCTGTGAGTTTATGTGTGTCAATCCTGTTGATTTAGAGGGCATTGTTTCCATGGTGTCCTCCACCCACTCTGGCTCTTACACTCTTTCTGCCTCCTCTTCTGCAGGGTTCCCTGACACCTGACAGAACATATTTGATGGAGGCATCCTATATAGGGATGAGTGTTCCAAGATCTCTCACTCTCTGCATTATGTCTGCATTATGTGGGTCTCTGTATTTGTTTGCATCTGCTGCAGGAGGAGGCTTCTCTGATAATGCTGGGTGTAGCTGAAGTTTTCCTGTTTCCCACCTGAACTGCAGTCAGGACAAATCTTTCTCACCTACCAGTCCCATAGCTGCTCAATAACAAGTAAACACACAGAGGCTTATATTAATTAAAACTGCTTGGCCATTAACTCAGGCTCACTACTGACTAGTTCTTACACTTAAACTCAGCCCATTTCTGTTAATCTGTATGTCGCCATGTATACCTGTGTGCCATTACATGCTGCTCTCTGGACGGCAGTCTGGTGTCTCCTGACTCAGCCTTCCTCTTCCCAGGATTCTCCTTGTCTGCTTATCCCACCTATACTTCCTGCCTGGCTACTGGCCAATCAGCATTTTATTTATCAACCAATCAGAGCATACAGAACATCCCAAGCACCTCCCCTTTTCTGTCTAATCAAAAAGGAAGGTTTTAACATAGTAAAATTATATATAATAGAACAGTTATCAAGCAAAGGTTTGTAGATGGGTTGGTGTTTATGTTTCTCCTTTGTTAGTGTGTAGAGTACCTTCCTGTACCAAATATACTAGCCAGTATATAGCTATGTAGGAACCAGCTTGACCGCCCCATGTTCCATGAGTTGTGTAGGTGTTGTCTTCAGCAATGTGGCCTTGCCTTCAATTTTGGAGAGAAACCTCTTGTCTTGGCAACAGCCTGGGTTGTTTGAGGGTTCCCATAGGACTCCTTGGGCCAACGACTCAATCAGATAGAACCCTTTCCCAGTACTGGAAGGTTCATTTGGTGACAAAATGTCCAATTGGGGTTCTGTCTTCCCCAGGGAAGACTACTTCTCCCACTCTCAGCATTCCTCAGTTGTCTGTAGTTCTTTGTGTAGGGTTGAGGCCTAGTGGGCTTTCCCCTGAGGTTTGGAGGGAGGAAAGAAAAGAAGAAATAGTATAACCACAATTTCAAAAAAAAATATTTTTTTTTCAAAAAGCTACCATGGATAGAAGGGGTACAAGGGAGGAAAAAGGATATGGAAGAAATGGGGGTGGTAAGGATCAATGAAAACAAATTATAAAAATGCCATAATGAGATATAATAGTTTATATCCTAATTACAAGCTAAAACAATAGCTGAAGTGTGGAAGCAATCCAAATGCCCAGCAAGAACAGAAAGTATAAATAAAATAATGCACCCACATATGATGGAATACTATTGAGCCATAAAGACAAATAAAGTACTGGGACATGCTAGAGTGTAAAAAGCCATTAAAATAATTAAATCTAATAAAAGAAGAAAGACACAAAAAGGCTACATATTCTGAGATGAGACTGCATTTATATGGCATATCCAGAATAAACAAATCCATAGACACAGCACATTAAGTCATGGTTTCCTAATGTTTAGAGTGGCTGGAGAGAATTAGCAAGTACTTGCAATGTTTGTGTTTGTGCAGTGTTTGTGTTAGGAACTTTCAAAATTGTGATTAAAGACTACAATTTTGAGAATATGCTGAAAACTATTGTGCTATACTTTAAATTGGGAAATTATTTATTGTACAAATTGCATTGCAATAATACTGCTAACTTTTAAAAGGAATTTTTACATATTTATCTGAAACATTTGCATCTGAGTGACTTCTGTGACTCAAATTTTTTTCCTACTTTTTGCCTTATATGTATGTGTTTACATGCCTCAACTAATACCCTGTCTTTAGGGATTATAATCAAAGCTATCAGCCAGACTCCACTGAGCAGTATTTTTAAGCAAGCCCAGATAATAAGAGAAGGATAAATGCAAGGGAGGGGAGAGAGAGGATAGGAGGAAAGATAGATGAGTTACCAAATGCACAGTCTTAATAATTCTAGACCTGGACTCTGGAAATATGTTGAATCCAAAACTAAGCTGATCATGATGGTAAACACTTAAAAGCCTAGCACTTATGAAGTTATAGAATCATGAGTTTAAAGTTAGTCTGACTACATAGTTAATCCCATGTTAGTCTGGGCTACTGAACAAATAAATGAGTGTAGTTACAGCTATCTGTTACCTCTATTTTCATTCTTAGAAGTCTGGACTTTTTTGTTTTTAAAAATTAAAATTTAAGTTTGTATTATTTTCCCTTAAGAACATGTCTAAGCTACGCATGGGGGTTTATGCCTATAATCCCTTGAGAGGCAGAAGTAAGAGAATTACATCAAGTTAGAAGCCATCCTGGTTTACATGATAAGTTCCAGTCTACCCAGGGTTACAAAGCAATACTGTCTCAAAACAGAACAACAATAAGACAGATATGGTAGCACACACCTTTGTTGTTGTTTTGCTTTGTTTCTTGAGACAAGATTTCTCTGTGTAGCCCTGGCTGTCCTGGAACTTATTCTGTAGACCAGGCTGGCCTCAGACTGAGAGATCTGCTTGCTTCTGCCTCCTAAGTGCTGGGATTAAAGATATGTGTCACCATCACAGGACAGCAGCACATGCCTTTAATCAAGCACTCAGAAGGTAGAGGCAGGTGGATCTCTATGAGTTTAAGACCAGCCTTATCTACAGAGTGAGTTCTAGGCCAGTTAGGGCTGCAAAATGAGACACTGCCTCAAAAAAATAAACATTTGATAGAGACAAATGATTCAAAACTGTAAATATAGATGTAAAATTAGATTTCTCATTATTTTCCATTAATATGGCTTAAAGGCAGAACAGAAATCATATGTATCTCTTGAAACTGGAAAGTAACCCAAAATAGAATATTTTACATACACAAAATATCTTTGATCTCAGGATCCAATCTTATTTTTTTATTGTCTAGTTGTTAACATATTGGTATTTTAAAATTGAATAATGCCTTTTCTTTCAAAAGTTCTGTATCTCTGTGAGAAATAGTGCCATCTTTACCTATTTAAGTAATTTGTGAATATTATGAAACATTAAGCTAGTCATTTGGGAATACAGCTCAGTCATCTGGAGCATGAAGTGGGAAAAATACATCTACTACTACAAATTCATCGTAAGCATCCTAGATTCCCTTCCAATTTCACTTGTCCTCTAACTCAAATCTAAAGAACCATGAGTTCCATTCGGAATCTGTAAGGTCATGTGGGGAAAGTCTAAGATCATCAAAAAAAAGAAGATGTATAATAAATTGACTCAAAGTCATGTTAGCCAAATTAAGACATTTGTTTTCATCTCCATTCAGTAAGAACTTGCCTCTTCTTGTTTTTAGGGTCACACTTTCCACCTATTTTAATCTACAGTGTAAATAAGGCCACATACATGGTTTACCACAGAAAGGCTTAAAAACTAGACCAAGTTTGCAGCCCTCCCCTTGTAAACAGGATTACAGTATGCTAAAAAGAATGAAACCAGTCAGCTGCCATGTCAAGGACAGCCTGCTCTTTTCATTCCTCACCCTAAGTGTTTTCCCTGCAGCAAACAAAGGGAGTGTTCCTTTTTAGTCTCTCTGTTCGCCTGCTAGCAAATCATTATTAAAGTCCTTTGAATGTTTGAATGTTTGTTCTTGAAAGTCCTCTGTGAAAATGACTCACAGTATTTGTGTTTTTAAAAAAGGATGCTGAAAACTCACAAGAAAATGCCTGTTTGTGTTTCTTAGTTGTTTCCCTGCAACACTATGAAATGTAATTTATTGGTTTGCTCCTGGGAAAGTGCATCTGTAGAGCTCAGCTGTTCATAGCCATTGTGAAGTCAATCATAGCAACAGAGAGAGAGAGAGAGAGAGAGAGAGAGAGAGAGAGAGAGAGAGAGAGAGAGAGAGAGAGAGAGAGAGAACGGAAGATGGGCTGATGTGATGGTTTATTTTTAATTATCTACTTGACACACTATAGAATCACCTGGAAAAAAGTCTCAAGGGGGGATTGTCTAGATGCTGTTGGCCTGTGGCCATGTCTGTGGGGAATTGTCTTGATTATGTTAATAGATGTGGGAAGACCCAGCTCACTGTGGGTTTGCATCCTGGACTGTATAAGAACAGAAAAAGCAAGCTGAGTGCTAAGCATGTATGCGTTCATTTCTCTGCTCTTGACTGTGGATGTGATGTGACCAGCTGTAAGTGATGTGACCAGCTGTAAGTCCCGGTCACTTCCTCCAGTATGATGGAGAGAAACCAAGAAGCATGAGCTATAATAAGGCCTCTCTCCCCTAAGCTGTTTTGTCAGGATATTTTTGTCATGGAGGCTGGAAATGAAAGTAGGACAGCTGACAAGTCCCCCAGCAAAAACAAACAACAAAAATAAAACAAACAAACAAATCAGTTATAAACCAGGTGTGCTGGTATATGCCTTTAACACTCCAGACCTGGTCTACATAATGAGCTCCTAGATAGGAAGAGCTACATAGAGAGACCCTGTCCAAAAAAAAAAAGTTCTCTCACCTCTTTAAACCTATACATCACGATTCTAAAGAGATTAAAGTGGCAGTTTGTATGAAAAAGAAACAGTCAGAAAATTTAGTTATTTGAGCTAGTAGCTTCCTATGTGTCAGATAGTTTTCATCTTGCCAGAAGGCTCCTATGGGAGAAAAGGAATCAGTAGTCTTACCCAGCTATGAACCCTATAAACTATGATACATGCCAGACAAACCACTCTCTGACTGGATGGGAGGCATATTCCACTAGAAGGAATCCATATTGGGTACTGGAAATCTGCTCAAGAGCCCACATCTGGGTTGGGGCCATTGGCCCTAGCAGAAAACATAAGTCTGCTGTTCAGTTAAACTGAAAATAGCATTGAATAACCTTCTAAATATGAGTGTTTATAGCCATAGATAATTACCACTCTCAGCCTGAATCCGAAAACCTTTTTCCCAATGAGCTGCAGTAAGCATGGAGAGTTATGGCTACCAGTGTTCAGTCCTAAAAAAGACATTCATAGCATCCCCTCCAAAGTTTAGGGAGCATTGTAGACAAAGAAGCATAAATAAAGAGCCAGAATAGGATTAAGAATTGCAAAGAATTGCAAAATGCTATCTGAGGGGCAAAACAAGGCCGTGGCAATCATGGACATTCAACAGCTGTGGATGACTGCATTGGGTCTGTAGAGTAAGAACCGACCAACCATCAGGCCTATATGGACAGGGTCTAACAGGGTCTTATACCTCATTGCTGCAATAGTTCCTCCAGATAGATTCAAGGAAAGGGAAAATCATTGCTTTCAGCTGTGTGTCCACTGGCACCCTTACCAGGCTCCAATACTGGCACCCTTACCAGGCTCCAATAGATATTTGCCAACCAATAGTCAGACAGATGGCTCCGGTTAAACTAAATGGGTCACGGGATGAAACCAAAAGCCATTAATTTGGAAAAAGAATGGGTAGGGAGTATGGGGGGTTGGTAGGGGTGGGAGGGAGAGAAGAGACTGTAGAGAATGAATAATCAGAATGCATTGTATACATGTATAAAATTGTCAAAGAACTAAATAATAAAAAGTTCAATTTTTGAGCATTTCCACACTTCACATTAGTTAGTCCTTACATATGGAAACATATATTTCTTCTTTACCTAAAGATAAATTTTTAGTAACAGAGGACATTCAGCATAAAGGTTAGTTGAGTTTCAAATAACAATATGTAATTGATAGAACAAATTAAACTCATGAACTATAGCTACACAATACAATAGTGTTACATTTTGAGGCCTTAGGGGGGAAAAAGGTTGTAAAGAGCAAAAAAGTGTAAAGAAAGGAAACTCCATAACACACACACACACACACACACACACACACACACACACACACACACACACACACACAGAGCCCTGAAAGGAGACAGTTAGGATCGAGAAGTCTTTGCTGACTCCAAATACTTGGTGGGGCTAGAGTGGAGTGGGTTCGTAATAACTTAGAGTATGTCTTGACTTTATCTCATACTCCCAAAATGATTTAAGGTAAATTAACTTCTCTGCTATCAATTGAATTAATTATTTTTATAATATAGATAACACCTTCTATACCAATGTTGCTTCAGAGAACAAGGTGGGCAGATATACATGTTTCTAACACAATGCCTAACAAGTTAGTACTCAATACATGTTAGTTATGATTACTTTGATTATTGTTTAAAAAAAAAGATTACCTACAACTTGGAAATAAAACTAAAATATGCTGTCACTTTGCCAAATAATATTAGGGCATTCTTAACTAGCTATTAATGTGACACAACAATCTTATACCAACATTCTATTTTCCGTATATTATGTATAATTTATTGTCTGTGTGTGTTTCTTTTGTCTTCATTTGAATCTTTATTGTTATCCTTATAATTTGTTTAGGAGTTAAATAGATCTTTGATAGGTACTACATATTTTTAAGTGTGCCTTGGTTTTACTTTTTGAAAAACATGCTTTGATAGTGTTCCTTCTATCTCGATGCCACTACTATCCATTTCATACCCTTTGCAGTCCCATTGATAGACTAGAAAACTCTGTTAATGCAAATCACCACTAGACTCTAATGTTCTAGACACAATTGCTGCCTCTAAACGCAGACAACACTACTTAGTGATTCTCAAACATGCCATATCTTTTCACTCTTTTGGGCTTATGCTGTTTCTCCTATCTGGAATATTTATTCTTCTTTATCTCCAGTTCACCATTTCAGCCAAAGCTTAGAGTACACTGTCTTAATTCTATTGAAAAGGGGTATCTCTTTCCTTTATAATCTCTTTCTCTTGGAGCGTCATTGCTTGTGTCTTTAATGAGACACTGACGTCAGTTGGCCTTATGTTAAGATAGTTTATGTGACTGTTTTCTTTTCACTGTATCTAAAGCTCCTTCTTCTCAGGGATGGTATGTTGGCCAGTTTTACAGCCTCCATAAGGCTTACTGCAATGATTTGCTCTGAGAAAATAATGAAGGGTTGATGGATTCAATGGAAAGGCATGCTGCTGGTGTGATGGTTAATACTTATCATCAACTTGACATGATTTGGGTTCACAAAGAGATAGACTTCAGAGCATGTCTGTGAGGGATTACCTAGGTTAGATTAGCTGTTGGTGCCACCACTCTATGGTCCTCAACTCCACAGAAGAAAAAAAAAGAAAGAAAGCTGTACATCATCAATTGCTCTCCGTTTCTTGAGTATGGATGCAATGTGATCAGCTGCATCTTGATCCTGAGGCTACCCTTCCTTTCTTAAATTATTCTGTTAGATATTTTGTCATAGCAATGAGACAAGTGACTGTTTAAAAATCTAACATAGTTGCACTTACTTTAAATCCAAAATAACCAATGGTGCCTTCATAGAAAGATAGCCTGGATTAGATTAATAGTCAGCCAAGAAACTATCTAAACTTGATGTTGAGATCTAAGTCGGTTCTGAACCTGGGGATGGTGAACATCTCTAAAGATGGTATTAAACTTATTTGAAACTATCCTTAGAATTGTTGTGTTAAAACAAACAAAATGAGATATTTTCCTGAACAATAACTGTAAATTATGCAATATAAGAAGAATAAATAGCATATTAGCAAGTGAAAATACAGCAAAAGTTCAGCAAGATTGCTCAGTGAGTAAAGGAACTAGATTCACAAGCATGGTGATATGAGTTCAATCTCCAGGAACCATGTAAGAGGAAGAAGAGGACCAACTACCTAAAGTTGTCCCTTGACTTTCATAGGAGTGCCATGGCAGTGGGGAAGCTACACACAAACACACCCACAGCCAATACACAAAACAACAATAGTAATAATAATAGAGGGGAAAAGAAAATACCATATGTGAAGGAAAATATGAATTATGAGAAAAATTAATATCAATAACCTAAATCATTGGTTTTATTTTATGGATAATATGGACTACTTCTTTATTCTGACATTTAAAATTACAGGAACTTGGCCGGGCGTTGGTGGTGCACGCCTTTAATCCCAGCACTCGGGAGGCAGAGCCAGGCGGATCTCTGTGAGTTCGAGGCCAGCCTGGGCTACCAAGTGAGCTCCAGGAAAGGCGCAAAGCTACACAGAGAAACCCTGTCTCGAAAAACCAAAAAAAAAAAATTACAGGAACTATAAACAAGGCAAACAAAGGCAAATTATGTATAATTCCCAGACATAGCTATGTACTTAGCAGATTCAACAAATAAATAGGATGAATGACTATTTCAGTAATATACAGCATGCTCTGTCTATATGCACATCCAGGTTAAATGAACAGGTTCATAATATGCACGTAATCACAATACATGAAATCAATGAGAAAGAAGGTATGATGTAACCCATTCCTGGCACTGGAAGTTTATATTGGTGGCATAAGATGTCTAGTTGGGGAGGGGGCACGACACGGAGGAATTGTCTTCCCTATTATTTGGTGGGTGGGTGTGGAAGTGGATGAGTGAGCATGAGTAGTTGTATGCAGCACACAACTCTTATAGGGGTCAGAGGACAACTTATGGGAGTCAGTTGGCTCGCTCCTTCCACAATATGGATCCAGAGGATTGAACTCAAGTTGTAAGGCTTGGCAACAGGTACTATATGTTGAGCTATCTCTATAGTCCAAGAGTTTTCTTAGCCGGGCGGTGGTAGCGCACGCCTTTAATCCCAGCACTCGGAGGCAGAGGCAGGCGGATCTCTGTGAGTTCGAGGCCAGCCTGGTCTCCAAAGTGAGTTCTAGGAAAGGCGCAAAGCTACACAGAGAAACCCTGTCTTGAAAAACAAAAACAAAAACAAAAAAAAGAGTCTTCTTGACCACATACTAATGTTGGTCTCATTAAATTTGGCCATTTATATTGGTTCAGAACAAAGAAAACTACAGCACATAGATCTCTTAAAGTTTGCTTGAAATTTGTATTAAGGTGTCCCAAATTGTACTTTAAAAATATTTATTGTGGTTAAAATGCATTGAAAATGAAATTTATCACTCAAATAATTTTAAGCATGAGTTTGAGGATTAAGTTCATTATCAACATGGTATAACCATCATCATCCCAAACAAGCATTTTGTAAAAATTGAACCATAATTCTTCATTCCCTTCTCTGTTGCTTCTGATTACTTTTATTGTACTTTTGTCTCTATGAATTCCCTCTCCTATGTACTTCACAGAAATGGGGTCATATAATATATATCCTTTGCATCTGGTTGATTTCATGTAGCATGATTTTTTCATTGATTCCTTTTCATTGTAGCAAATTATACCTTAGAATTTATTATTTTAACCAATTTTAACCTTCTAATTCAAAGGTATTGAGTATATTCACAATGTTGTGCAATCATCAATATTGTCCACTTTCAGACTTTTCTTATCATTCCCAAACAGAAACTTTGTACCCATTAGACAGTACATTCTCATTTTATTCCTTTAAGCACCAGATAACTACTACTGAACTTTCTGTCTTCAATAATTTGCTTATCATACATATCTCATATAAGCAGAATGATACATAATATTTATCCTTTTGTGTTTATTTCACTTAACATTATGTTTTTAAAGTTTGTCCCTGTTGCAGCATGTACAGAATCTAAATGCATTTAAATCCTGAATAGTCTCTCTCTGTGTGTCTCTGTCTCTGTGTCTCTGTGTCTCTGTCTCTGTCTCTCTCTCTGTCTCTCTCTCTCTCTCTCTCTCTCTGTGTGTGTGTGTGTGTGTGTGTGTGTGTGTGTGTGTGTGTGTGTGTGTGATGTTCTGAAGGTTGGAGGCAGCTGCCAGATTTTGCCATGACAGGGTGGTCTTTTATGGTTAGCTGTTTGGAGCATAAAAGTGTTCAGGGATTTCTCAAACTGTCTCTGTTTTTTGACAGCACAGGGCTCATTTAGAGTTCAAAACTGTCACATGACACACCACACTTTTTATGGGGTGGATAAGGAGGCTAAATCTCCCAATGCTTTATAAAAGAGACTCCATGACAAAGTACATAGAAAAAAAGATGAAACTAATTGTAAGTTTTTAGTGTGCTATTTATATTTCCTTTTCCAGTAACTTCCAAAATTACCTGTTAACCTGGAGTAAGTGTAAATTTCGTAACAAATGAAACTTGACAGTTATTTATTGACCCATGCCTCCTCCTTTTCCTGGGAGTCCACTAGAAATTTGATCATATAAACTTGATCTTTGCATTTCCTTCAGTTAAACTTAACTATGCTCCAAACATGCAATACTTTATACAGTCTTATGGAACATGAATTGACCCAAAGAAAAGTGAAGCCATTTTACATTGTAACAAATTGTCAATCAAACCTTTCAGCTCTGTTCACATATTTGTGCTATCTTCCTGCTGTCAATTGTGCTGTTTTGATCCCTTATATTGTCCAAATATCTGTAGGGTAATTAAGTTTGTTGAAACAGAATATTAAAAACTTCAACATTTTCCTCTGTCTGGAAGAATTCCCAGACTGTAAGACAGGAGAATGTGGACACACAAGAAATTAAACAGATGTAATAATTACTCTCACTTTAAATTCTTTGCTTTTTAAAGAAAAAGAAGAGTTTTCTTTTAGTTGCAGACTTGAAACATCACAAAAGCAGATCCTGAATGAATGGAAACATTCACTCATATGATGGCGTGTGCAGAAATTTTTTGTGGTTTTGTTAGTAAAGACCAAACTTTAGAAGGAAGGAGAAGGGTGCTTTCAAAAAATACCATTCTATAAACAAAAACCATATGTAGTCTTCAAAGCATATCAAACTCTAAGTTCATTCCATTTCTATCTTGAGAAGTGATTATAATGATGTACATACTGTTATGACTTGACATTTCTTCTCAGATGTGACAGTACTTTCTACCACGTTGAGGTGTCCTAAGCGAAATGGCCTCACATATATTTCAGAAGGAAAGCAAAATCTAGACTTTCAGGCCCAGAAAGCCTAACACAATTGGACTGATGCCCTATCCCAAGAGCAGAGTATGGTGGTGCCTCCTTATAGTGCCAACTATGCAGAAGCTGAGTCGGGAGTTCAAGGTCAGGAACTAAAGAACATCCAGGGCAATATAGCACAATCTAATTTAAAAAAATCTTTATCCTTACCCATAGTTGGTTACCTACTAGCTCTGAGCTAGGTTTAGAAGCAAACATCTTAGGCACAGCAGGCAAATTATTCTATGTATGGATTTTTTTTGAGTAAATGCATTGAGTGACAGAAGCTAAATTGTTGAAGAAAGAGGTATATGTTAGCCCATGAACATTATTATGCTCTGAATAATTGGTTTTCTTACACCATAGAGGTATAAATCAGTATGAATAATGCAATATTTGTCTGACTGCCACAGAGAAAGATATTTATTGTTACTTTAAAGAGTCATAACATTGCTGAATGATGGAAGAAGAGAGAATGCATACCTAGTGGAAAAACAATATGCCAAAGTGAAAGGCACAGAAGAAGCATAAGAAAAAGTTCTTGCTGACTTCCTGTTCTATTCCCCAGACACCTACTGCACTCTACTCCCCGACAAAAATTAGGATTTTTTTGTCTCTTAGGCAGGTTATAGAACTAGAATGCCCTTTCCCTAAAAGAAAGCCATAAAACCTCAAAACTATTATTCTAATTTTCTCTTATGTTTTTGTCTTAGAGCTAGCCAAAAAGACATTCTCTGATCTATTTTGAATAATGGTATTTAGACTCCTGTTCCAGAGGGTCCTACCACATACCTCAGAGGAAGAAATGTTACATACAGAGGTCTTACTTTTATCTGATCATATCTACAGGGCTGTCCATACTTTATCAAACTCAAGCATAAAAATGGAGAGTTCATATCAGGTCTTGGGATTTTCAGTCTGTAGGACCACATTTGCATAAAGTTGTGACCAAATGAACTTGTTATGCTTTTCTCCTTATTGTCATTTGTCATAGGAAAGTCAGACATGACTGTTTCAGATGGTCCAGAAAGGGGTCATCCCTCTTTTTGCTTCTAAATTTCTGATTAGGGACATCGATCACCAACCCAATAGAGATGAATAAATAGAATATTTTTGTCACCAGTGTCTCTCACTGGCCTCGATCCCCAACTCCCGAGTCCAGAGAAGGGGCTGAGAAAAGGGCGTAGTTAGTAAAGTGTTTGTTGCTGTGCAAGCATGAGAACCTAAGCTTGGATCCTCAACACCCAATAAAAACTGGATGTGATAGCATGCTTCTGGAATTCCAGCACTAGGGAGGAGGAGGCAGAGATGGGGGGGGCGGGGCGGGGGGAACCCTGGAGTTTTCTCACCAGTCTAGTCAATTAGTAAGCTCTGGGCTCAGAGGGGACCCTGTCTCAAAAAATAATGTGGAGAAAGGAAGACATCTGACATGCCTATACACAGAGGGGGTTGATGATTCAGACAAGGGACATAAAGTGTAACGGAGAAGACAGGAAGAATTTATCACAGAGCGAAGTGTGTTACTCTTAATGGGTGCGAGTGGATGAAGGCCAAGGAGACCATTACGTTGATTTACATTTTAGGCAAGTTTGCTGCTATTTCTCAAATCTCTGGAACAGATGGCTTTCTGCGGGGGTGGGGAGATGTTTTTGCCCAGGTAATTATCAGACCTATTTGGATCAACTGTTCCACAAGGGGTCAATGTATGTCCTTGTTCTTTATCAGAACATCTCCTGCTATCTTACAAGGTTCAGGACGCCCGGAACCAGGTTTAGTTTCAACTAATGATCTTCTGGGAAGTTCAGGATGTCACATCTCCTCCCAGGATGAGAACTGTGACTCAGGAGGCATTCTTCTAACCAGTAATTAGAGGCCAACAGTTCCAGTACTTGGTTGTACCTGATGTTGATCATGAGGGAGGGATCCAGACCTAATGTCCTCTAATTCTGCTAATATCTAACTAGGTGCATAATAGCTTGACTCTAGTTCACTCCCATTTTAGTCCATCTTGATAGAAGAGATCTAAGAACACAAAGGGAAATTTAAGCAGGGGAGGGATTCACCGTAGAAAGAGCAACAGAGCAGGCAAACAGAGGTCAGTGCTGGTTACTGATTAACAAGGAGAGGCGGCAACAGGATTTTGCAGAAGGTATTGAAGGAAACAAGTGCCTGTGGAAAACAACTGGTTGGAAGACACGCTCAAAGGGAATTCGGAGAACTCTCAGAATGGGAGGCTAATCTGCGGCAAGCTCTCTGAACAACCCTATCACAGTCACTGAACAACATGAAATCCAGGGCCATGTAAGAGAGGCTTAAGATGATCTAAGAAAACAAAAAGTTTTCAGACAGTCATTGTTCTCTTAATTTCACAAGCTTGGATTCCCAGCAGATCTACAGGAAGGAAAAGCTGGAAACATGTTTCCAAACTCCACCCAATATCTTCATAGTCCTTATCTCTTAATTATAGCCTACAGACTTTAGTTAGAAAATGATGCATTAACTGTCACTCAAGAGAATTTTAAGGTGTCAGTAGAATTATTTTATCATTTACTTAAAGTCTCAAGTTTAAGAAGTCCTTCAGGAATTTTTATATACAGACATCTGGGATGAGTGCCTCCTGCCTTATTGTATCAGGGCAAACCAGATGGTATCCAAACAGTACCAAAGTGACTAATCTCAACATTTTGTCTTTCAGGTTAGTTTAATATTTTTTGTCAGATCAGTTGTACTCCAGGTTAGCTAGGTTCTTTTCTTTGTATTGTAAGTATCCAGTTTATAAGTTTTTCTTTGTGTACTGCTTTTTTTTTTTTTTTTTAAAATCTTCCTTCTCACTCAAAACCTACTTTTGGAAAGCAGTAGTACCTTGATAATGTAGTACACTTACTTCAAGTGAAGAGTGTTCTCTTTCTAGGCATATGCTTCCCACACAAATGAATATGCACACATGCAGTTGCTTTCTTCCCCCACTAACGTTCATTTCATTAGTCAGTTCGTTCCACCTCTGGCAGTCCCTTATGCATCTGTCTGTATAGGACCCTAGCACAGTGCTTGTCGCAAAATACAAACTTGATAACTTAGCTTCTCTCCATTTTCCTTCTCTGATTTATAGTTTTCGACTGTTTTCTATTTTTGACATTAAAACATTGTTTTCCACCCCATCAGCTGCCAGAGGCCACAGAGGAGGGGGAGGAGGAACTGTGGGAACCAGTGGGGTCGAGGACACCAGGCAAACACAGCCCACAGCATCAACAAGGCAGGGATCATGGGAGCTCATAGAGACTGAAGAGGCAATCATGCAGCCTGAATGGGTCTGTGCTAAGTCCTCTGCATATACCTTATGGTTGACGGCTTGGTGTTTGGGGGGAACTCCTGACAGCATGAGTGGAGGTGTCCCTGACTCTTTAGCCTGCTGGGTTGCCTCTCCCAGCTGTGATGTGAAGGTTTGTGCCTGTTCTCATTTTATCCTGTTGTACCATGTTCAGGTGATGTCCCGGGGAGGCCTGCTCTTTTCTGGGGAGACAGAGTTGGGGGAGAGGGGTGGTGGTGGGGAATTGAGAGGAGTGGGGGGAGGGGAAGCTGCAATTTGGATGGAGTGTAATAGAGAAGAATAAAGAAAACTAGGGGGCTGGAGAGATGACTCAGAGGTGAAAAGCACTGGCTGCTCATCCAAAGGTCCTGAGTTCAGTTCCCAGCAACCACATGATGGCTCACAAATATCTGTAATGAGATCTGGTGTTCTCTTCTGGCCTGCAGGAATATATGTGTACAGAATACTATATATATAATAAATAAATCTTTAAAAAAAAGAAAAATTAAAAATTTTTCCTCTTTCACTTTCCTCTCTCTAGTTCAGTGGTTCTCACCCTGTGGGCCACAACCCTTTTGGGGTCAAACAACCCTTTCACAGGGGTTGCCTATCAGATTCCTGATTCCTGTGTATCAGGTTTTTCCATTATGATTCATAACAGTAGCAAACTTACAGTTATGAATTAGCAACGGAAATAATTTTATGATTGGCATCACTACAACATGAGGAACTGTACTAAAGGGTCGCAGCATTAAGAAGGTTGAGAACCACTGTTCTAATCCCTCCCATGTACTCCCTTGCTTTCTCTCTCAAGTTCATGGCCTCTTTTTCTTTGCTGTTGACAGATACGTAGATAGATTCCTAGATATATAAATATAATGTGCTTAGTATAAGGTTACTTGTATGTATATGATTTTAGGGATGACCACTTGGTACTTGATAATCAATAAAGAAATTCTTCCCTTGGGAATTGTATTTTCTCTGGCTTTCAGCATTCCTTAGCTGCCTGTAGTTCTTTGTCTAGGGTTGAAGCCATGAGATTTCCCCTTCCATGTTAGCATGTCTGTTGGTGTCTGAAAATGTCATACATTCTATTTTAAACATAATCACCTTCCCTCTCTTAACACTCCTCACATCCGATCCCTGCCTTCCCTTCCCATCCAGTTTTGTGTCCTTTTAATTGTCTTTCCCATCAAAGCCAATTTGCACTATCCAAATATTCTTGCATGGCCTTCTACTGGAACATAACCAACTGACTACACCCATAGAGCAACCTGACTTCCTCTGTCAGCAACTAACCATTACCACTAGCCCCTAAACTAGGGGTGGAACTTAGTGTCCAACTCTCCTTTTTATTCTGGGATTTGGTCTGGCTTGGACTTGCACAGGTATTGTCTATTCTGTCAGAACCTCTGTGAATTCATATGTGCAGCTGCCCTGCTGTGTCCAGAAGTTTCCTTGTAGTCATTCATCATCACTTCTAGAGCTTTCAGAATGGTTCCTGAGCCTTGGGAGGAGGGGGTAGCTGAACATTCTAGAGAGTCTTGTTCTCTTCAGTTGTGGGTCTCAGAAGCTTCTCTGATGAGGGGTGAGGGGATGCCTTCCTTAATCTACAAGTATAATGATAAGTAACAGGAGTTGGTTTAATATTGTGTCTACTTAGCAGTGTGATTGTAGTAGACTCCTCCTGGGGCCTGTGACTTGTCTGTTCATAGGTTCCTGATCCAATACTGGTGTCAGGTATGGGGATGATCTTGTGGAGTGGGCCTTAAAAACACTATCAGAAAGTTGTTAGTTACCCCCACCACATTCACTGCTGGTAGAAGTGAAATCTAGTGAGGCCATTATGGGAATCAGTGGAAGTTTCTCCAAAAACATGAAAATAGATCTACCATATGTCCTAGTTATTTTCTATTGCTGTGATAAAGCTCCATGACCAATCTGCCCCCAGGAACTCACTTTCCTAAGGCCACACCTCCTAAGCCTTCTTTAGGAAGTGTGACACTTTAAAATGATTGCTCACATCCTCTCCACCACTTTATCTCAAGCCTGGGACATGCCCTATGGCTAGAAAATGTGAGGCATAGACAGAAGCAGGCAAATGTGAGAAAGTTCTCTAGGTGATTGCACAAGCCCTGTCACAATCACTGTTTAAACAATCATTTCCTGCTAGAAAAAGGCACTGCTTTCAGAGTACAGCCACCCTCTCTAAAGCAGTTTTGTGAATAGTTCTATTGACTCATCTTGGGGGAGACAGGTAGATAAGTGCAGGTACCACTACCACTTATTTACCACGATCTAGCACTAGACAACTTGGGGCCCCGATCCCAGTGTTAAGCCTCTGAATAATTCTCCCCTGGTTGTTTGAGATCCCTGTATTTCTGATTCTACCTCAGACCAGAAATTACAAAAATGCACTGTTCTTGCAAGAGGTGTGAGGCGCTGAGCCTTAGGTCAGAATTAGAAAATTTCATTGAAAGCCAAGTACTCTTTTAGCAGTAAGTCTTCAACTTCTGGAACGGAACTGACCAAATAGCCTTGAGGAAGGAGTAATAATGGGTTTTGAACAGGAGGATTATACACTTGACATTTATCTGCCTTAAATAATCGACAAAGGTCAAATAAGTTAAAGGTTAGCAAAAAGCATATTGCATCTATAAAGATTCACAATCATCACTTGCTTCCCAGGATTAGCAGAAACACTACTACTACTTGACACTCTAAGGAAGAATGAAATATCCCAAATTTTCATACAAGATCTAAATGACTTGGACCCAGAGAAACAGCCTTCATTTCAATCAATGCACCATTGATTGAATCAAATTCCACATGTATATTATATTTTTTCAGAGAAACAGGCTCATAAATCAACTGTGAAGATGACTTCATAAGGTAATCCCTTTACATACAGCTGTGGCCTATGAAAACACTGCTTTATTTGAGTTTCACCTAAACAATACCCTTTCTTAGAATCTTGTAGTTGTTGTGATACTTTTCTTTTATTTAAGATTTATTTATTTATTATCTATACAATGTTCTGCTTGCTTGCATGTACTTGAACACCAGAAGAGGGCGCCAGATCTCATTATAGATGGTTGTGAGCCACCATGTGGTTACTGGGAATTGAACTCAGGACTTCTGGAAGAGCAGTCGGTGCTCTTAACCTCTGAGCCATCTCTCCAGCCCCTGATACTTTTCTTTTGATAAAACACTCTGTAATTCTTCCAGTGTCTGAATCTTTTTCATTGTAATGGGATAGTAAACCTAATTTTCTGAGACTACAGCCTTATTATGGATAGTTTGGGGCTAAAACATCATTTATCAATTTTTTTCCATTGAAGCAGGGAAATGAAAGTTTTTCAACCTCTAAGGACACAAAGTGCATGGTTTCCTAGCTACAAAGTAGCACTAGTTTTCTATTATAGTCTAAATTACTGGGGGTCAAATTTAGCTCATGCTGTGGAAATGTTGTTCACAGTAATTAAATAAGAGATGCTGATCCTCTGTAATCTAAACAATTTAATCAGCATTAAATGGCGATGTGTTGACAGAAAAGGCCAACACCTCAGTTACAAAGATTTGGGAATAGAAATGAAGAAGAGTCATGAGGGAAAAAATTACTTGTGTTCTTTAAAACTTTAGTGTGGAACCAAATCATTATAAAGATTGTCTAAACCTGATTCTGATTCTCAAACCTTCACCTTCTGCTAATATTCAAAACTTCTCTCAAACCCCCTCATCTATGACCCCTGATGCATTTAGAATGCACCAAAGCATTGAAATCACACAAATATAATGTTTAGAACTTCTTTTTAGAGTATAGGGACTTAAAAATCTAGCCTCAAAGATCAGGGAAACACACATGGATCAAATAAGGCATACAACAAGCCAGTCTGTAATTATGCACAGAAGTCTGTGTATTAATTACACTTCAGATTTTTGTGGAATAAGAGTTTGGATCAGGGGAAGTGAATATAGCCTGAAGGAAGTTGCTGAGCTGAGAAGGAACATAGAAAAGTTATGAGTGGAAGATGGATTTACTGTTCCCCTGTAAGTTTTTCCAGCAGGAGATTTCTTAAGAAGCACTCATCCCACTGGTAAACAAGTAATGGCTAAGTTGACTTACGGGCACCCCTGACCATGCTCTCTTACTACTGACAATTCCATTATGTTGTATGGTCATTAATACAACACATGAGATATATCTTCATTTATCTATTCATTTATTTTGATTTTATTTGTTTGTGTGTGTGCATTTGTACAAGTGCACACCTGCCACATGTAGAGGTGAGAGGTCAACTTAGTAGGTTCAGTTCTCATCCTCCACTATGGGTTCTTGGGATCTCACACAGGTCATTTGGCTTGATGGGAAGTACCTTTAACAGCTCTGAGGAGATCACATTTTCACAAACCCATTTCACACAACACAGTATAACACTGTGAAGTACATAAAGATTATTATGATTGCCATTACAGTTTCACAAATGGTGTGTCTTGGGATGAAATTGGGCAAAGAATTCTACCAATGCTTTAGGGTTAGGAAGTGGAAAACTTAGAGTGAGGTATGTGTTTGTAAAACTAGTATACTTTTGCTTGATAGTCTAGCACTTTTCATTTTTCACATCTTTGGTCTACTGATCAAAGTGCCATTATAGTCGCTACTTAAAAGTCTGTTTCTAAGAAAGGAATTTTATTTATCTATTCATTCTTCTATAAAATAGTATCTAAGACTTGAGAGCAAGACAAGCATAATACATGTCTTTCATTGTCATTCAAGAGCAAGAAACACTCAAAGACTGTTTACAAGCATTGACCTTGTTCAGCTTCCTCTTTGGTATTGATCAGAAACTCCAAGCACAGTAAAGCTACACATAGAAGTATAGATACTTGTTTGGTGGAAATACAGATAGTTTTTTTGTTGTTGTTGGAATGGTAGATACTAAAGATTACACTTTGTGACTATCAAATCTTATCAATTTCAACCATCCTTTGAAAATGTCTGATCTAAGCAGCTTCTTAAATAGTTTTTCAGCATCTTAGGTGAAACTGATTTGCTATCCTTACTGAAGCCTTGGGTATTCAAAAGGGCTTTGTTTTACAGCTAGGTAGATGCTGAATGATTCTTATCCCTCTGTGATCTATTGACATTTTTGTCTGACAGATCCTTAGCAATTAATTTTCTCTAGAAGTTGTTACTGCTTGGCCTGCTTTTCTTCTGCATAGTCAGATTGATAACCAGCCAAATACTAAGTGCATTTAGTCTATACAGCTACAGTTCTCAGGAATCTGGCTTCCTGCTCTCACATTTTATCTGGAACTTCATTACCAAGATTACCTAAGAGTTTTATAATTCTGAACCTGGCGGTCACTTCAGTTCTTTTCAACATTTGACCATGTAGCCACACTTACTATCTCTTAGTTTCCTGTAAAAGTTCTTATTTCACGTATCCCTTAAAAGCCAATGTCCCTTGATCTTCCATTTTACCCTTTCCTTTTACTTCCATACTTGTCCATTTACCAATATCTTTCATCCTTGTGCTTATAGCTCCCATCTGTCTTGATACCCTCAATACTGAGTACCTTCCTAGAAACCTACCTAGTCTCTATGAATGGTCCATAATGACTTGTGTCCAGAAAACTGGATTTATCTTAATCTCATAGCTCTAACTACTTCCTGTGTCTTTTGTTTTACCTTGTGTTGGGGACTGAACCCCAGGCCTTGCACACAATAAGTTTTATCAAGATACAGCCATAGTTCTCTTTTGTGCAGTATCCAAGTGGCACAGGACAGAAAACTGTGGTGATATACTGTGTACCCTAATACAATTTGCCTGAAGATCAGAAGACAGAACAAGCCACTATATTAAACATAGAGGCCAGGCAATGGTGGCATACACCTTTAATCCTAGCACTTAGGAGGGAGAGATCCTTCTGGATCTCTGTGATTTCAAAGCCACACTGGACTACATGAGATTGATTCAGTCTAGGAGAGAAACAGAGGCAGGAAGTGGTGGCACGCACCTTTAATCCCAGTACTTGGGAATCACATGCCTTTAATCCCAGCACTTGAGATTTTATGCCTCTGCTACCAGTATTTAGGAAATACACACGTCTTTAACTCCAGCACTAGAAAGGAAGTAATATGGCTAAGCGGAGAAAGGTATATAAGGTGTGAGGCAACAAGAACTAAAGCCTTTCAGATGAAGCCTTTTGGACCGAAGTCTTTTTAGCTGGATCCCTTTTGGCTGAGGACTCAGAGACATTCAGTCAGAGGATTCGTGGAGTTGGCGAGGTGAGACGTGGCAGTGGCTTGTTCCTTTGTCTCTCTGATCTTTCAGCGTTTACCCCAATATCTGGCTCTGGATTTTTTTTATTATAATACCATTTAACATTCATGCAACAGAAAACAGACCATTATTCAGAATGGTTCCTTGTTGAAAGCTTTCACATTCTACTGAGCACTGCATCTGACTTTGTCCACAATTTCTGATTCATATGCTTTCTTCAGCCTCAACACAGAGGCTCTAATACAGAGAAGTCATGTTCATCTTTCCCTCCATTTTATGGACATCCTCTAGACTGCTTTCATGATGTCAGTTGTTTGTTTTTTCAGTTTTTGATCTTTCTAAAACCTGTATCACTGTTTTTGCTTAAATAATGTTGAGCCATTGTTTATGAGATGATAAAACTAAGATTCATTATCCAAAGTCCCACAACACCTGGCCTCTGCCTATTATTATCCAGCCTCATCATTCTGTCATACTATTATCTTGCCTTAGTTGTCACAATACAAAAGGAACAATAAACAATGCTGCTGAAGTTGTGCTGGTCAGAGCCTGATTCCCGGCAGCCTTAGTAGGCTAGGCTCCACTACCCTTCCTCAATAGGCCAATTAAAGAGATAAGTAAAATGGAAAATCAGAGCAAGAAGATTTATTCAATGTGGCCACATTAGGTAATAAATAAATAGATGAATGATAGATAGATAGATAGATAGATAGATAGATAGAAAGACAGATTAGATAGATAGAAAGAAAGACAGATTAGATAGATAGACAAATAAGTAAACATGTCCAGTGACTTCTGCCCCAAGTCTGTCTTTGGGATCTTGATAGGACATTTAGATTTAAATAGAAGGCAAAAGGTATGCGTAAGTAAGCAGTCCAGGCCAAGGTGTGGTCTCATTGTTTAGCTAGGTTTCAGTCACTCAGGCAAGGTGATCTGACCAGGTGTCAGAACTATGTGAAATCTCTTTCCTTTTCTTAGGCACCATGATTTCTTTGGCCTTTCCCTTCTTCTACCATGAGACTCCTGGGGAAGTTCCAATTTCTTGGAATCTGTTGTTCCAATAATCTAATAGTCAAAAGGAGGAACACAAGTTTCTCTTTAGAATATCTTCATTCTTGTCAAATCAGTTACAGTAACTTGAAGTATCCCTAGATAGTCTCTTAAGCAGTACAAATGCCTTTGCACTTACTCTTACCCTATCTATAACTCTGTTACTTCTTCAGTGAATTGCTTGTTAACACCCTCCATTTACCTTTAGCAAAAACCGTAAATATCTTTTGTCATCTTCAGTGAGTGTGCATGCCTCGAGGACTGCTTATGTCCTTTCTTATAACAGCATCTAGACAAGTAGACATTGAACAAACGCTAAGAAGCATATGAAACAAAGCTAGCCAGAAACCTTAAATTTATTTGAAATATACTATTACAACCCATACTGAGAAAAAGAAAAAACGATCGTGTGAACATTTCAAATTCCTTTAGCCAACTACTAATTCTAATTCCATCATATGTATGTATTACCATGGTATATATGAATCTCGGTACACTGCTGCTTTATTGTAAACTATGGAGAGTTAATTTCTTCTTTAAATGCTAAAACTACTGTAGATAACAGAGATTTTAATCTTATCAAGATGTTATCAATAGTGGGAAAATAGCAAAATTTCAGCAATAGCTCTTCTTAAGGAGTGGAGCTAACGAGATATCTTTTGCCACTGAGTGAAATTTCTATTGCCAGGAAAGGGCTACATGTAATTGAGTTGTTGGGCAATGGAACCCCATGGAGACCCCCAAACATCCCATTCTATTGCCAAAGCAATTGGTTGCTTTCCACAACTTACCATAAGGCTCTATTGCTGAAGACAGCACCTATATAACTTGAGGAACATAGAGAAGTCAAGCTGGTGCCTACCTAGTGCTTTCACCCCTACTGACTAGTGTTCATGTTATTGAAAAGTACTCTGCATGTTACCACAGGAGAAAGATAAGTACCAACCTAGCTAAACCCTTTTATTTACAATAGTGACTTGCAATAGTAGCTTGCAGCAGTAACCAACTACCATCTGATTGAATTTAAGCCCATTCCATTCCATGAGATGGAACCTTATTGTCATGGTAGGAAGCATGGTGGCACACAAGGAGAGAGAGAGAGAGAGAGAGAGAGAGAGAGAGAGAGAGAGAGAGAGAGAGAGAGCGAGCTAACTGAGCCTAACTTGAGCTTCTGAAACCTCTAAACCCACCCCTAGTGACACACTTCCTCCAACAAGGCCATCCCTAATCTAACAAGGCCACATGTCCTAATTCTTTCAAATAATTCCATTCTCTATGAGCTTATGGGGGCCATTTTCATTCAAACCACCATAGAATTCATGCCTGACATTGCCTGGGTAAGAACCTGAGATTAGGTAGCCCATGGGCCTAGAGAAAACCCAAATTATATTGTTCTGTTAAAGGGACACAGCAAAAAAAATGACTCCAATGACACTTGGGTATACTTATATCTTGCTCATCTATCAGTATAGAAGCTTCCTCCTGCAGGATATGTGAACCAATAGAGAGACCCACAGCTGGACAATGTGCAGAGAGTGAACACTTAGTCCTAAATGGTATATAACCACCACATCCCTCCCCTCAGGGCTCAGGGAACTCTGAGGAAGACAAGCAGAAAGATTTTAAGAGTCAGTAAGGGTAGAAGATACCGAGGAAACTGTGTCTTCCAGACACAATAGGACTTATGCATATATGAACTCACAGGGACTGTCAGCATGCACAGGGCCTGCACAGGTTCAAGCCAGATGGGGTCCCACACTGAGTGGGTGAAGTGGACATAAGGCCCCATCCCTAACTAAGAATGTATCTACAATTGATACTCATACTCACTGGGTATACAAACCACACTTAACAGCAGACCCAGGCCCAGCAGTAGATGGCCAACACAAAACTAACTGAATTTAATTTCAGGAGATATTTTTTATCTCACTGTTTTTTTTATATATGTCTTTTATCTTATTGGTCTTTTGTTTGTATATTATGACTTCTGGTTTCGTGTTTTTAATGGGTTTTGCTTTTGTGTCTGTATGTGTATAGTTTTTTGTTGGTTTTTTATTCTTTTTGTTTTGTTTTGTTTGTTTTCTAAAGAGAGAGAGAAAGAAGATGTGGAGTCAGATGGATGGGGAGGTGGGGAGGATCTGGGAGGAGATGGGGTAGGGGGACCATGATAAGAATATGTTGTATGAATTTTCAATAAAACAATTAAAAGAATTCTGGAGCTACATTTCAGTTTCTACTTTCATTTATTTCTTCTAATTATAAAATGGGGAGGAGTGTTATTAGCACCACTTAAATATGATCTTTTCCAGATCTCAAAATTAAACTAATGAATCTTCTAAAAATGAACATGATTTTGTATGAAAAGAAATTGAGAACTTTGAAAGGAAGAAAAATGGTGGGCAGGAGCACCTGGTCCTCTTCTTTTCAATGTGTTTCTACTGCTGCCATCTAGTGTTTTATCTGTCTTGTTTATTTTAGGATTAACTTGACAATCTTCTGTATCTCTGTATGCCACTCTAGGAAGGAACTTGGATATTCTAATTTTTCCTGTTCAATGCTCTTCCTATCTCACCATATTTAGGACCAAAGGGGACATAATCATAATTGCAACTCGCGTTTGTGAGGATCTTTGCAGTTGCTTAACTACGTCTACACATTTGCCACTCCCGAAGATCATGACTGACAGCAGTGATCCTGTGACTAGAATTCTCTAAGTCAGATAATCAGAGACCATGAGCACCAGAAAGGTTATTAAAGCATATACAACAAACTACCACAGGTAAATGGATGGAGATGGAAACAATCATTCCGACTGAGGTAATCCAGGCCCAGAAAGACAAATGTCTCATACTTTCTCTGGTTTATGAATGTTAGCTTGGAATCTTCAGGTAGATATGTTTCATTTGGAATATCCATAGAAGTCAGGAGGTTAATAAGGAGTAGTGGAGGTGGCCTTTAAAGAGGGGAAATAGACTGCACTGGTATAAAGCTTTAAAGAGGAGTAATGAAATAGGAAGGGTTGAATCAGATTGGAGATGGGAAGACAGAAGAGAGGAGGGAATATGGGGATGGATAACTAACACTAAAAATCTTTCAAAAACTGTGTGTGGAAACCCACCTCTGTAGAAGCTTTCTAAAATATATACATATACATATGTAAAAATAATTTAAACTGAATTAACCTATAATGGGACAACAATGCCTCTACTAGACACCATAAGCTAATAAAAAAAGCCCAGAGTTAAAAATGGGTTACCTCTTTTATATCTCCCCAAATATTACAGGCTATTGCCAATGTTCTTGGTTACTCTCCCAACCTTGATTGTAAGACCATTTTTGCCAAAGACATCACATACTTAAATCAAAGAACATGAAGAAATAAAGCTGGTAGTCATCTGGAAGCTTCTCGCTTAATGGCTGTGTTGGTTTGAATAGGTATGTCTCCCATGGACTCATGTGTTTGAATGCTTGGCCTATAGGAAGTGGCAACTATTACAAGGTATGACCTTGTTGGAGGAAGTGTGTCACTGCGAGGGCAGGCTTTGAGGTCTCATATGCTCAAGCTATACCCAGTATGGTAAATAGTTCACTTCCTATTGCCTGAAAATCAAGATGTAGAACTCTTAGCTCCTTCTCCAGCACCATGTCTACCTGTATGCTGCCATGCTGTTCACCATGATGAAAATGAACTAAACCTCTGAAGCTATAAGCCAGCCTCAATTAAAGTTTCCTTTATAAAAGTTGTTGTGGCCGAGCAGTGGTGGCGGCGCACGCCTTTAATCCCAGCACTTGGGAGGCAGAGCCAGGCGGATCTCTGTGGGTTCGAGGCCAGCCTGGGCTACCAAGTGAGTTTCAGGAGAGGCGCAAAGCTACACAGAGAAACCCTGTCTCGAAAAAACCAAAAAAAAAAAAAAAAAAAAAAGTTGTTGTGGTCATTGTGTCTTTTTACAACAATAGAAACCATAACTAAGACAATGGCTACTGGGAGTTGTTAATGCATGCTATCAGGAAAGAAAAGTAATCATCACTCTTACCAAGCTCTGAGCTCCACAAGCTACAGTAATGAACAGCCTGGCAAGATATAGCCACTGGTGAAAAAAAAAAATGACACCAATGTTATGGTAATAACCAATCACTTTCTAATTGAATTTAAATCCTATTCCATGAGATGGAACTCATGCCTGGCATCATTAATGGGGCCCAAACCCCAAGATTTGGTAGGTAATAGGCCCCAGGAAAGAACTTACTTTCTGCTAAATGGACATAGTGTTAAACCAACTCCTAAAAACTTAACATTACACTTATAGATAAATGCTTTATCTCAGCACTAGTAAGAGAAGCTTCTTTATGCAGTAGAAGGTGATTAACAAAAATACCCACAACCAGTTAATGTGCAGAAAGTAAGAGACTGTGAATTCTCGTCTCTAAATGGGACATCGATATCACATACCCTCTTCCCAAGGTTTGAGATCATTATGGAAGAGGGAGAAGAAAGATTGTAAGAGCCAGAGGTGTTGAATGATTACAAAACACTGATTTTGGGATAAAATAGGGCAGCTGTGTGTATGAACTCATAGCAGGTGTGACAGTATGCACAAGAAAGACCTGTGCAAGCTCAAACCAGACATAATCCCAGCATGGAAAGAGGAGGTATATATGAGATCCCTCCCCCAGTGGAGGAACTATGGGAAATTAATAGCTACTGGGAGAGAGAGTTGGTTTTCTTTAAGAATGTGACCCTTGCAAGTTGACCACACACTAGTGGAAGGCCACACATCCAAGGATATATTGGCAGCACAAAATGGACTTGATTTTTTTTTAAGAGGACACAAAATATTGGGTGCTGTAACCCTCGAGGAGCTTTAGCTGTTTTATTTTGTTTTGTTTTTTTCACAACCCATGTGACTACTGCTAGAATGGCAGGATGAAAGCCCTCTTCACACACATGCACCTTCCTCTGTTTCCCTGTGTCCCTGTTATGCATGCAAAGTTCTCTGTGGGTCTTGCAAAAAGAAACTGGATTTTGAACTACTCAAGCTCATGAGGGAGCAAGGAAGAAAATGGCAAAGTGCTGGCTATGGGGCTGCAGGTGGGACTCCGCAGTAGAAGGATTGTCTAAACACAGGACATCCTGGGTTCCATCTCCAAAGCTTCAACAGCAGCCACTGAGAAAAAAGTAAAGAGGACACTGTCTCAGCATCATCATTTTCAAGATGCTAGACAAGCTGCTTCCAGTAACAGGTAGAAGGATCAGCCTTCATAGATGGCAGAAGAAGCCTGACGGTTCTTCTGAGTTTATTGCCAGGTAATAATACCTACTATTTCTGCCTGGTATCTCTCTCCTTTCTTTGCCCTGCCTTCATGTCTGCTTTTGTTTCTGCCCCCATCATGCCCTGGGAGCACTTTCCAGTTGGTATGACACAAATGGGTTAAGGAAAAAGAACATTCAAGTTCTCTAGATTATGGGTACAAGTGGTAAATTATTCACTTTGAGTTCTTATTGTGCTTGCTTACGGATTATAAATTTGAGAATGAAGGGTCAAATGGAATGCTTACTCCAGAGGTTTCTTTGAATGGTACATCTTGTACTAGCAAGATAAGATGAGGAATACATTAAGGTCACCCATTAAGGAGTCACATTGGTAAGAGTAAATACCCCAAGCAGGTTCTCCCTTCAAGGTCCCTATTAGGAAGGAAAGGATACAGGAATCCATACTTGTGGTGGTAAATAAGCAACTAAATCTCCAGAGGATGCTTTGGAGAGGGAGACAAAGGAGATCCAGAAGATGCTCCAATATATCTTCTCTTGTCTTACATATGGGTAGTCCTCAGCCAAGGCTCCCTTAAACTGTCCTTTCCCATTTGTGTTTCTTTCATACATGGGCCTTAAGAAAGGAAGGCCTGATTTGTTTTTGGAACATGGGCTTTGCCTAAATATAAACTGGTGAATAAAAATTGGTCTCTAGTAGGAAATATGTAAAAAAAAAAAAAAACAAAAAAAAACTCATAGAGTAGAAAGTCTCCACAGCTGTGGACAGACTCTGGCATGGGTTGAGAGCTAGATAGACTGGTTTCTTGCTGGGGAAGCTTATGAGGCTGTTGCAGGTCCCTATATTTCCTAAGCACTTCACAGTTTCTACCAAGTGTGTTAATAGAGAAAAAACTTTTAGAGCTGGAGAGATGATTCAGCCATTAAAGGCTAGGCTCACCAAAACATCAAGAAAACACAGAGAAGCTCCAGAAGCAGCAGAGAGCATATTGGTGGAAGACTGACATGTTCTAAGCATCTGGGGTGATTCTTCTTCTTACAGAATCTCATTTCCCACTAAACGGGGAGGAGTAGCCTCTAGTTTCACTGCTCCCTCTTCTTGACACTGTTTTTACATCCCAGACACCACCCCATTAGGCTGCCTCTGGCCTAGTCACTATGGCCAGAAGATCCCTGATGCTCAGGAGATGCTGTTATTCTAGGGGCCAAGAGTGACCTTGCAGATACTCACTGATTGCATAATGGACCCTGATGGCTTTTGAGATGATGACCACATTTACTGGCTATTGCCATTGCTCTTGGTTACCATCCAGAACTTGATGGTAAGACACTATTGCCAAAGATACAAAACATTTGCACCATAGAACATGAAGAAAGCTTCATTCCCACTGGCTTTCATAATACCAGAAGTTGCTATGCATGCCACCAGGAAAGAAAAGTTATCATAGATCTTGCCAAGCTGTGAATGCTGCAAGCTATAATCATGAAAAGTCTGGAAAGATGCGTTCACTGGTGCAATAGTGACATCACACCAATATTATAATAGTAACCAATCACTTTCTAATTGAATGTAAGGCCTGTTCCATGAGATGGAACTCATGCCTGGCATCATTAATGGGGCCAAGAACCTAAGGTTATGTGGGTAATAGGCCCTAAGAGAGAACCCACTATTATTATTCCAATAAATGAACATAGTATTAACCCAAGGACTTGTGTTTATATCCATAACTGAATGCATTTCTCAACCCCAATCAGAAAATCTTATTTTTGCAGAAGATGGCAATAAACAAAGACACCCACAATTGCTCAATGTGCAGAGAATAAGAGGTTGCAGAATGCTTACCACTAAATGGGACACATTCTAGTCCCAAAGCTCAGAGATCATCTTAGAAGAGGGTACAGAAAAAAAATTGTTTGTTTATTTTTTAAGACAGGATTTTTCTATGTAGCCTTAGCTGTCCTGGAACTTGCTCTGTAGACCAGACTGGCATCAAACTCAGATTCACCTGCTTCTGCCTCCTGAGTGCTGGGATTAAAGGTGTGCACTACTACTGCCTGGCTTTGGAACAGAAATTTTAAGAGTCAGAGGCAGTGGATGAATACAGAGAAACATTTTTTTTTTGGATACAATAAGGCAGCTGCACACATGCAAAAGACCTGCACAAACTCAAGCCAGACAAAATCCTAGTATAGGAGGGCTGCTGGTCAGGGAGTCCTGACTCCTGCTATGGAGCTATTCTAATTGATGGCCACTGGGAAGAGGGAGAGTCAGTTTTCTACAGAGATGCAGCCCTTGAGAAGCTACGAGTGCTTCAGTAAGTAGCTGGCTATACATTCATGAACATCTTGGCAGTAATAAGTAGACTTCATGGTATTGGGAAAAAATACAAGAAATTTGGAGAGAAGAATTGTGATGAAAATAGAGGAGGATTTGGAGGGGGGAGGGATTTGGGGGATGAACTTGATGGAAACACATTATATATATATATATATATATATATATATATATATATATTCTATATTATTTTTAAATATAATAAAATATACATAAGGGGGACACTACCCCATCTAGTCCTCCATAATCTATAACCCACTTTCCATAAGCAATTGCAGTTACTCACCATGGACTACCATGTGCTTGGGTCCACAGTGCATTTTGACACCCCTAATAGTTTTGCTGGGGCTAACTTGCATTGCTCAGCCATTCTCCATTCCAAAATGCAGCAGGATTATATTCTAGGCTGCTGTGCTTAATTCTAAAACCAGACCCATGGTTCTGACAGCTTCCCATCCAGCATGGTGGCTAGTGCCTTTCCATCTGCCACACCTGGCCACTGAAAGGCCCCCAATACAGGGTAGGTAATCTGTTCCCAGTATACTTTCTTTCAAGGGAAAAATGTGCATGGGATACTCTAGGGGTAGTGACCACCCATACAGCAGGCTTTTGAAACGTTTTCATCTGCTCTATCTTATCATTTCTGTCTTCTTTGAACTGTTGGTCAGGCTTCAAAGTTTTCTAGACTCTTGCTGGTACAGCATTTGGCTTTCTATTAATTTTTTTTCTCCTTGGAACTTCAGATTGACACGAATCTTGCTATATTTGCCTTTGGGTGACCCAGACGTTCTTCCCTTCTTGATCATTATTACACTTTATGAGCCAAATTTACATGCTTATCTAAGTCGGTTAGATCTACCAAAGCATCTCTTAAATCACACCTTAGGGTTCAGCAAAGTGACCAAAGCCTTACACCAGTCCTGAAATTCATACTGAATTAGCTTCCTACCTGGTTTGTGAACAGAACCCTATGTGACCCAGTAAAGTGAGCATCATAGGCTGTTTATTATCCATCCCTCACATGCATCAGAAATTACAATATATTCTTTAGTCCATCAGCCATTTGGGAAGCATCTACATACTTGCATGGCAGCCCCCATTTATCAGTGAGGCATTTCACCCCATACCATGAGGAATATGGCCACCCTGAGATTCCTTTGAGTGACATTGCATTTTTGATGGCAATGACATTGCACTTTAAGATGGCTTGGCCTTTGTTACATATTTTATCATTCATCACAGGAAGCATTAATAACACCCCTCCAGAAGGTTACATCAGCAGTTACAATTGGTGAGGAGACAAGACTCTCCAGTCAGCTGAGCTTCTTAAAAGTTGTTCGAGGAGGGATGGTTTTATGGTCCTTGTCATTGGTGATGAGACAGGAAACTAATTTTGATCTGTGAGAGGTTAGAGTGTCTCTAGAACAATCCTGATATGGTTATCTTGCTCCAGGTGGTAGGGAATGGTATTCCTCCTTGCTGTAGTGGAAGCTGATGCTCCCTGTGGTGAATGATAAAACATGCAACCACTCCTCCCCTATTAATCTTTGGTTCTCTTGGTCCCTGTTCATGTGCTAAACTTTCTGTGTGACTTTTCTCAGAGAGATGAGAACAAATGTGTGTTTGCCCTTGATAGCGCACCAACAGACTAAAGAAGCAATCATCCAAGGCTAGCTTAGTCATCAATGTTTTATTGAGGTTACTTACCAGAGCATGAGTGACTCCAATGCACATGCATCATGAAAAGCCCACCCCAGCATGAATGATGGCGCATGAAAGCTGCATCCCTGGAGCTCCTTGCACAACTTACAGGCAGCTTAGCTGACTGGAGAGTCTTGTCTCCTCACCAGTTGTTACCGCTGATGGATGGCTTCTGGATGGCTGTTGTTAATCAAGGGTCAGCAGCATCCTGAGCCTTATTTCATTTAATTCCTGATTCTAATAAACCTCCTTCCTCCCTCCAGGAAAGAAGGTTTCAATTAAGAAGAAAGAGATACACAACAAAGAACACAACAGATGCTTTATTTTTTCACTCCACATTGATATCTCTTCCTTTTTTAAAACTAATTTTCCATGTTAAAATCCCTGGAATGATGTTTAATGAAAATACTGAGAGTTGAAATCCTACTTTAGGGATTGGCTGCTTGTAAGAGTAAGGCACTCAACATTTCACAACTAAGTATGATGTTAGCTATGGGGTTTTCAAGTGGCAGCTATCAGCTCGAGGAATTTTCCTTTAAACTCTCGTCGTTTGCTGCAAGCTTTTAGTGCACATGGCATTGCATTTCGTCAAATGCTTTTCTTGAATCTAATGACATGAACATGTCGTTTTCATTTCATTTTATTAATACATTATATTAAGTTTAGACTTACATAAACCTGCTTTTGATGAAAATAGAGAAAATTTGTCAGGCAGTTAGACCTCTAGAGCCAGCAGCTCTGCTTCTTGTCTTTGACAAGCGGTTCTAATCTGGCCAGAAGTGTCATTGGTCCTGTGTGCAGCTCTGTGCTGGCCAGAAGCCAGAAGTACATCTGCTAGATGCACTTTTTCCCCCTTCCCCAGCATAGCAACCTAATGAGCACAGCTGCCTGGAAGCTATGCATGATCAGATAGTCCATTGGTCCTCAGAGGTGTGCATCAGAACCCTACTCCAGTCACTAGGATGGAGAGGTTAGTGGATACTTCCTGGAGATCAGTGGTTGGACCAGCTGGACTAACCAGCCCACCTCTCCTTATTTCAACTTAGTCATTTGAAATTTCCTTTCTTAGTAAAAAGCCTTCTGATCCCCCAGACAAAGCCCCTCAGAGGCAACCCTCTCTTGGGACGCCTCTCGTACAGTAGCTTGCTTGCTTCCTCTGTACAATTAAGCCTTTTAAAAGCCTTTACTCTATAGTAAAGCTCCTTTTAAAACTGCTGTCAAAAAATTCATTTCTCACCTGGGGCTTATGCAGGGTCGCTTGGCTCGGCCTGGGAGGAGGGGACTGGACCTGCCTGGACTGAGTCTACCAGGTTGATCTCAGTCCTTGGGGGAGGCTTTGCCCTGGAGGAGGTGGGAATGGGGGTAGGCTGGGGGGAGGGGAGGGGCGGGAGGGGGGAGAACAAGGGAATCCCCGTGGCTGAAAAAAAAGAAAGAAAGAAAAAAAATTCATTTCTCAAGTTCACAAGACAAAGGACTCAGAGTCACTCACTGGCAGTTTTGATGACCATGGACATCTGGCACTTTAGCCTGAGTTTCCGGGCACCCGAGATGAGAAAGTCTCTATTGTTCTCAAAGACAACCACTTCGACCACATCACTCTGAGGACAAGTCTTCCTTGTATATAGCTTTTTACATTATTGATTTGGTTTGTCAGCACTTTGGGTGATTTTTGTATCTATATTTAAAAAGAATATTATTTTTTAGTTTTCTTGTGATGTTTTGTCAGACTCAGTTATCAGTGTAATACGGTTTCACAGAATTAGTTGGATATTTAAAATTGTTTGTAACACTTTGCCAAAGATTAGTATTGATTTTCCTTTAAATATTGGATAAAATTTACCAGTGATGATAACATATTGGACTGAGATTTTGTTTCTGGAAAAAAAAATCAAAGTGCAAATTCAATCTTTTTTACTTGCATAGGTCTATACAGTCAGTTTTGGCAGTTCCTAGGACTTCCTAGGAATATGTCGTTCATGAATGTTATCTAATCTAATGGCATGCTGATTGTTGTAGCCTGAATCTTGTCCTTCCCTAACTTTAAAATCCATGTCCAGCTTCTATTCTCCTATCTCTATCAGATGCTATAGTCTTTAGGAAGCAAAATTTAAGTGATATCAAAAGGGTAGGTGATTGGTGTTGGTGTCCTTACCAAAGACATCTATCTCTGTCTTTGTGTCTCTCTCCAACTAGACATACACATGCCCAAAACAAGAACTAGGAGAAAGCAATCTAGTCAGTATTTTGATCTTTGGCATTCAGTCTCAGGACAGTGAGAAAATTCATTTCAGTTGTTTAAACTATTCAGTCTGTTCATAGTATTCCCTTTTGATTTCTGTGAGGTAGGTAATATTTTAGTTTACATTCCTGATTTTAGTTTTTTTCTCACTGATTTAGTGAATGTTGGCTTGATTTTGTTGATATTTGTAGGTTTTTTTGTTTGTTTTGTTTTTTTGTTTTTCAAGACAGAATTTCTTTGTGAAACAGTCCTAGCTTTCCTGGAACTCACTTTGTAGGCCAGGCTGGCCTCGAACTCAGAGATCCACCTGCCTCTGCCTCCTGAGTGCTAGAATTAAAGGAGTGTGCCACCACCACCCAGCGATATTTGTAGATTTTTTTTATTTCAGTGTACCCTTAGCAGTTTTCTAGTCTTCATTTCATTTTAGCTTGTCTCTTTAAATGTCCTTTTCCTTTGGCTTGCTTTATGCTTCATCCCTTAATTTTTAGAACTTTTTCCTTCATATATTTACAGTTTTAGAGATCTCTAATACTAGTTTTTAATCTTAAAGCTATTTTTGTTTATATAACTGTACCCCTTTCTCCTTTGGTTTCTGTTTGCATTCTCTTGCCATCTTTTTGCTTATATATTTGTATCTTTGAATTAAAAATTATCTCGTGTAAAACTATCTTGTGTACACAGCATATAATTGGATTTAAAGGGTTTTTTTTTTTTTTGATTTATGTATGTGAATGTTTTGCCTGCATGTATGTTTTATGATACATCCGTGCTTGGTGCTCTTGGTGGTCAGAAGAGGGGATCGGATCCCAGAACTGGAGTTACAGATGGTTGTGATCCCACCACAAGGGTGCTAGGAACCAAGCCTGGGTCATCTGAAAGAGCAACAAATGCTCTTAACTGCTGAACCATCTCTCCAGACCTTGTTTGTTTTTTTTAAGAATTTGTTTATTGATTGGATTATTCAGTCCATTCACATTTGATGTTATTATGTATATGTATTAGTTTCCCTCTGCCATATTTGCTTTCATTTTCATAACTTGTATATATTTTGTTGGAAGGCAGATGGCCTTTTAGATGATGTAGTGCAGCAACTCGAGACAGTGATACCCCTTTCCAGGCCTGAGGTTAGACATTTAATACTGTTATTTGCTTGGTTATGTGTAGTGATATATATTTAATAACTAGCTGGATTACTTTTTTGAAAATTTTCTGTCCCAGTTGTTAAAAGACTCACTTCCCTCCTGAATGCAGTTCAGCCTGTGGTATGTTCATAACCACCTCAGTAAATTAGTCATTTGGTAGAGGTCTCTTCTACCTCTGGCTACACTTTAAAATCCATTCATTGCCAGAACAAATTACACTTAAAATCAATCCAATAAAAACTGTCCCCTTCCCTGCCCTCCCCTGTCCCTGCCTAGCAATCTGTTCAGTTTTCTCCACAATCTCTTCAAGACACCATATGCAGGTCAGCCTAGACCATCATGCCTAACTACATAGGCCTGAGGTTCCACTGTCCTTAAGATCACTTTTAGACTTCATGGCAATACTTCCTGCCTCTAGGATGAGATCAGTGTTTTACAGTTTCTTTCTGGTTTCTCCCCAACCCCAGGCAAAACCTGTGAGTCAGGGCTCTGGAATGTCAAACTTCTGAGTGAAAGACCCCCCACATACACTTTCTGGGAGCTGAGCATTTAGCAGGGGCAGGGCGGTAGCTGAGGTTTTCTCATGGTATTTACATATTTCATAAGCTGGGGCAAGGGTTATCGGGATCTGGCATCTGAGGCTGCAGCAGGAAGACAGAATTTCAGTTTTTGAGCAGAGCACAAGGCCCAGGGGTATTGATATATATCCTCCAACCAGGAAGAAAGTGTGTGTAGGAGCTTCAATACCAGTTTTTCACTTAATGAATTTTCATAGGCTTCCTCGAACAGTGTTGTCTATTTTCTTTTGCCCTTTGGACCTTTTCCAGCATTTCTTAGTGATTTCAAAAGTATTTCCTACAAGTTTCACTGAGAAGGGAGTCATTGGCGCTCACATTGCTATCTATGGCATTAAACAATTCCCAATAACCTTTCATGTCCTAAACTGGATTTGATCAATTTTCCATTACAAAATGTGAAGTTTCCCAAACACTTCAAATAAGTTACTTTAACCAGAACATGGGGCTTACCAAGCTCCTGAGAACAAGGAACCTTCAAGAGCAGTTCACTTTAGAGATGAAGAAGATACAAAAAGAGCAAGCAAGAAAGTTCAAAGAACAGAACAAGGAGCCCCTTAGAAGTTAATGTTCAATTTCAACCTTGCACAGATAGCAACAACTGGAACCAAGGAAAACAAGAGACTCGGCCAAAGCAACTCAGCGAATTTCTGACTAAACAAATCCACACAGCCTTTGCTGAGATCCAAGAGGAAATCTTGCCATTTATTACCAGTGAGAACTTTAGCAACTTCGAAAGTTCTTCACCAGTAAATGAGGCTAATGGTAATGACTTCCTAATAAGGTCTGACACTTCAGGAAGCCTATTTATTATAAGCAATTCAATGATTCCGACATTAAACTACTACAGATTAGCACTAAAAAATGGAAATACCCCCATTCCCATCCATCTCACAGCAAAAATACGAAAAGACACCTCAGGAGCTTCCCTGTTATCTCCGGTGATTTGGATCCCAGGCTGCTGTTTGGGAACAAATTACATCCACTCAACACTGAAGATTTTCACTCTTGATTATCCCCCCCAAACCTGCTAGGCTCGCTTTTCTGAGATGAATCTTAGAGACCTTAAGTGTCTCCTTACTTTCCCTCTCCCCCTTACCTCTCCTAAGGTCAGGGGCACTAAGGGTTAGAATTTCTCCAGGAAATTCCATGCCAGGGATGAAGGTAGGCCACCCAAAGGAGAGGAACTTGTAACTCAGCCAAATCTACACATTCCTATATCCTAGCTTCATATTGTCCATATCACTAATGGCAAGGCAGAGGGAAATGAGAATTTCTTTTTCAGTTCTCGTAAAAACTGTTTCCACCAATTTTTATCTGCTAATTGTAGAGAGAAAAATGGAGGAACCACCTTAGGTGTTGGTAACACGGGCACTTCCATCTAAAGACACACTGTGAAACATACAGGGCAGACAGAGCACAGAATGGTTCTAATTACAACGCAAAGAGCAGATTTCTAAATTCTATTCTATTAATGCAATCAAAGATAAGTATTAGTATAAATAGGCATAATAGAAATTGTAGTGTTCTATTTTGAGTGTGACAACAGATTGGAAATGACTTTCTATAAAGGAGGCAGGGAGTCCAGAGAAAAGTAATATGCTATTTTCTATTCCCTTTCTGTTTTTTTTTTTTTTGTTTTTTTACACTATTAGAATTTCATAAGTTATCTGTTGGAACCAACACTTATCTTCCTTGGATGGGGATAAGGACAAGTAGGTATTTAGAAGGGAAACCGTGGCACCCTAAAATAAGATAGATTACAACCAAATGTAACCAAAGCAGTCCTGGAGGATTTTAAAACTCCATTGCAAAGCCTGAAGTGGTGGTACATGCTTTCAATCCCAGCGAGGAATGGTGGTGCATGCTTTCAATCCCAGCACTGGTGAGGGAGAGGAAGGAGGATCTCTGTGAATTCCAGGCAGCCTTATCTACACAGTAGGTTCCAGAATAGCCAGGGCTATGTAGAGAAATTCTATCTCAAAAAAATAAATAAATAAAAGTATATTGCAAAACCTCATTACTTGAGAATGAAGTCAGCAAGCATGTGTCCATGCTCTGAGGGAAAAAATTAAGGTCCACTATAGGTGATTAATTCAGCTGTTATTCGGGCCATCTGACATTATTGTTGGCCAACTCATTCACCGATGCTTTTTAAGTTAAACTAATTTCTCCTAATTTCATGTTCTCTCTTCCAACACTTTTCCTTTACTAAAATATGAACGTGCACTACCACTGATTACAACCTGTCTTTTAGAGTTCCAAGGTCTGGTTTCATTTCCTCTACTGTTCTTCCTGTCACTGAGTACACTCTATTGTCCACAACTTATTTGAATAAGTATCCAGATTTACCATAGTTCCAAATAAGTCAGCCTTACCTACCCAACTTTTCCCATTTTACAGGGAATAGAACCTTCTTCGTGAACCAGAGTGGATTCTCTCTCCTTTTGTTAGCCTTGTCAGATCATTTTGCAGCATAATGAAATGATAGTGTGCCCGGCATACCCCGTCTAGTTACCAAGGAATGGAAAAGAGAGCACCACAAAGTACCGTGTCATGACTGAAGGACCACTCCAGTCATAGCATCTCATCAGCTCAATGTGGACACAACAGCATCAAAAGTGTCAGTAACAATCCCGTGACTCACATTACACATGGCATCAGACCCCATAACCACCATGTCCCCAAAGAAGAAAGAAGCTTGAAGACACAATTCAGTGAACATCCTCATTAAAAATCTGAACCATGTGCTCACTGTGGCAGCACATATACTAAAACAGGGGAAAATCTGGACCAGAAGCAAACAGAAAAGTTCTCTTTAAGTTACACTTACATACATGACTTAGGACTTTCTATTTCATACAGCAGTTAGGGAAGCAAGCCAACGGAATTAAAGAAAAACTGTAAGTAGGTACCCTGGATGAATCAAGGTTTTTCTTTTTCTTTTTTGGTTTTTTGAGACAGGGTTTCTCTGTATAACCCTGTATGTCCTAGAACTGGCTCTGTAGACCAGGCTGACTTGATACTCAAGAGATCACCCTGCCCCTGCATCTGAGTGTTGGGATTAAAGGTGTGCACCACCACCACCACCACCACCACCACCACCACCACCACCACCACCCGCCAGGATAAATCAAGGATTTTTGATTTACTTTTTGATTACTAGCTACATGGACCTAGGCAAATTACTTGATTTTACTGAAACTCACTTTTCTCACTTGAAAAAAAAAAAGGGAGTCAACAGATAGTCTTTCTGGTGGATGAGACTATATTTGAGGGATAAATTTTGTAAGCTATAAAGCTCTTTAAGAAATTACAGTGCTAAAAACCCAGAAGGTACAGATGAACAACCCTAGGAAGGAACAGCACAGTCTTCCTGCTGCCATTTCTCGTAAATGGTGCTGGTAAATAGTCTATAGGAAGAAAAGCACTATATAACTCCGGAGAAAGAATATGAATCGGTCCCTGACAATTTTCAATTGAACAATTAGAAATATGTGATAAAAGATTTAGTAACTAAAACTGTCAAGGGCAAGGTATGTTATAAGGTCAGACTAGATCAAGTAACAGTTATGGATTTTTTTTTTTTTGTATACAAGGGTGGCTCTAGTTTATAAATTAAACTTAACATACGGAAACAATCCAAAACTATCAGCACTTCATTACTGACATTTTAAATGAACAATACCCAAGAGTAACAAAATCCCCTGTGAAAATGTCTATTATACAATTTGGGAGGCATATTTCATTTAAAATGACATTTTGTAAAACTATAAAGTCTTAGGACAAGTTTCCTAGTACAAACTAATATACTGGTTGGAATTTCAACAGGACAAACATGAACCACATAACACCTCTAAGAATTAATAAAATTTCTTATCCATTAATATTAATGATCTGTATTAAATGATTTGAAATGTTTTATTTCTTAAAATGTCTGCAAGAAAATTTATAAAATTGGAGACTCTAAGAGTACTGAGTAGGCAAGTTATTAAGTAGAACTTTACAAATTAATGAAAGCATATTAGCATCACAGAGATTTGAAAGTCCTTAGGATATGCTGAAAGATTAGTATGCTAACAATTTTGCTAAAATTAGATACTAGATGTTTATACTCTGGAGGTGAGAAGTAACTTTACTAAGTCAGTTACTACAGATGGCAAAGGAAACGTTACTTAAAAAGTTACAAAACAAGGAAAAAATGTTACTCCAATTTTTTTGGGAAAAATGACACCATAAAATTTTATTTTATTTAATATTATATTTGGTCTACCAGCATTATGCATCATAAAAATGCCTTCAGTACTTATATAAAAAAAACTTAAGACAGTAAATGAAGTACATGAGCTTAAATATAGCACCAAAGTCCCAGGTAAAAATTAACTCACAAGCTCAATGTATTGGTTTCAATTTATTTTGTGCATTTTTGGAAAGTAGCTTTAAGTAAGGGGTAAATAATATATAGAGAGGGCAAAGAGCACTTCTTTTCTTGATCTTCTCAACGAGGCAAACAATCTTCTGAATACTTCAGTAAAGTTTTGTCATAAAAATTCTTTAATTTTTCTATTTAAGAAATCTAGCGAGTGAAGAAAATACCAAATCCTGCTAACAAATAATTTTTAATGTAACATGTTTACATTGTAAAAGAGGGCTATTTTTAAGCAATCAAACAGCTAAACAAAAATAACAAGTATCCCCAGACCTCACTCAGGGTACTGTGAAAACTGGGCTGTCAGTCAATAGATCCAATGTCAGAAAAGAGGTGACCTATACTGAGTCATCTCATTTATTTCTAAAAACACAAAACAGCCTTTCCATATGAAAGATGCAGAGCAGTCTTTAGCCAGCTTATTTATCTTGAACTCGGTAGAATTCTTGACACTGGGAGAAAACTTGATTAATGGCCAAAGATGAGTGTTCCTGGTAAAATGTTCAGATGCTGGCTCATTTCATTTCTCTCCCTCCTAGATTGACATTGAATTAAAGCACCATTTATAATAAATTCAAAGTTGATAGGCAATTTAACCCCAAATAAAAAGTACTAGGTCTCCATAGCGTAGCTGTTAAACTTTAACAAGAAATATACTCGAAATCTGTCCATCTCAAGAAACTCTGCAGAACAATCAGACGAGTGTTTTGGAAGCTGCTATTGAAGGCACCAAGCAGCCCACATTTTAAAGTGTTAACATCATACTTATCACCTAATAGTGATCCAAAGCATATCAGCAAGAACTAGGAAACACCTTTTCTTTCATAGGAAGCAACTGAGTTTCTAAGATTAAAAAATGATAGTAAGAAAATATCTTATGACAAAGAGCCAAGGATTACACGATGCAATCTCTAAAGCTGGGCAGTAGAAAGGTTAACTTCATATTTCTTATATTTCTTTGTCTTGTTAATTTATCTCTAGTATGAGTTAAGGCATAAAGCAGCGAGAGTGCAACTGATTCCAAACAACTTGGAATTTTATTGTAAACATCCCATAAAGAATGGAAACAAATTAGTCCAGTATTTTTGTCTTTGAAGGTAATTGCTTATAATGACCGACAACTGCCAAACAAAACATCTTTTATAAACCAAGCCAGTTTTGTTCACCTTTTCTCCCCACTGAATTTCAGTTTAATGGACATTCTGCCCATATACAGCATCACATCAACTATTAAATGAATGTTTTTCCATCCTAAAATTTATGGACACTAAGAACAAACATAAAGTACAGATTTGTTAATACTGTGTAAAGGACTACAAAAGACAGAGATGATAAGTTACAGAACAAAGAAATAAATTACTGATTGCCATCACCACAGTATTGTTTAAAGAATTAACATTTGTAGTACTGCCTAATGTATATTTGGTGACATATGCAAAGAACACATTTTCCAACTGGGGTTCTAGGTATTTCGATATGGGATTTTTAAAAGTAAATTACTAATGGCGATCTCAATATGTAGCAATAATTTTATTTTTTTTTAGAAAATAATTACCATGCTTTTATATGTCTAAGTCCCATATTCTAGATTTAATTAAGATAGGTATAAGAATAAGAAATGGGCATACATATAAATAAACACACCTTAACTCTAAACTGCAGGGCCTTTCTATTGTACTTCTCTCAGAAATGAATCCGAAATTTCCAGTCTGGGTGAAGAATGCTACGTGAGGTGCAATCTCCATTGCCGAAAGAGAAGTGGAGCTAAGAGCAAGCACGAGAGGAAAGATGGCCGGAGTAATACTCAAGGGTGAGAGGACTAGAGCAAGGACTAAATATATCAAGAAACCTGAGTGCTAGCCATGTTCCCCCAAATACAGCACCATGAAAATATTTAACTTTATACTGGATTTTAACCCAAACTGTGTAACTATGATAAATTAACACTTGGTAAAGAAGCTTTCCTAAGAGATGTAAAGTAAAAACAGCATGCAAGTATTTCACCATTAATTTTAAAAACAAGCTTTAAAAATGATGACCTTAGAACATTTTCAATAAAACATTCATAAAGCGTTTTGTACCACAAAGATGTTGTGGAATGTGGTTAGCAATTAAAATAAAGAACTTTAAATATCGAAAGTCTTATTCCTTCCCCTGGAACTATTCATTTCAGATTTCAAATGTTATTGTAATGGCTTAAATGGCTGGGCATCAAAATGTAGTGAAAATCACATGTTAAGACTCCTTTCTTAGGGCATGAAAATTCAACTTTAAGGATAAGTACCAGTTGGCAAATGTGTATAAAATGATTCCATATATAGATATGGTGTGTATCATTACCACAAACTTACAAATTTTGAAAAATGCTCAAAAAAGCTTTATTAAAAAGTTAGAAGTGGTATTCACATCTTTCTCTTTTAATCACTGTATTGTCTGATGACAATCTACTTTAAAATATCTGAAATCTAATTTAGATGTATGAGAACTCAATTTTGTAGAATGACACTTGGGTATTTTACTCAGTTGCTTTGCCTCTGGGTGAAACAAAACACTATATGGAAGAATTTTAGAATAAGCCTGATTTCTGGGGAGGGAAAGAGGAAAAATAAACAAATAAAAGGGCAAATTAAATTAAAAGAATAGAGGGGCATAGTTATATAACAAAATCAGAATCAGTTATCTAAAAGACATGATGACATGGATGACTAAGCATTAATAAATGCACAGGCTGAGCTCTAAAAAGGCAAATAATTGGTAGACAGTGTCTTCCATATAAAATATTCTCTTTTTTAATGTCTGGGATAAGGTATGTCAAAGTGGAAAAAAGCTACATACATACAAGTACACAAACACTTATACAAAAACAAATTTAGTTATTAGGCTAGTAGGTTTGTGAATGTTTTGGAGAGCATCCTATTGCTACATGAGATACATACAGCAAGCCAGCGAAGAAACACATGATTCAGTTTTATAAACATATACACATGCTAAGATCATAAAGCCTGGAATCTGAACATTAGTATTTATGAGAAATATCATAGCTTACTGACTATTAAGATATAGCATAGGATTAAACTTATACATATGTATGCTCTCATGGGCCTAAATAGAACAGTGGTCTTCGTTTGCAGAATTCTTAACTCATTCCCTACTTTCTTTGCTATGGCTGAACCCAGATCTTAGGTTTAAAAGATCTCTAGAAAATGAAATGATAACGTATTCAATATGATACAAATTATGACACATTTGTTGGAAGTGGTGTTAAAAAACCTAAAATATAAATTGAGGAAAGGGGGAAGTCCAGATTAAAAAAGTAAAAATATCATTTCCCAGACTTTTATTTTCACACTTATGAAAATAATTTGCATGCAAACAGAAAATTATCTGTTTGTTTTATAATAAATGATAACTATGTTCACCTAACATACCCTGGTGACTAACTCTTTAAATTCTAATAACTGAAATCAACATCACAGCAAAATGCTGCTCACTAGTATTTCACAGTATTTCACTACATATAAAATATGCTTAAAAATGTCTTTAGCCTTATTATTCTAATTATGTAAGCCTAGAAAATCTTGAGATTTGGGGAATAAATGTGGCATTTTTACTTTTCAAAATAAATTATAAATAAAGCTCCAGACAGCTAACATCTCACAAATGGCAATTCTTCTACATTTGAAGAGGTCAGCTCTTCATAGAAGAATGTCAACACAAATTTCACACTAAAATGGTACACATATTTGGGTACATCCAGGAATTTAAGCAACTCTATTATGTTGGTTGTTGTAGGACAAAATGTTACTGACTGCAGGAAATCATAGGCACAATTTAGTCTAAATGCCCAAGAGATGAATAACTGAAATTGTATATTTTAGTAAAAATCAAATGTAGACTCTCAAAATGGGAACATTTGAAATCTACACTATGGTTAAAATGGCAGCTGAGTTATAACCAGAAATAGTTTTGGTATATAGTGAAGAAAAACAACAACAACAACAAAAATATCAGCTTGGTCTGCTCTCCAGCGACAGACATTAGTGCCATTAACAGTTCATTCTACTTTCTTAAAGCCTGAACATCATTTCTACTGCAAGTGAAAATTGCTTACGGGTATTAGTTCAAGAATAACTACCCCCCACCCCACCCCACCAAAAAGCAAAGTTATGTGTGCACTCCTTCCTCTGCACTTAACAGATTTTCAGATGCATGAAATGATTGAAAGCATGAGACAAACATGTCAGCTTAGGAAACATCCTGGACTACCAGGTATACAGTAAGAAAATGTTTTATCACACAAGTCTGATCTAAGTGCAATGAAATTGCTGTTACAAAAGCAGAGATCAATTGTTATCCCCCTGCCCCCACTTCAAGAATTGAAGTATCTAACTAAGTAGCGTAACTGCGATGCCAACTTCGAGGAATACAATTGATCTTGGACTGAAGCTCACTTATGGAACCATGTGCACTCTACTGCTGTAAACAAGACCAAAAAAGATTTTAAAGATTTTTTTTCTCAACTATAAAATAATGATTCAAAATATCTGTCTGCAGTGCAATGAGGCTCTTTTCTGGAAGTCTAGAACAGAAGAACCCTTTGGAATGAGAATAGAAGAACCCATTAAAGTTGATTCCAAGTATTAGCTAGCCAAAATAGTCCAACTCAAGTTAAGTACTTTGTTACCTTTTAAGATTCAAATGAAAACCAGTAACTCACAGCTGCGAAATAGTAAGTGGTTGCAGAGATAGATAAGCAGTAGAACAAGTCTACTTGCATAAATATGTCCTACAAAAGCCTAGAGAATATAATACTTAGGAAACTTTGTTACAACTATTAATTTGAGAGCCAATATGATTATTGAAAATTCTCAGCTTATAACTTAGGAGTATTCATCCCTACCAAGCTTGTTCTAGTTCTCCTTAGTAATGAGTAACAGCATCTATTTTCCTTAGGATTTCCAGTAGTTGTAGTTAATAGAGGTAGCTGAGCTACTGTTCAAAGAAGTTATTCTTTGTGGATGAGGATTTTTCAAATGTTTAAGTTACTATTAAGCTACACAAGTTTCTATTAATGCAATAAAATATAACAGGAAAAGAAAAATGGATGCAAGAAACTTTTGCATTTGGCACCTTGTCTAGATTGATACCTCAAGTATTCTCTTTTAATAAAGTTAATGCACACATCAGGACACACCACAAAGATTTGCTACATATTTACAAGGCACCAACCCTTTCTCACCTTAAACGTGAATTAAGCAAATCAATGAAAAGCATATCAAGATACCCCCCACCCCACCCCAAAACTGCAGTATAAATATATACTTCAGTTCAGTACAGTTCATGAAAGTTTGGCCTGGGAAGAGTAAAATAATCCAGATCGTTCTTACAATATAGAAACTGTAAACATTTAATAGCTGCCTTTAGGATTGGTGTATTGTGCAAAAGTTATTATTACTGGGTATAGGAATCAAATGGCAAACACAAACTATATAAAACTCTGTAAGAAGGTGCTATACTTCTGTGATACAAAAGCAAAGAGGGATATCTTATTGAGATAAAAATGTCATGCTACTTTTAAGAAGCAGAATGCTCCTTTTATGTAGTAAATCTGTAGTGTGTCTGTGGTGTGTGTGTGTGTGTGTATGTGTATGTGTATGTATGTATGTGCCCGCTTGTGTATGCATCTCCACGCATGTGTATGTGCACACATGTACATGTGTGGGCAGAATTTGTTTTAATTTAAGGCCTAATGAGTAAGGCTTGTTTGAACAAATGAAGTGTGGAGATTAAAAGTCTTGAAACAAATGTATACTGGCATAATGGAAAAGCACCAATGTGAAAGGAAGCAAAAGTCCCCACACAACTTGCTTTGTAGATTTTCTGGTAAATTCCCTGCAGTAGAAGGCCATTGATTTTATTTTTAAAAATTACTCTAAATTCATTAACTGTTAATAATTCCATCCCATGAGATGGCTAACCCTGGCTTTTTCTGTCATTTTACGTACTCTGCCTGATCTGGATGTACCAAGATTCAGAGGATCCTCAGTGGACACAAAATTGTCATTATCTGAATCATCATTATATAAAACAGTCCTCCTGCCTTGGTTTCTTGTTTTAATCCGAGGAAGTCTACTGAAACGTCCTGAAAACATCGTATCGAATTCATCATCTGCAACACGTGCTCGTTTGGCTCTGGCGGCTCCTCTAGAGGCACCTCTTCCTCCTCTCCCTCGCCCTCGCCCTCTCCCCCCACCTCCACCTCTTCCTCGACCCCCTCGTCCCCTGCCACCTCTGCCTCTGCCTCCTCTACTCCATCTACCCCATCTTCCCCATCTGCCTCTTCCTCCTGTGCCTCTCATCTTCCAGTTTCGTTTTCCATTGGCATGTTGTTTTCTGAGTTTTCTTTTAGGTCTGGTTTGTATGAATTTGCTATAGTCATGATCGCCATCTACGTAATCTTGATCTGTTCTGGAAGTAGATTCAGAGTCAGAATCAGAGCCACAGGTACTTTCTGAACTTAAACTGGATCCTAACTCTCCACTCTCTGAGGAGGATAAGTGTGCTTTTTCTTTTGTTTCTTTCATCTCCTTTTCTCCTCCTCCTCCCATGCTTTCGTCCTCTTCTGATGCACTGAGTAGTTTTCTTTTGGCTCCTGTTCGGGGTTCTCTGCCATCACCATTTGTAAGAGGCCCATCAACGGAGTGATCTAAAGCAAAATGAATGATTTTTAAAAATTAAGTCTTGACATTGTAAGATAGTCATTCACACTCAAAATCAAAACAATCTATTAAAAATATCTAGTGCCCCCAACTGACTGGACAGAATCATCAAAGGTGTTAGAACAGATACTTAGATCTATTTGAAATGAAAGATAAAGTTTGACTCCCGTTCCACTGCTTCTGTGAAGTAAGAAAGTAGACTGAAGGATTAGTAGGTTGTCTGGGCAGAAATTTTAGCAAAAACTTAATAATTATAAGAAAGCATAAATTACAAGTTTCATTCATTCATTTAACAGGTACTTAGCAATTAACTAGTATGGAACAGGTATTAGTAGGAGGTTGGAACTTGATGATGAATGAGATAAAGTCCTTGCTATCATATATCATAACTCATATACTACTGGGGACAGTCTGGACAAAAACTGTGAATAACTAACTAATGCAATTTTAAGTAGAGAGCTAAAGAATGAAAGTAAGAGCAAAAAAGTATTTGACTATGTTTTGGGGTGCTATTTAAATCAATGAGATGTCTTAAGATGTAATGTTTAAATAATGAAGTGAAATGTGGGGGGAAATTTGAGTAGTAGGAAAAGATCTAAGAATCTAGTTCAGCCAGGATCGAATAGAAACATGAAATGGTAGAGGATTAGAGAAAGACAACATCCGATTTACATTTAAAAACTATTACTGTTATATAGAGAACAGATTGTAGGAGGTAGCTAAACAGAAGTCAGTAGTCTAGGTAAGACATAATGAGGTATCAAGACGTGATAGCCAATCTATTAGAACATTTCCTCATGGAAGGCCCACCAGAACAAATCTTTTTTTTATTTCAAAGGTGGAAACAATGGGACCTGCTGAGGGGGTTTCCACGTCAAATACTAAGAACAAAACAATTCCTAGGCTTTATAGTCTAAGAAACTGGGTAATGGGCAGAACTATTGGCTAAGATGAGAAACAGTGAAGATTGAACAAGTTCCGGCAGTGTGCTGAAAAAAAGTCAAGTTTTCTAGTTTTAGATGGTAGCTCAATGGTAATATGCTTAGCATGTATGAAATCCTGGGTTCAGCTCCTGATATACATTTGTATATGTACATACATAAGCATACCCAAAAAGAAATGAAAAATCATATAGGTATACAAGCTGGATCTCATAAGACTGGAGCTCGAGAGAGAATTCTGGAAATTTTCAGTCTACAGAGAGAAAATAAAGGGAAAGAAAAATGGATGAGGAAAGCAAGCTATGTTATGTTAACATTTAAAGATAAAGTGCTTACACTGAGGCCCTACCTGCCAAAGTGACTTCATTTGGAGACTGAAGGTTAATCAAGGTCTTAAGTATCATAGAAAAAGGAAGAGACTTGGAAGTTTCTATCTCTCCACCCACCCCCAACACACACGGTAGCGGGTAGGGGCAGAGACAGAGGAACATACAGAGAAACAGAAATATAGAGCCAGATAAATGGCTACAAAGAATATAACTTAAATGTGGTATTCTATAAGCCCGAGGAAAATCAAGCTCGTCAGATAATTGTCTCCATGCACCTTGATTCCTTGGACTTAGAGCCTCCAGATGTGTGGTAAAATCAAAGTCTGTTGTTTAAGCTGCTCACTCTGGTATCTTGTTATACCTACCTAAAGTGACTAATATACTCAGCTAGAGACTAAGTTGGTGTCACAATAAATAAATAAATAAATAAATAAATAAATAAATAAATAAATAAATAAATAAATAACAAAAAAAAACCGGGAGATAAGCTATTCAGTAGTATTTAAGAGTTTTAGCGGGACTGGAGAGATGGTGAAGAGGGCTTGCTGTTCTTGCAGCTAAAAGCTGCCTGTATCTCCAGCTCCAGGGAGTCGGAGTCTGTCTTCTGGCCTCTGGGGCACTGCACTAACTAACGTGCACACACCCACAATCAGACACAAACATATACACACAACCACAAATGCAAATGTACAAAGATACACAGATTTAACAAGGTTTTACAACTACGTGGATGTGAGAGGTAAAAGGAGAGCTCAAAATTACTGAGTAGGGCATGGTGGTACATGCTTCAAACTTCAGTATTCCGAAGGCTTAAGAAATATAAAAGAATTTGAGGTGAGCTTAGACTACATAGTGAGAGCAACACCTTTAAAAAGAAGAGATCTAAGTTGAATGAAAAGGATGACCTTGAGACACAAAGATAATGAACATGAATGGAACTTATTTTTAGGAAGCACTTGGAAATGAGACTGGTGGAATGAACAGAAGTTTGAGTTGATACATTACCCAGCCACTAGCATCAAGCAGACTGGTTTAAACTAGAAATGGTGGCACATGCCTTTAATCCCAGCACTCTGGAGGCAGAGGCAGGCAAAACTCTGAGTCTGTGGCCAACCTGGTCTACATAGTGAGTTCCAGGCCATCTAAGAACTACATAGTGAGACTCTGGCCTATAAGAAATATGGTGACTGGCTTTATTATAGTTCTTTTTTTTATTTTATTTTACAATACCATTCAGTTCTACATATCAGCCACGGCTTCCCCTATTCTCCCCCTCCCACCCCCTCTCCTTACCTCCAGCCTACCCCCCATTCCCACCTCCTCCAGGGCAAATCCTCCCCTGAGGACTGCGATCAACCTGGTAGACTCAGTCCAAGCAGGTCCAGTCCCTTCCTCCCAGACTGAGCCAAGTGGAGTTCTTTATTTGCAGGAGCCAAAAATCAAGTGAGCTACAATAGCAGAAAACTGCAAAGAAAGCTTAGAACAAGCAAAGCAAAGCAAAGCAAAGGAACTATATAAGAATACCAGTGGAGTCTATAAGGCAGTAAAAAAAGAGCTTAAGAGGAGATGGTAAACAGTGTCAAGAGACACAGAGATCAAGAAGTCACATACTAAGCAAAGGAACACCGGCTGGGCTGTCTATATTACCAGTGATTTGGGGAGAAGAGCGTTTTGGAGAGTGCCTGGTGCAGGAACTAGGCTATAAAGAGATAAATGGTCCTAGATGAAAGAAGAGGCAGGAAACATGGGCGACTTTGTCTATAAGCTTTTCCCATGAAGAAGAGTGAGCAAGTCTATGGCCTAAGTATGAACAATGCAACAGAATCAGAGAAAACAGAATTATAAAATGGCAACTATGAAAGTACATTTTCAATTAGTAAGTTTCAATTGCTTGTCAGTCTTAAACTCAAAGCAACTACAACATGTTCCAGTATTTTTCATATAACCAATAATATACTTATAGTCTATTTTAGGTCATCTGTTGATTATAAAAAAATGAATAAGAAAAAATAATATCCACTAAAATGTATATAAAGTTAAAATGATAGTCTAGTAACATATTTGTAAAGACAAATTAAATATATTTACAAACTTCAAACAGTTGAACATAGAACTTTCTTTGAGCATGTTCAAGGTATGTACGGGACACTGTATAAAATCAATTCCCTTGGCATACAAGATGGATAAATATGGTCATGAATTAGGTCAATGATTTCTGTAAGCCCTACATTTTTTTTCTTCAAATATAAAGTTATTGAAATAGCCTGTGGGAATGAGGCCTTTTAAAATATGAGTTTTGAGTCTTTCTCATTTCTTATTGACATGGCTTAATATATGAAAAATCCTAAATGTTTCTGACAGTATGGTTCTTATGTACTTGGAGGAAAAATTCATTTAGTTTTTTCCCCTTATTCATTTCATTTTACATTTTGTTCAAAACCAATTAGTACACATCTGTTACTAATTGTGGCTATAAAATTCTTTTGATATAAATTTGACTGTATTACAATTCTTATTAAGTACTAAGACATACTAGTTGTACTTCCCTAATACATCAGCTTTTTAAATGACTCATCATTCATCATAAGAAAATAGAAAATAAGCTACCTCTCCAATATTCAATTTCCTACCTTGTTTAACTGGTAAAACTCTATTACGAAATGATTTGGCTTTCCCTGGGTCATGGCTATTTCCACTTCGGCTATATCCACTGAAACTTGATGGAGAAAACGGCCCATCTCCTTCATCATCAAGTAGATATAGTGAAACACCTTCAGCAGCATCTGAAACTTACATTTAAAAAGATTATAATGTTAATTTAATTTCATTTTTTTCAGGAAATTTAATATAGGCTGCTTTTAAAATTCTACATTTACTACCTTATGATAAAATTAAATGTTGCTTTATAACTGGTAGCACATATATATTCCCAGCTTTTGGAAACTCAGACCCTAAAGTCTAACCCTTAAAGTAAATATGAATATTTGACAACAAGAAAACAAATAATTTATCATCATTAAACTTTCAAACACAGAATGTCAAAAAACCACCCAAGGAAACACCTCCATCACATATTTTACCTTCAAGTCTTATGTTGACAAATATATGGATAGCAAAAATCATACAGTTACAGAACTTGCAAAAGGACATTTAGATTCATCTAGTTAGGTACTAGAGAGAGATAGCTCAGCATTTAAGAGTATTGGCTATTCTTCCATAGGATCCAAAGTAGATTCCCAGCACCCACATGGTTGCTCACAACCATCTGTAATTCCAGTTTCAGGGGATCTGACATCCTCTTCTGGCCTCTGCGGGTACCAGGCATGCAGATGGTGTACAAATGTACATGTAGGCAAAATACTTATAAACACACAATATTTTTTTTAATGAATTTGAAAAATCACATAGTCAAACAAAGAAACCAAATCACTTTACCTAGTATCTTACTGGAGGGCCATACAACTAGCAAGTAGAATAATGATTAAAATGCAATTTTTCTAAATCCAAATCTACTGCTCTATAAACAGTGATAGCACTTCTATATTCTTTAATCAGCATCAAACTGTAGAGTATAAAAACCAAACATATATTTACCAGGAGAAGAAAAAGGAGAACTAGTCCTGGCATAAGACACTGAGGTATTCTGGTCATTTTTAGACTGTAACTTCATTTGCTTCTGTTTCCCTTTTGGACTGTAAATAAAAAATATATAATTATGACCATTTTTTTTCTGTTAGTAACTCAATATGATAAATAACATGACACAAGATTCTTAAGGTGACCAAAATGGCAACTTCCTAAAATTCAAGTGAAATGTCTAAAATAGGTGATCCGACAAAGTTAAGCTTCAATCACTTAATAAAATAAATAATAAAAATTTAAAGGCATAGTGAAATCCACATAAACAATACTTTGGTTTACAAACTCCATTTTTCCACAGGAACAAGAGTTCTTGAGACATCCTGAATTTATTCATAAACATTTACAGATGAGGTAACACATACAAAATGCTTTAAAACATAAAATGCCACATCAATATAATATACCTAGGAGCTCTGCTGCTAGATAATGAGCTGCTGCTGCTTCTCAGGCGCTTTCTGTACCGTGGCCTTCTCCTCTTCTGACTTTGGATTGCTGACTTATATTCAGAGATGATATTTTTAATGTGACTTTCAAATAAGGCAGACAATCTCAGCGTCATGCTATAGATCTGGAAAGGTAGAAAGTACAGCCTTGTTTTAGCAGTTACCTTTAGTTATGAGAAAAGCATGAACATATCTGGACCAATATGAACATCATTGCAGATGAAAAACACATACTATCTATTTGAAAAATTCTTGAGGAATTAAGATGTCATTTTCATGTATTAAAAATAATAAAAACTTTAAAAGATAATATTTGGTGCTGTGAAAGACAGAAAAAATCCTCACATAAGAGGGAATTATCACTGAAACAATATTCTATGAGACAATTTAAAATATGTACCATCTTTAAAGATATACCTATCCTTTGGCTAATAAGTTTACCTCTGAGACTGTGTTGTAGGGAACCATCAGGGGACTGTGCACCCACGATAAGCATAGTCAATGACGTTAAAGACACTGGCTACAGTCATTACTTGTACAAAGTGGGAAATTATTTTTCAAGACTCCAAGTTTGGATACTAGTAAAAAACAAAACTAACAAAATCCCAATAAACCATGAAATGATCATATAACCTCATTTTAAACAGTCATAATATAGATCATCTGATGATCAGCTCTCAACCCTCATCAGAGAAACTTTCTCTCTGTAGAAAATGGCACTTAACATTGAGACCCACAATTGGTCAATGTGCAGAAAACAAAGGGTAAAGTGCTCAGCCCCAGTAAGACTTTCATATCTCAGCCCAGGGCTCAGGGATCTTCACAGAAGAGAGGGCAGAAAGACTGTAAGAGCCAGAGGTGGTGGATGACTTCAAGGGAACAGTGCTTGGCAGACAAAGCAGGACAGATGCACAGAGAATGGGAAAGCATGCACAAGACCTGCACAAGGTCCAGACAGACAAAAATTCCAGCTTAGAGGGCAGGAAGGGTGATATGTAATCCTACCGCTGGCGGAGGATTTAGAGCATTTAATGGATGCTGGGAGAAGGAAAGTCGTGTTTTTTTTTTTTTTTTAAACACTGTGAGCCCCTGGTTGGCTGACCAGAACAAGGTCTGACACACACCAGAACAAGCCCCAATTGCCAGACTGTCTGGGCAAAACAAATTGGTTTGATGAGAAATGAATTAAAAGAAGAAAGTAATCTCAACATTGGGTAGGAAGGGTAATAAGTGATTATACTAAAAAAAATGTATGAAATTCTCAAATAATTAATAAAAATTATTTTTAAAGTCATAACACATATATAACAATAACTTGAAACATGAAACCTAAAGTTTTAAAAGCATATGAATGTTAAGTATTAGTATAGATAGGCCTAGAAGTAAGCACAATAAATATTAACTATAAATAAAAATGTGATAAAGTTTGATTTTTAAAATAGTTTTCCATATTTTCCAAACTTTCCATACTCTAAAAATTATGATGAAAGAGGAAAAGCAAATGTAAAAAGAATTACACCTAGAGAAATTGGTGAAATTGACTGTATATAAAGTAGTTGAAACAGGTAGATATACACCTACCATATAACAAATTTAACAGTTAATTGGACACTAGTGACTCCAAAAGATAAATATTACTGTGACTATTTCTTGTTCTTGGGATATTTGCAGTTTTGACAACACATAGGGGATTTATTTAATGTGAGTATGAATAAAGTTGTAACTTCCCAATAGGAATCGCTACTTGTGATAGCAATGGGAATATCCATATTAAGAGCTAATTAAAACACTTCACATAAATTAATATTGTCAACTACCTTTATATTTATCAGTTCGTTTCCTGGAGATTTGAGTATTTAAATTACTAACTTTTCTTTCTTTGTCTTTTCTCTGGCAGATGTAATTATCATTAAAGAATAAAGAAGAGTAAGGTAAGAGAAAGAAAAAGCTGCTTAATTTCAGAATGGTTATTCTGAAAGTATATTTACATATGCCTTAAAAAAATCCAGAATTCAGAAAAGATACTGAGAATGAAACTTCAGTAACTGTGTCAAAAGAGTAGAATATATTTGTTTACAAATCTTAAAATCTGTGGAAGGAAAACTGCCTGAAATACATAACTGCCCATTTAATATTAGTTTCATACCCTTGACTTTTTATTAGAAGTATAAGCTTTGGAGTTGCTGAATATTTGGCGAACATCTTTATAAAATTCCAGAGGACTATCATAATTTCCTGATTCCAAAGTTTCTTTCACAGTGCTGAAGTCCATAGGTGTGTCTATAACATCTTGATAATCCTACAAATAATAATGTGTTACATTTAAATACTCAAATTACAAAACAATTCTAAATAAAATAGCACTGAGAATTACATTACCCACTGATGCAAGTTATCTTGACACAAACACTACCTTGTCTACCAACTACTTATTCCCACTCCCAAACCAACTCCTTTTTAGGTTTCTGAAGAAAACTAGGAATTTAAAGAGTTAGAAGAGAAAAGTCAAAGTCACTGGCTCTAAGGACAGATGACGGGATTATTCAGGTATAACTGAATAGTTCCACTGCACAAATTACCTACACCCAGGATTCTGAGTTATGAGATTTCACATAAGCAGTCACTAAAGTCAAAGTTAACTGGCCATGTTTGTGCTCGCTGGCTCTCTTCTCTGTCTCTCTATGCAGTGGAAGCTGCCTTTAAACTCGTGATTCTCCCATCTCAGCCTCCCAAGTTCTAGGGTTCTACTTCTGCACCATCACATTTGGCTTCCTTTTGGATCTTTAACCAATGTGATTTTTTTTTAAATTTCATCTCTAGTCGCCAGTCTCACTGATTCAGAGCTTAGTTTGATTTTAATTAGGAGAAAGAAAAAAATCCATTTTAACTTAAGTCTTTTGTCTAGTTATGTTTTTCCTAGGGCTGTCGTATATAATATATCTGAAACAGACTTATATTTCCTCCTACCATGAATTCATGAATTTGAGTAAAATACATAGTAAGTATTCACTCACTCATGCTACTTGGAATATTAAGAAGTAGAACTACCACATTTTCATCTAAGAAGAAAGTGAAAAGAGGAAAAAAGTAACAGAAAAAAGGTATTATAAGGAAGAGAAAATGTTTTCCAAAGTATGAAAAACAATTGCTTTAAATAGATTTCCTTAAGTTAAAAAAACATCAAAAGTATATTCCAAAAGGTTATGTTTTATAAAGCACTAGTATTTTCATAAGGAATAATGTTAGAACATGTGTAATAAGACAAAAACTGAGATCACTCAGCTGACTATTTAAGGAGACCCAAGTGGGAATTAGCTAATCTGTGCTACAGACCTAATACAGTACACTGAATGTTCTCTGCTTTGCTGCATGGCTTTCTACCTGTATTTCCAAATAAACAACTATATGATGTCATGAAGAACAGTTGGGAACACATGTTGATTCCAAAACCAAAATAAAAAAATTAAAATGACCAAAAAAAAATTAAACAAACTTAAAAAAGAAACTAAGTTGAATTGAAAGGCAAATTGAGCAAATTGCACAAAATTTGCCCACAGTGTGAAAAATTTCAAATGGAACACCACAAAACCAGTCTAAGCCTACCTCAGAATGAGATGGATCTTGTCTGTCTGGAAGAGCTGATGCTGAGGGTTCTCCTTCTTGCTGTTGCTGAGCCTGTCAGGACAAAGAACACAGCAGGCTTCCACATCACCGCCCCAGAGTATCAAGATTTGCAACGAAACTGTGAGTCAAGGCTCAAAAATCCACAGATCAAAATGATATTTTACTTGAAAGAATTCTGTATTCCCCATACTCTGCTTTGAAAAACACAAGCCTAATGTGTCCTCCTCAAACTTCCTACAAACAAATCAAACTTAGTTGACTGTAATATTGTTACTTACTTTTCTTTCCAAGAAATAACACACGATGTTCTCAAGTGTCTACACTATATGGAGTTGTCATATATGTACAAAAAGAAATCCTAGCCACAGGGCATTGCAGTGCATGCCTTTAATCCTAGCATTTGGGAAGCACAATGTCAGCTTAGGACACAGTAGTCCCATCCAACCTGGAGTAGACAGTTAGACCCTGTCTAAAAGTAAAAACTAATTCTATAATCTAAATTGTCATAATGTTATCTTTGTTGAAAAGTAATGTTGGCATATGGATTACCCTTAAGTAGCTATTCTTATAACAAATTTACTATAAATTAAACAGGTCTGACATATTATTAAGTCTATAGTGTGTAAAGGTGTCATTACAAATTTGTAGACTATACTAAACAAATAAATTAAAGCATGAAAGGAAAGAAAAGGGTTTTTTGTTTGTTTTCTTTTAGACAGGGTCTCACTATTCAGTCCTGGCTAGCCTGGATCTCTGTGAACACCAGGCTACCCTAAAACTCCCAGTTATCCACCTGCCTCTGCCTAGGATTAAAGGCATGTGCCACCACCTCCGGCTGATTCAAGTTTCTTTTAGAAACTGTATAATTTCCATACTAAGTCCATGATAACTATTTTCAAAAGTTATGACTAAAAGGAAAGAATTGGGGAAATTGTTCATAGATAGATACTAGCTTGGCTAAATAATGGGAAATCATCCTGTTGGCAATTATTTAAACAATGGTAAGCTTACTGGGTTGGAATGAGGATCTCCTGGCTGTCGAAATGGCTCTGAGTCTTCACGTTCATAAATAAGGCTCAGTAGTTCTTTGCATTGTTTTTTCCAAGCATCAGGATTAGACTTGAAGGACTGTTTTCTGCCTCGGCATTTGGCCTACAAATTTAACAGAATTAATTTTTCCATAACCATCCCTTGATTTTCTCATAAAAGCCTAATATTATTCAAGTCAAACTCCAACCAGCTGAGGTAATGTATCTGTCATTTGCATGGCAGTCCCCTGTATAAGATACAATAGCTACTACTTATGTTTCTTAGTTTAAAGCATCATTCTGTCTAGCAAAAAATAAACCAAAGCATATGTCAATAAGTCTAGTATTCTGAATTTTCTTTAAAAAAATGCAAATAAAGTACAGACAAGTAAATGTTTCCCCACTCCCCTTGACTTCAAATGTTGGCCTGTGGCCAGTATTGGGGAGCCTGAACTGTTTCTTGAATTGTAAAGACTGTTTATTTAAACAGTATAAACAACTTAATCTGTGCAGAGTGCCTGCTTCTCTTGTGGGAATCTGGGATGAAGGTATGCCTTAGTCAGAAGTTGCCTCCACTAGCAGCAGTCACTAGTAAAATTCTTGGTAACTGAGTCACTAATCACACACGTTTTTCTGTTTTGATTGTTGCGGGAAGAATGTGCTGCATGGCCCTCATAGGAGAGGGAGGACATATGGGAACCTATATGGTTTCATCCAGCCCTTGCTGTCTTTTTTTCCTGTAAATGGGCTGTATATCCTGACCCACTGCTCTAATAAACCTACATCATGTGTAATCTATGTATTTATTTCCAGGAGTCCAGCTACTCTCAAAGATTGGGGTAAGACTTTGGCATCTCGTGACTGAGGAAACCTGGAAATTTTTTTTTTTTTTGTTCTCAGCAAGTCACTGATTTACTCACCCTTCTTCCAGATGAAGTTCCAGGACCATCCGAATCTAAATCAACCATTTCTGTATCCTAAATGAAAAGAGGAAAGTGAGAGCTGCTAAGTTACATTACAAGTCTTAAACAGTAAATGCATGGCCACAAGTGAATGAATGGCAAAGACAATGACAGCTAACTTTCCTTCACTGGAGCAGACAGCAGAGCAAACGTAGAAGGGAGATTCACTTCAAACTTTGGCAGTACACTGTGTACAGGTTAGAAAATACACTGGGAGAAGAACTGAAAAGGCTTTCCCTTTAAACTAGAACAGGAAATGAGGAAAAAGGTCAACTCTGTAGTCAAATAAGTGTGGGTATTAAAAAAAACACCTTATTCTATTTGACTCATTCATCTGATATACCAAAATTGGGAAATATTCCCAATTAAACATTGCTATTTCAAGAATTAGTGCATTTTCCCTAGGGAATTATAAATTTGTCCTAATTCAGTTAACTGTGTCTCTGAGAGATAAGTCTGTCAACCCAAAGTCAAGACCTAGGCACCACTGGTGAAGGGCAAAATAACTACACAATACATAGGAGAAATGAGATCAGGATTTATTGATATTACTTTCCAATTAAATCAAGCTGTTAAATCTTTACCTTAAATTTCTAGTCTAAGCAAAACAGTGCGAGTTTGTGGAGAAATTCTTATTATATCAAATCCTAAATTAAAATATATTTATGGTAATGGTTAGAAAAAATATAAGAAAGAATAAACAATTTTGCTTGAATTTTTAATAGGTTAATATCTAACCAGTGTATTACATTTTCCATATTACTTATATAAATAGCATTTAGGTATATTAAAATACATGATTTTATAGTCAGATAAATTTTTACCAGGAAAGTATCACATGAGATTCACCATTTTAAAGATGAATGATGCAAACAAAATGTTGTGGGATAATTTTTTTGTATATCGTAAAGATGTGTCTCTGCCTAAGGTGCCTTATAATTGGTTTAATAAATAGCTGAATGGCTAATTTCTAGGCAGGAGAGACTAGGTGGGACTTCTGGGCACAAAGAGGAACTCGGTTAGAATCTGGCCCTGCAAGAGGCAGGAGACAAGATACCAGTGAGACATGGAGGGAGTCAGTCATACAGAATGGAGGAGAGGTAAAGAGCCATGTGGCAGAACATAGATGAATAGAAACAGGTTATTTTAAGTTATGAGAGCTAGTTGGGAACAAGCCTAAGTAAAAGGCCAAGCTTTCGTAATCAATAATAAGTCTCCATGTCATTATTTGGGAGCTGGTGGTCCAAAGAAAGTCTGACAAGAAAGACTAGCTACAACAAAATAAACATGAAAAGTATCTTATGGCTCTCCAATAGGATCTAACATATTTGAATTTTTTATGTTATCTCTGGGATGAACTGTTTTCTACTAAACATTCTGAATTAGCTAGTGGTACATGATGGTCTTGCTGAGAGGATTAATTCTACGTCATTCAGAAAAGATTGACTGTATTTAAAACTTCCAAAAAGGAATGAGGTAGCAACTCCATGCATCTACTAAACATTTAGACATTGAAATGCATAATTTAAAGATCTTTTGCTATTTTACATATAATATTGAAATAAAATTATTACTAAAATTAGCATCAACTGAACAGTTTATATTTTTCTTTTTGTTTTTTCGAGACAGGGTTTCTCTGAGTAACCCTAGCTGTCCTGGAACTTTCTCTGTAAATCAGGCAGACCATAGAACTCAGAGATCTATCTGCCTCTGCCTCCCGAGTGCTGGGGTCATAGGCATGCACCACTACTGCCTAGCTCTAAGTAAACATTCTTTTAAAATATTGAATGCAAAGAAAAAGACAAAAAACACACAAGAAACTCATCAAATAAAATAAAATGCAAGTACTTTGTCTTATTTTTTAAGGGCTAGAAACTGTTTGTTTCTAGCCCTATAAATGGACCAAGTTTCAAGGGATGGCTGGTGACCTATCTCTGACAATACCTTGTAGATAACACATCATTAAATTTCGGTACATACCATCTGAATACAGGTCACAAAATTTTTCACTATTCATAATCAATTACAGTATACTGTGCCCCAAACACCAGAAAAAAAAGTCATAATCATCAAGCTGTGGTCCGTACCTCCTCTGCATCACTGCTGTTTAGTTCTTCTGCTTTAACTTTCTTGTAAGTATCCAAAATATCAGTACAGCTTTGATCCCTAAGAAACAAGACAAGTAAGGCAAAATACATTCCAATATTTAAAAAATAGAATGTTAGTCTCTGTAGAAGATAACACCACATCTTACCCAATAAATCGAAGTAAGACATCAGTCACAATCTTGGCTGCTTTAACTATAGGACTATCTGGCTCATTGAAAGTCCTAGCATTATGCTCAATATAGCGTACCTCCCACATTAATGCTGATATTCTCCTATGAAATAAAAAGAATCCTGTTAGTCTTGGCCTGATACATCTGAATTATATGCCTAGAATATGCATTATTAGACTATTAGTCATTTTATCATGGTATGTCAAAGGTATTTCAATACATGTATGTGATACATATATATTGTGTGACTTATGCATGTTTAAAACATCAGCACGGTTCAGTGGATAACTTGAAAACCTGATCCCGACATTCAAGATCCCACAGTAGAAGGAGAGAACCAAATCCTGAAAGTTGTACTCTGACCTCCATATGTGTGTGGTGCCACAGTTGTGATGCCACGCCCCCACACATCAAAATAAATAAAAACCAACCCAAAAGTTCACTGGTAAATCAAAAAATCATGTGTAGTTTAAGGAAAAGGACAAAGGAAAGAAAAGAAATAGAGAAATAAAGAAATAAAGAAAGAAAGAAAGAAAGAAAGAAGAGAGAGAGAGAAGAGAGAGAGAGAGAGAGAGAAAGAAAGAAAGAAAAGAGAGAAAGAGAGAAAGAAAGAGAGAAAGGAAAGGAACTTTAGTGTGAAAAATAACACATTTCCATCTAGTTATGTCTGACATGTTATCAAATGAAATAATACCAATTTTATAAACTCCACCATTTTCTCCAGTACCAGAGGCAGACTAACTAGCTCACAGAATACTGCAGTTAGTGTAAAGTGGGCACAGCTGAGTAAATCACCAAGAACTGATCTCCAAAACCTTTTTATAATAATTTTTCTCCTAAGCTAAAACAAAGAACAAATAACTTGGTCTATTTATATATATAGCAATTAAATTTAGCCATTATTTAATTCCCCAAGGAGGATTTTAAATGTGCTGCATTATCTCTGTAGCATCTTGATCATGATACATTAGATTACTACCTAATCTGCATTTAATAAACAAATTTACTGTAGTTTTTGTGTTTCACACAATTGTGCTACTTATGTTCTCCACTCTGTCTTCTTTTCCATATAGATTTTTAGTCTGCTAGTATGATAAAATGTAAGGATAATGCTAGGAGCATGTTTTTGGATGACTATATCAGACATAAAAAAAAAAACAGATCTTAAAAAGGCACAAGAAACATAAAACTACGACTTCTGTAATAAAGTATAAAAGAAAACAAACCTGTAGAAGCGGTTTTCAAGTCTTTGTCTGATGGTATTGAGGTCAGTTGGATAAGCAACTACAGTACAATACAAGGGGTAGGCACTGAGATCCACTGGAACAGCAAAGGGGCTGGCAAAATCTACAAAAATCACCAAAAAAACCCAACCCAGCTATTAAAGAGAACAGCATTTCTTGTCAGTGACTATTCACATAGTGCAATATACCTAATTATATAAATTAATGTCACTTTTTCTTTGGACATAGTATCTTTGAATCATGCATGATATATTGTTCAAATTAGAAAAAATGCAACAAAATTAAATGAGAAATGTGCCAAATTTCAGTTTTTCATGTGTTTGCTGAATAAATGCCAAACTTCTCCCAGTGATATATTTTAGAAAATATAGCTATCAATGTGGGTAAAATACATTACTCACCCACTGTCTTTACCAAGGAACCCTTCCAAAGTCAGGCTCAGGAAATAGCTAGAGAGCCAAAATGACTCAAGAAAGAAAAAGAGACTTACATGCCTGCCTTCACTATTGGCCCCCAGAGTGATGAAAAAGTTTTATTAGTAACTACTTCAGCCAAAAACATAAAATGTTAACATTAAACTAAAATCACTGTGCTTGTTGAATTAAATGTAAAGTGTACTGTGATAAACAATATTTCTTTGTGTAGAACTTAAAATTCTGCTGGTTTTCCAAGCTCCCCACCCATTCTTTCGCTACTAATGTTTTCATTCCCCATACCCAGGGAAAGAAGGTGGTTGATGCCCTGAATAACTCGTTCACATTCCTCATCTCTGGAATGAGCCCCCCACTCTCCTTCCTGGGGTTTGTAGAGCAAAGCGGTCAGTTCTTCCTGGGACACAGGAACACCAGCACCAACTTCATCTGGAAAAGCAGCTAGGTACAAAATAAAAAAATTACAAAACAATTAGCTTCCAACATCAGACTGCTGTCATTTTGCTTTCCCAAGAATTATAGTTAATTATTAAAGGTATATTTACTTCCTTCTGGAATTGGCTCCATATCCCAGGGGCTCATCTTTTCTCTTTCATTATTGTCCCAGCTATCAACAAAAGAAGAAGATGCAAATCAGATTCCCAAGCATTGCCTTTCATGCAGTAACACAATTTGCATGATTTCTTGAGGGTGAAATTTAGAAAAAAGCAACATAGTACTCAGGACAGTACAACTCTGCTTATATGAAGATAGTAATAAGCCACTGACAGAGAAAATATGCTACACCAATAGAAAGCTAAGAAGACAGAAGCCCACTCTTTTAGAGTAGCCTTGCTTCTTTGCTGATGCTGTAATCAAGAATATATCTAAAATTAATCCACAGGAAAGACTACAATGATCTATTTGGAAAACGAATTTCAGGTGAAAAATTGATATTGTAGGACACTTAGTATTTATCAGAGTCACAAATGAGCTATACTTACTGAACACTGTAACACTGGAAAGAGCTATCAGGATATTCTGGCTGAAAAGGTTGCTGACTTTCCACAGTTCCAAACCACCAGGCATCATCTATTATACTGCGGAATCTATCACCTGTAAGGAATTTAAGACAATTAAAACAAAATGAGCACTATTCCCACTCAAATGCTTACATAGTTTTGAATACAGAAGTAGCTTGTGTTTAGCATTTTCACACACAACTATGGTCAATTTGATAAATCTGGCATAGTAAGAGATTAGAAGTTGTATGCTATAATAAAACAACAATTAAAATATAATATAATGTAATAAAAGCTTGTGCTATGGTTTTTCTTAAAGTAGTCTATTGTATTATATTCACCCTTTCTTTTTGTGGTGATGGGAGCTGGTACAGTGAGATGAAGTGTGGTGAATAATGTAGGCATTGCCACATATTAGGCTATGACATAATTAAGTACTGGAATTTAAGCACTATAATATCCAGAGCATTGGGAAGACACAGCTGAGAAGTAAAGGTGGGTTCAGCATGTTTGCTGGAAAAACTGGCATCCCAGGTAAAAAGGAATGTGATGGTGCACGAATGCATTATAGTATGCAGAATGAGGAAAAAAAAATTTTGAGTTATTATTTTTGATATTTTCCATTTTATATCTTTAAATTACAACTGGACATAGGCAAGTAAAACCATATAGTGTGAAATGAGGTACAAGGGTGAACTGTTTGTAAAAAAAAAAATCAGTTACTTGACATTATGTTTAATTTATTTGTTCGCCTTATAAATTTGACTTCTTTGTTCAGTTAAATGTTAAACTAATTTCCTTTTGTTAAACCAGGGTTAATACTGTACTTCAAGCTTAGTAATTATGAGTGACAATTTATACTTACCAATCTGCCAGTTCCTTTCTTTGGCTTCATTATAAAACTGATGTAACACAAGGAAATCAATGACATCTGGCATGTCATGATACCTACACAGAAAATAAAGCACAGTAGCACTTAATACTGTAATATAATAGTATTTATCACTTGCTCCATTTCCAAGGATAAATATTTGACAAAGATGTCATTAAGCAAAATTTTGTAAACGCCATGGTTTCCAAAAATGCCTTTACTTAAATAATAAAGATATGAATAAAGGCTTTAAAAATTTAATATGAAGATCTTCATCAAAATTAAAAAAAAACGGATCAGCAGGTGTGGTGGCACACACCATTACCCTTGGCACTTGGAAAGCAGAGGCAGGTGGATCTTGAAACTGCAAGACTAGCCAGGGCTGCAAAATGAGATCCTGCCTCAAAAAAATATGGATTTATATTTTTTTCATTCCCTTCAATTTTAAATTTAAATCCCACAAATAGTTATGTACTTATTATCTCTATTATTATTAACAAAAACACCACCAACTACTATGTCTCAAACATACTATATAAACATCTGTCTGATTTCCTACAATTCTAAAGAAAGTGTCAGCATTTAGGCATGTCCATTTTATATGAGCAGATTAAGTAACCTGCTTTGCTCATGGGATCAGTTTTCATCCATTCATATCATACATTATACAGAGCAACAAACCAAGAACTAACCTCAGATCTTTGGAATTCCAAACTACATAGAAGTGCTACAGTATTTCCCCTCCCAGTGCTTTTGAGCTCTGAACTGAATATTAAATACATTAGTAACAATGTATTAAAAGTCATACAAACAAACATAGAATCAGAAACAACTACTTACTTAATAGAAAAAGACTCTCCAGTCATTTTGCCTGAAATGGGGTCCAAAAATGCAAGTTTCAAGCAGCAGAGCGTGGGTGGTCCAACCTCATATTTGATTCCTACAATCTTAACAAATTCTTGCTCCTATTCATGGAAGCATCAATACATTATTTTTCTATAAATGACTACCTTTTATTAATACATTTCATTATTACCTGAATAATTTAAGAATTCTCTGAATACTAAAATGTTATTTAGTGTCTAATATAGTAACAGTTGCAATTATGAAGGTTTTTTTTTATTTAAAGGTATTTTACTTCTATTTTTTCATTTTTAATTAAAATTTAATTCACTAATTCCTCCCCTTTTTCTTCTTCCCTCAGCCCCTCCCAAGTCCCTCCCACTCTCAAACTGCTGGCCTCTTTCTTTATTAATGTTAAATATATACAAAAAAAACCACTATAACTTGTTGAATCAAAAAATCATGTGACTATTCATCAAATGGTAGGAACTACATTAAGTTGAACCTTAATATTATTGAACAGCCCTCAACCCTGGAAAAAGAACTACAGGCAATTAAGAGTGGGAGAAATAGTCTTCTCAGGGAAGAGCACATCAATTATGTGCACATAGGATACCTCTAATTCCAAATGGTCAGCCCTGAAATATACACATATAACATACAAACTAAGCAGATTGTATATACATACATACATATATATATATATGTATATACATATACACATATATATTCACAGCAATTAAAGAAAGGGGTCAGAAATTTGAAAGAGAGCAAGGGGGTACACAACAGGGTTTGACAAGAAGAGAAGGGAAAATGATGTAATTATATTATAATCTCAAAAATTAGAAAAATTACTAAAAAATATCAAACTTTACGGGGACTGTGATACTGTCTAGTTAAAAAAACACCCACCCTATTAGCAAAATTAATAAATAATCATACAGATTTATATGTACATTTATTTGAGATGACAGATTTTTAGACAGAGCATTATGTCACAATCTTACAGTTTATTGATCACATTTAAGAAATAAGAAAAAAAAAACTAATCTTCCTGGATATAGTATACATCAGCATATGGGAGAGCTAGGGCTGAAATTCAGGTCTTACTCCAAATCCCATGCTCTTATATCTTACACATACTATCCCTGAATAATTTCCTAGAACCACAGAGCTGTGATTAGAAATAAGACGTTATTAAATCTTATCCATTCCCTTGGTTCTAGAAGAGTACTCAATTCTCATCTGATTCTAAATAGATGAGCAGGCAATAGAGATGATCATGATCATGATTTGACAGGATATTTTAACACCTTAAAACATTAATATTTTATCTGCAAATGTCTAAATATCTACTTGAATATCTTTTATCTTCAAGATAAACAAACAGCAACTCTTAATTTTCCATATAAAATCATAGTAAAACTGCCCTTTGTTTTTCTCTAAGTCAGAAAAAAAAAATAAAACTCAAATAGGAATACATACTTATGCCTGCCTATACATATTTTATGTATGAGAAAGAATAAATGACAAAATTCCTCAACAGTAATAACTCTGTTTTAGTTGATGTTATAAAGCAATGTGGGTATTACATCAACAGAGATGATTCCACAGAATACAAGTCTTTACGTTTCTTGTAGTTTATGTTATTTAACCTATCTAAAAACTACCAGAACCTTGAGAATGTCTGTAGTACACAGAGTTTACTCTGGAATGTACTCAATTGCTGATAGGGAAACTATTTAAACTAAGGAATATCTGCTTTACTGTAGTTGAGAAATGGTAACAACATGAGGACCCAAAGCTTACAGAAAGTAGGACAAACAAGATAATACACAGCATAAGAATTGTTTAATGATTTATTTTATGTGTATGATTGCTTTGCTTGCACGTATGTACGAATACCATGTGAGTGCCTGGTGCCTGGGGAGGCCAGAAGGGAACATCAGATCCCCTGGAACTGTAGTTACAGATGGTTATGAGCCGCCATGTGGGTGCTGGGAACTGAATCCAGGTTCTCAGCAAGTGCTTTTAACCACTGAGCCATCTCTCTAACCCTATAAAATGTTTTTTGAAAATAGTGTTCCAGTTTGTTTTCTCTGACACTGAGTCTCACACTATAGCCTAGGAAGGTTTGGAATTTGCCATGCAGTCCATACTGGCTTCACTTCTCAGCAATTCTGCTTCAGCTTCCCAATAACTGGGATCATAGGTATAAATCACTATACCCTAGCATACAAATTTTAAGAACTCTATATTATCCAGTCTACAAAATACCATGCCTCAATTAATTTTGCAAATACAATAAATACCATCAAAATACCCATGAAACTGAGAAGAAAAAAGCTTAAAGCAACTTAATCCCCAAACCCTTTGATTATATCCTAGTCCATTAGGCAAACTCACCCTGAGATCCATTTTGTTCCATGGCTGTTTTTGTAAATTAACACTATATATTTTTGATTTCCTTACAGCTCTCACATATGCTTCATGTCCTTGCCTAAAATAAATAAGCTAAAACAGAAAACAATGTATTACACAGTCATATTTATTTTAACTCTACACTTCCCAATATATACTGTCTAAACATCCTCTTCCATTTACATAAAATAATTACAATTTCTAAAAACTTTTCCTGGTCAAATGAAGTTCATTCAACACTCATGTCTATCTAACCCTGTGCCAAGTTTCACAATGCACAAATTTTAAGAACTATATATTATCCAGTCTACAAAATACCATGCTTCAATTAATTTTGCAAATACAATAAATACCATCAAAATACCCATGAAACTGAGAAGAAAAAAGAAGCTTAAAGCAACTTAATCCCCAAACCCTCCCAAGCAGCTGCAAAAGTCAACTGAAGAAAAGAGAGGTCTATGAGAGGGGGAAAAAGAGGTTTCAAGGTCAGGGGAGGGGAGGGCAATAGAACACCTGTGACATTAAAGTAGAACAGGCTAAAAGTGGAAGGGTACAAGAGGAGAACTGGGGCACGAAGATGCAGATGATGAAGAGTGGGAGAATCAACCCAAACCAAGCATTCATGAAAGTGCCATAGGGAAAGCTATTACATTCAATGATAATTTCAATTGTAGCTATTTAGAATGCTACTTATAAGCTTAAACAATTCTTGGAAATGCAACCAGTTTTGTGTACAGCCATGATTTTTTCTCTTCAGTGTGAAGCACCTGGGAAAACGACTGCATACAGTATTGATATGAAGACAAATTGACAGTGTTCTATTGCAAGAGTTTATGTCAGCACTAGCTGGGCACAGAAAGAATTCAAGCGTTTCGTAAGACATTTCAGTTTGTTAAAAGATAGTATTTACTACTACTGTCTACATTTATTGAGGAAAGTTTCTTTTCCTCAGTGGTTTCAGAATGTTGACAGATATAAACAAATAGAATAAGGTAAAATGAAATACCATATTAGGAGAGTTTAAAATACACAATGAGGTATGAGCAAGATAACCCAAGGAATTCAATTTCTCATCTTTAGTGGAGTCCTGTAAACCAGTTCTCATAAAAGCATGAGATGCTGTGGTTCTGAAAGTTCTGTACCAATTATGTGCAAATCTGGGCAATTCTCTGCCTGTGGTAATGTACTTTGTCCCCCAATATACTGTGTCCCCCAATAAAATTTATCTGAGGGATCAGAAGAAAATGGCAGCCACTATACAGAAGTCAGGCAATGGTAACACACACCTTTAATCCTATCACTTGGCAGGCAGGTATCAGTCTAGATCTCTGAGTTTAAAGCCACACTGGGAACAGAGCCAGGCATGGCACAGGCCTTAAATTCCAACACTGGTTAACCATGGAGGTCTAGAGGTCTGTACAGACAGACAGGAAGTAATAGAGCTGGGCAGGAAGAGGAAGTGATGTTGCTAGACAGAGAGAGCAAATCAGATGGCAGAACAGCAAGGTCTCTAGGCATGGGTAGACAGGAAGTAGCTCCCTCTTTGGAAGCTACAGAGCTGTTGAGGTAAGGTTAGCTTGTGGCTTTTCCTATTTCCCTGATCTCTCAGGTTTTTACCTCTATATCTGGCTCTGTGTTTTTTATTTAATGAGACCATTTAGCAATTCGTCTACATCTGCCATCTCATCTGTAAATAAGACACACTGTGACATGCCTCAAATACTTTATACCATGTAGCAATGGCCAAATGGTAATAATAACAGCTACTCTTTCTATTTGCTCTCATGTAAGAGACTATGCTTCACATACAGTATGCTAACCAATCCTCATAGCATTCCTGTAAGACAGAACTCCTACTGTAAGTTATATATGTAGAAAGCAAAAGGGTATTTCCCAATCACAAATGCTATCAAGTGAGCACATAAAGGAGGCATCAGACTGTGGATACAGCATTGTGGTTAATTTAGGTATGCTGCTGACATTACTATCTGAGAATGAAGGAGCCATAGGTCCCCTCTGGACCCCTTGGTCTTACTGCCACAGTGGTGGCACTTAAGTAAGGTAAGTTCCCTTCTCCTTACCTTCAATGAAATGCTCCTAAGTTTTCAGTTCTCAATTCTCAAATGCAGGTGAACACTGTACCCAAACACACACAGACACACGCACACTTGTGAGTGTGACCTTACTTGGAAAATACTATCTTTGGAGATATAATCAATTTAAGAGTATATGAGTGCACTGCAGATGTATGTACACCCTAAATGACTGTACAGATGAGAAGATAGAAAGCAGGATGCCGAGAGAATTAGAGGGAAGACTGCCTCATGAAGGTAGGATAGAAAATGAAGTACTGGGGCCACGTGTTGACAAACACCAATGATTCTGAGAACTACCAAAAGGTAGGGGAGGTGGGGAAGGATTCAGCCTTAAAGATTTGGGAGAGAACACAGTTCTGCCAAGGCCTCATTATAATATTTTTACCTTTCAAAATGGTTTGGGAGAATAAATTCCTATTATATAAAGCCAAAAAAATACATGAGCATACTCTATCAACTCTATCAATCAAAACCTACATAAAGAGTGGGGCAGTGGTGGTGCACGCCTTTAATCTCAGCACTCTGAAGGAAGAGGTAGATGGATCTCTGTTAGTTCGAGGCCAGCCTGATCTACAAAGAGAGTTCCAGTACAACCAGGGCTACACAGAGAAACCCTATCTAAAAAAAAAAAAAAAAAAAAAAAAAAAAAAAAAAAAAAAAAACAAGAAAACAAAAAACCTACATAGAAATTGAAAATATTTAAATATTAGTAAATAAAAATCATAGGAGCCTAGTGGTGGTGATGCACGCCTGTAATCCCAGCACTCGGGAGGCAGAGACAGGTGGATCTCTGTGAGTTCGAGGCCAGCCTGGTCTACAGAGATAGTCTAGGACAGGCACCAAAGCTACAGAGAAACCCTGTCTCGACCCCCCCACCAAAAAAAAATCATAGGAGTTAAAATGCAAACTAAGGACATTACTATATATTCACTTTAATACTCAATATTGACAAAATCGCACAAAGATGCTATCATAAGGTATTAAAATATAATATTTTCCTTTAAAGGGAAAGTAGTATAACACATACACAATCACACACACAATATAGGTATGAAAACTCATACAGAAGTATGAGTAGGTATAGTCAAACCAGAATTTGGCATTTGAGTTAGACCTTTAAGAGGCATTTTGAGAAACAATCACTTATCAGTAAGGTTATTCTAAGCAAAATAACAAGGGCTTAACAGCTAGACAAAGTACTAAGTAATGCTGTAATTAAGACATTTGTGCCTTTATGAGATCTTTTAAAAAACATCCTCAAATTGCTATGTAACTGTTGGATTCACTACAATAGTTTCTCCATTCCTCCAAAGAACTGTCATAGCCTAATACATAAGCTTGAAGCATATGATGTAATCAGTTTAATAAAACACAAGGACAGTGATTCCATCAAGGCATGAACTGACAGACATGGTCATGAAGTGGAGAGAAGGGTCTCATCAGACTTTAGAAGTATACAGAGGATACAGAGGCTTATTTTCTTCCATGAAGTCCTCTACAATTAATTCAACTTTACCACAGACCTCATATGTCTCCAAATAGGCATTAAATATAATAAATTATGATTTCAGTTTTGTCAAAAATTTTAAGGCTTTTTAAGTTTTATAACACAGCATTAATCATCAGAAACTTATTAGCATAGTAATGTAAACTAGCAATAACCAAAAGTCCAACATACACCAAAAGGGAACATTTTAATAATGCCTAAACAAAATAAGCAAAAGATAGCTTATTCATAATGTTATTTGATAGCTGTCTCTGCTACAAGATCTCTTTAGGAGAAAATTAGGTCAAATTTGTATTTGGTCTCATTATTTACTTGTTTTTTTTTTTTCTGTCACTTATTGAAATGACAATTTCACATTCCTATGGTTAATTCTGAATTAAAAATGGTGTGCAGGGGCTGAGAGTACAACAGAATGGTACAAATGCCTAGTATGGATCAGCCCTAGGTTCAATCCCCAGCACACACAAAAAAGGCTTAAATATTTGGTCAGTCAATGCATCAGACAAAACAGTCTAAACTAGAGGAAGGACATTCCAAGGTAACCATAATTCCACTAAGATACTAAAAGTTTCTACTGGATAATATTATATTAGATTTTTTTATGCCTAATTATAAATGAGTATCTGCGTTTCTTCAATCACAGATTCAGTAATTATTCTATAGCACAGGGATTCAACTTTTTGATCTTGCAGTGTAATATTATATACAAATGGGTTGGACCACATTCATAGATCTTCTGGATTGGACATACCTGCCTTAGCATACTTTCTATCAGGCTGAATTTTTTAAACAGTATTAGTTCTTGAATGAGGACTCAAAGTACCACTCATTTCTACAAAATTACAATTAAAATCAACTCTTTTCATAACTTTAGAAATCAACCATAAATAAATTTAACTCCATGTTAACCTAGCATCTACTATGTTGACTCCATAATATCAAACCCCTAACGAAGGATGCAAAATTAATTATTTTGAGTCACTGTTCCTCAAGAAATACACACAGCTGGGCGGTGGTGGTGCACGCCTTTAATCCCAGCACTCGGGAGGCAGAGGCAGGCGGATCTCTGTGAGTTCGAGGCCAGCCTGGACTACAGAGTGAGTTCCAGGAAAGGCGCAAAGCTACACAGAGAAACCCTGTCGCGAAAAACCAAAAAAAAAAAAAAAAAAAAAAAAAAAAAAATACACAGTTGACCAAAGACACAAAGAGTACATATATAGTTACAACAGAATTACAATATGAATTTCCTGGAGCTGGCAAGATGGTTCAGTCATTAAAAGCACTTGAATTCCTGGAACCCATGTAAAAGGAAGAAAGAGAAATGATTCCACAGAGCTGTCCTCTACTTCCATCTGTGCTCTGTACTTGTGTTCCCCTCAACTATGCACACATACTCAATAAGAAATCAAGTTAAAAATTAAAACCAATATAAGACACCAAGATTGAATAATGTTAATTATTCTTTTGTTTGTTGTTTTAGTTTTTCGAGACAGGGTTTCTCTCTGTAACAGTCCTGACTGTCCTGGCACTCATTCTGTAGATCAGGCTGTCTTCAAACTCACACAGATCCGCCTGCCTCTGCTTCCCAAGTGCTGGGATTAAAGGTGTGTGCCACCACTGCATGGCAATGTTAATTGTTTCTTTTCTTAAAATTTTTTTTTCTGTTATTGTTTCTTTATTTTACTTTATGTGCCTGTGTGAATGTCTGTGCACCAGGTGTATGCCTGGTGCCCACCATGGCCAAAAGAGGGCATTAGATTCTTTGGAACTGGAGTCACAGACAGTTGTGAGCTGCCATGTGGGTTGCTGGGAATCAAACCTAGGTCCTCTGGAAGAACAGTCAGTGCTCTTAACTGCTGAGCCATCTCTCCAGCCCAGCAGTGTTCTTGAAGCAAAATGATTTTTATTGAGCAACAAGTACCTCATCTCCCATCTGTGGTACGAATGGAGAACGCCGTGGTATGGTATCCAAGATCCATTGAGGGGCAAACCATTCTTCATTGGGTTCGCCTGCCATAGAAACAAGTCCTCCTTTCTGAAACAAAACAAATTTAAAAAAACCCAATTACAATATTTATAACAATAGTTCATAAGTACAAACTCATGAATAGTAGTATGAAAAACAAAGGAAAAAAATTATTTAAAATAGCACGTTTAATTCACATTGAAAATACTTAATTTTTAAACATATCCAATAGGAACGGATCCCAGATAATAGCTTGACATTATATTGCCATCTAAAAATAACACATTTTTATCCTCTTCATGTTTCTAGACCACAGCAACTCAAACAATAGTAATACAATAGTGACTATTAAGAATATAAGATGGTACGGGCGGTGGTGGCGCACGCCTTTAATCCCAGCACTCGGGAGGCAGAGCCAGGCGGATCTCCGTGAGTTCAAGGCCCACCTGGGCTACCAAGTGAGTTCCAGGAAAGGCACAAAGCTACACAGGATAACCCTGTCTCGAAAAACCAAAAAAAAAAAAAAAAAAAAAAAAAAAAAGAATATAAGATGGAGCAGACATTGCAGGTCTGTAATCCCAGATATTCAGGAAGCTGGGACAGAAGAATGCGCAAGTCCAGCCCAAGCAACTTGGGATTCTGTCTAAAAAATGAAAAAGTACATAAAAGACCTGGTATATATACCTCAGTGGTAGTGTGTGAAGCAGTAGGTTCAAACCCTAGTACTGGTATTTACGAATACTAAGAGGATTATTATATTAGTTTATTAATGTCTTTTAAATTTTGTATAAGAATTTGCAGAGCTCATGTTAATGGAATCAGCCATTTTCCATTTAGATACACAGATTTTTTTTTTCTGGTGTTCTAGAGAACACCAATTCCAATTCTTTTAAAATAGAAAGTATAGAAACAGCATATTCTTGTCACAACATTAACATGTAAACTTAAACTATCAAATTCAAAGAACTATGTAGATTCAAGTATTATGTCCCCTAAATTAAATTATGGTGGTGGAAAGGAAGGATAATGGGGTAAAATAAAATACAAATTCATCAAACTCTTCTATTCTATAAAATGTACATAGGAATACAAATTTATAATTGTGTAATGACAAGAATAATCATTTTATATTATTAATGGCTTATTCTTGTGGAACTCTGCTACATTTTAACAAGCAATGGTCAATGTTCTATAATAACATATTATAATGATGACATTTAACTGTTACCTTTGATAATAAGAAATTAAAAATAATTCTTTCAAGTCAATTAAAATTTTATTTAATTGGCTTCTAAGACAATGTAATTTTTAGAGAAAAAGCACGTCACTATTAAATATTCAAATATCAAAGGCAAAAAGGAAAACCATGGCAAATATAAACAATTTCTATATTACAAACCTTCTTTCTAGTCTGTTTAGGTTTCTTCTGCCTCTCTTCCAAAGACTTCACATTTTCATCTTCGGAGCTGCTGTATATTTTCTGTGTTGCCTGTCTCGTTTGTCTTTTGGGAGGCTGCAAATTTATCCCAGCATCTGCCGTCCAATCGGAATATTCACTTGATGAATCACTGTAAATAAATCAAAATTATAATGGAAAAGTGATCATTTCGTTATCGAAGAGCACTTACATGACAAGGACTGAAAAAGAAGGAAGAAAATACAGAATTTTGATCACTATTTTACTTTAATGAAATGCTTCTTGAATAAAAACACTTAATTTACTATAACAGGATTTAAAATCCCTGTTGGAAACACAAAACAGCCTAAAAATAAACATAATCAATCCTATTGCTGAAATGATGAAAGAGATACAGTTTTAAAACTTAAATAAAAGCTGGGAATGGTGGTGCATGCCTTTAATCCCAAAGGCAGGCAGGATTGCTGTGAGTTTGAGGCCAGCTTGGTCTACATAGTGAGTCCAAGGACAGCCAGAGTTACATAATAATACTCTATCTCAAAAGACCAAAACCTGAAATAATTACACAAATCTGCAAAGAAGCAGAATCATAAATCTTAAAAAAGCTTATTTTATACATAAAGGAAACAAACCTCTATAGTTATATCCAGAGAAAGTCCTGGAGTCATGAAGAAATAAATGGTACATAGGTTTCAAACTCAGAACTTTTTCTATTACATGATACTATTATCTATGGCTTTATCAAATTCCTACAAAATCGTAACTTCATATGAAATGTTGACTAATTTGGGGTCAATTAAAAGTACCTGGAGGAACTTTCACTTTGCCACTCAATCACAGGGTCTTCCACAGAAGCATCACTTGTACCAATAGTTTCATCTTCCTAGAGGAAAGAGACAGCAATTCAGATAGATGTTCGGAGCAGCTGGTGTAATACAGAAAAAACTATTTGATTTATAACACTTCATTACTTCATCAAATATTCTAGTTCGAATACACATAATTATTTTCGACATAGATCTCAAATTTACAAACAAACCTACTGGCTATATTACAAGGTCTGGTATTATACTATTTATTGATATAAAACATTTTTATTTCTTTAAAAAACTGTTCAAATCTCAAAATACTTATAGCCTTCTTAAATACTAAAAAGTTTTAAAAATATTATGTGAGTATACTTTTAAGGTCAAGATATTCATGGAGAAAAAAGGAAATATTACTTTAAGAACCATGAATAGCAGAAGAAAGAAAGTACTATATAATGTCAATGTGCACCTAAAAAATAGAGTTGTAAAAAGAACAATAGGATTGGGAACAGAGGAAGAAGAAAAGAACTGCCATACTCTTTGTTCACTGGCATGATAGGTCTGAAATAAATCAACACTCAATGACTTCCAGAATAGGTAGTTGGTAATAAAATAAAATAAAATGGATGTACAAGCCAATTACAGAGTGAATCACTTCTGCGACTGTTGGCCTTATTTCTATTATTTATGTCTTATTTCTTTCCATTTCTAGGAAGATTTCCTGTCACTATCTTATCTCACTGTCACAGAGACAAACTTTTTCTGGCATATACTATACTCTTGCCAAGATAGTATCTTAGGAGGAAGTTAGGATTTAGGTTGAATTAAGGAAAGACATTCAATTTAGGATACCCAAATCCGTGTATGCGCCTTATTAATGAGTAAACCTCTTAATTTTCTATTCAAGTGACTTTCAAAAGTAAACTTGAATGAATGGTACAAAAGAGAAAACAACAACATTTACATTAAATAAATAACAGCAGCTCTAACTAACCTCTGAGGAGCTGTCTGAATCTTCTTGTACACCTGAAGTTTGAGATGATGTCTGTGAGTTATGCTCTATGTTGGACCGTGTTAGATAAGTATGCTGACGCTTGCGCTGTGTTCTCCGTAAAGACCGTCCACAGCTGGGCTGATAATCATTCTGTAAAAGAGAAGGAAAATGTATTTGAAAAGAAGGAATACAAAACTGAATATCTAGGTTGCAAGAATTTGCCCCTTTAGAGTTTATAGATGGCACATTATTCACAATTACCATACGAGGAATAAACAACCATGTTATATTTTAATTAATGTAATCCTTAAATGTACTTTATTTATTTAAAAGAAATATAAGAAAGTCTGTTAAAGCATTAACATGACTAATTAGATTTAATCATTTATATTTCTTTCATTCCAGATTAGCATTCTTAAGATTCTTAAGGATTATTAAAGATCTTTAAATCAATTTAACACAGCTTTACATGGTTGTGCACACTTGTAATCCCAGCACTCGGCAAACTGAAGCAAAAGGAATACAATAAGTTCATGGCCCGCCTGGGCTACAGAGTGAGACTGTGACCGTATTTATTTTTCATTTCATGTATATGGGTGTTTTACCTCCATGCATGTTTGTATATCACATGCATGCCTTGTGCCCATGGAAGCCACAAAGAGCATTCATTGGTTGCCCTCAAATGGGCACTACAAATGATTGTGAGCATGAGTACAAGTATTCACAAGTATTCAAACCTGGGCACTCTGGAAGAGCAGCCAGTGCTCTTAACTATTGAGCCATCTCTCTGGCCCCAGAAAAATAATTTCTAGAAGCAATTTAGCACATCTTCCTTGTAGAAAAATGCCCAGAGAGAATCAATAAACATAAAATAAACTTTAGATTATGTAAGTATAGAAGATGAAAGACCCAAAATAATCCACATATAAAAAGTATTCAAATCAGATATGTAGCATATACTTATACTCCCAAAACCTGTAAATGGAGGTAGGAGTTTGAAATAAGAAGATATGGACTTCAGGAGTTCAATGTCATTTTCAATTACAATGTTCAAGGCAAACCTGGGCTATATGAGACATGGTCTCAAAAATAGTAACAACAACAAAAATAGTGAGATTCCAGCCAGTTGCAGAGCCCTGCATCACATGCTGTCATCTTTAACCCTAAACATAAATCCCTTATAAAGTACTGTCAGATCTTGCCTGGCATGATGGCACACGCCTGTATTTCCAGCATTCAAGAGTCAAGAAGCAGAAGGAGCATTGTGTTCAAGGTTAGCATGGTCTACATAGTAATTCCTATGCCAGCAGAGGCTATATAGAAAGACCCTGCCTCAAAAACCAAAACCAAAACGAAAAAAATTCAATTTTTGAGCACAAAAGTATGCAATCAGATAACAAGCAAGGAACTCAACTTCTTCTATCTCACGTTAGTTCTACTCTTTGTGAACAATGTAAAACAGACAATTTTAGTAACAGGCAGTTCAGCTGATATTCTAACCCAGAGCTGGCAGAATATCAATTCAGTATATGGGTTTAAAACATACTTTGATCCCAGTGCTCAGGAGTCAGAGACAAAGGCAGGTGAATCTATTTGAGTTCAAGGCCAGCTAGGTCTATAAAGCAAGGTCTAGGCTAACCAGGCCTTCCAGGCTAGCCAGGGTTACATCAGGAGACTATTAATAAAAGGTACTTAATTTTAACAAATAAAATGTAACGTAATATCTACCTTTCTACAATATCTAATATATATATAAGTATAAAACATTATTGTTGATAATATCACACAGCAAAGCTACAGCTTTAATATGTCATTGGGAGTAAGTTTAAAACTCTTATAGTCTTGAAGGGCCACTTTCTTTTTCTTATATGTTATCCAGAGTGACCTCAAACTCTCATTATCTTTCTACCTCAGCCCCCGAATTTTGGGATTAGAGATAAGCACCACCATGTCTGGCTTCTTTCATCTTCAACGTATATGAAAATGTCTAAATACTGGCCTAAATACCTAAATGCTTATATAACTAGTCTAAACCCTAGCATTTCCAGATAAACCGACAATTGGCAAATAAGCAAAACAAAAGAAACCATGGATTAGATTTGTATTAGAGATTTTAAAAACTAAAAAGAAAAAAAACCCCACAATATACAAATTTAAAGCAGGTATCAAAATCACGTACAAATATTTTGAGGTATTTATGAAAATTACCCATAATTTTGTTCATTGATATTGAAAAAATAATTAGAATTCAGGATACATTGCTTAGCTTTCCTTTAAACACTGAAAAATCATCAGAGTCTCCAATTAACCATATTCGACAAAGTGGTTGTAACCTGGGGAGAAATAGTTTCCATTTGATGCCTTTTGACTGGTGAATGAGGAGTATTAATAAGCTTAGTAGGACAAGTGCAGTACAGGTATCCCATTCATTGCATAGTAGGGTCTACTAGGAAATGAATCCAGTACATCTCAATGGATTGTTAGATTTTTTTGCTTACATGATTAGGTAGGCTATACATAGGTTTGCAGTAAGGTCAGCAAACTGTAGAAGGTCAGAATGTCTGGCTTTATAGGTAAAATTTTGATTCCAACTACTCAATTCTGTCTTTATATATAAGATAAAAACAACTAAAGCTATAATTGAGTATGTGGCTATACTTCAATAAAATGTAATTAACTAAAATAAACAGGATTTTATTCGTGAGCTTGTCAATCTCTCATCTAATGAATCTAGCACTTGCTTTACATTGTGACTGATGATCAATAAAAAGTTAGTTGTATTTAACCATATCAAAATAGTATTTGTATACATATACACTAAAAGACAAACTTTTATTTAAATGTTTCTGTTAATAACCATGCACATGTATGTATGTTTGTGTGTATGTTTATATAGTTAGGTATGTGTATGGATTTGAGGTTTAATTAGGATCCTATAAGCAGATACCAACTTAAATATCCTCCTGATTGATAACTGTTGCCTTTCAAATAACTTTTATTTGCGAATATTAGATTAGAAAGCATGGAAAAAGCAAACTTACTCTTTGGATAGGATAAGATGGCTTTTTCTTCTTTTCAACTGTATAAAGACTAATTTCTAGGTCACCTTTTGCATTTCGACATTCTTCTTGCACCCTAATAAAATATTGCAGGTCAAAATAATCAAAAAAGAATCCAATAGTTTAAACATCAAATCTGAAAACTGAACAATTTCAAAATATAAAATTTATCTCTGTAGTCATTTTAGCTATATACCAAAGTGGCAATGTTCTGCAATCACCACCACTACCTATTCCTACTAGTTTTCCATCACTCCCAAGATAAATTCTGTACCTATTAAGCAATTACTTCTCATTTCCTCATTCCTCTAGGCTCTGAAAACCTCTGATATCTGTTGTTATGTCTATGAAGTTGCCTGCTCTAAATATTATATGTTAAGTGGAGTTCCACAATATTGGTCCTTTTGTGTATGTCTTCTTTCACCTGGCAAGATAGCTTTGAATTTTATTCACGTTTCAGCAGTTACAAGAATGGCTTCATTATGGACTAATAAACACCATTGTATGATTATCTGTTTATTTACTGATTTATTTTTGATTTGTTCCACCACTTGCTCATTTGAATAACATTGCAATGAATATTAGTCTGCAAATATCTAATACCCTGCTTCCTTGTTTACTTTTTTTTTTTTTTTTTTTTTTTTTTTGGTTTTCTGAGACAGGGTTTCTCTGTGTAGCTTTGTGCCTTTCCTGGAACTCACTTGGTAGCCCAGATTGGCCTCGAACTCACAGAGATCTGCCTGGCTCTGCCTCCCGAGTGCTGGGATTAAAGGCGTGCACCACCACCGCCCGGCATGTTTACTTTTAAATAAGAATTTTTTTTAATTTTCTCTATTCTAGCACTTGCAACTCATAAAATTAGATGTCTTTTTTCTTGATTCCTACTTACACCAGAAAGCAGAGGGGAAAATGGAAATTAAATATTTTTTGCTACTTTTGGGCTATTTGTTAAAAATACTTGGCTAGGTGGTATGGTTAAAATGAATTATATATGTTCTCTGTAATAGTTCATATATATTAATATATAACACATATAACCATTTTCTCGTTGTGATTAATTATATAATTGTTATAATAATAAAAGGCAGTTTTTACAAGTAGGAATAGTGATTCTAGATTTGAAATTATGTCAATGAATTCCTTTCACCAATGAAGACCTTTTAAACAACATTTTTAAGCACATCTACATTGCATATTCAAACTGCTCCAATATTTAGCTGGTGATCATTTTTCGTGGAGTCACTGTGGAATACGTGATAAATATGCTACTCAGTTCACATATGATCTATTATGAATTCTTTCTGAATAATATTTGTATTCTTACCCTAACTTAGATGATAACCTAATGCACTGGCAATAATGCTTCACATTTTCACTTTTTCCCAAAGCATTTATCAAAAGCTGAGCACATTTAAGATGATAATTGTTACAACATAAACTAATTAGAATTAGTTAATATGGAAAAACTAATACATGATGCAACTAGATTAGAATATCTTGGTTATTAATAATATATAATAATAATATAATTCATTTGTAAGTATACAGTTTAGAATTTTCTTATGAAGGGTACCATATCAACTCACCTACTGACTCCATTATTTAGTTCATTTACCACCACTCTTCGGCTCCAGGCCATGAGATCTCGTTCAGTGGCCATTTGGCTCCTAGGAGCATTGTTATGCATTTGCCGAACACCTTCGATCTGACCACTACGCCGAAGCCCAATATTTGGGGAAGAAGGTATGTCCATATTTGGACTACTCAGAGCTAAAGCAAAAGCAAGGAAAAACAGTTTTCTAAACAAAGACACCAGTGTTGGAGATTAGAGCTCTAAAAAAATGTAAATTTCAAGGACAGGATGCCTGGGACTGGCACTGTAACAGTGTTAGATTGCTTGCCTAGGATGTATGACACACTAGATTTGATCCCTACAGGAGAGGAGAGGAGGGGAAAAAAAACTAAAGAGACTTCTGGAAATATGAAAGTAACTGTTGCCCCTGTTCTATATTTTTCTGTGCCATCTTCATGTTTCTAGACTGTTATAAATATAAGGGATACTCAATAAATGTTGACATTTTGTACAATTCCTTTCATTTTTTTTCAAAGCACTGCTTATCAGACATTGACTGAATACAGAATACAAAACTATGCCCAAATATGATCTGAAAGATTCACATGTATGTATTAATAATAGTTTAAGTTGCACCTTTAAAAAAAATCTTAATTCTATCTATCTTTGTTTACTTAATTAGGACATTTCTCAGTAAACTAAGTGAGTGTGTGAAAAGTACAAGCAGACACTCGGGAGATAGCTCAGTCAGATAGCTCAGTGCTTGCCATGCAGGCATGAGGACCTGAGTTTGGATGTTTAGCACACAGTTCCAGTGTCTGTGCCTGTAACACCAGCCAGCAGCCCGAGAAGCACAAAGAGGAGCCATGGGATCGCTGGCGAGCCAATCTCGATGAATTGGTTAGCAATAGATTCAATGAGAGACAGTCACGCCTCCCCATGCATATACTATACTACACACACACACACACACACACACACACACACACACACAGAGAGAGAGAGAGAGAGAGAGAGAGAGAGAGAGAGAGAGAGAGAGAGAGAGAGAGAGAGAAGAAGGAGAACAGAACAAACAAACAAAAAAACAAAGTAAAACCAAAACCCACAACAACCAGGGTCTCACTCTGTAACCCAGTCTATTGAGCAATGCACTACATATCTCAGGCTGACCTTGAAACCACTGTAATCCTGCTCCCATGACAGAACTTAAAGCATGAGCCACCACATCCAGCTAGCAAAACATTTTTAATATCAAAATTCGCTTTTAAGATTAATAAGCAATAAGAAAAATGCACCAACAGGACTTTTCCTTTTATTCCTCTAATAAGCTTCCTGATAATTTTTTCATATTTGCAAATAAAACACAAATAGAAAACTGTAAATGTCAGCTATAGAAACAAAATGAGCACTGCAAACAGAAGTGAGTGGAGTTCAATTGGCTAATGGAATTTCTAACCTATAGCAAGTTAGTATTAGAAGTAGAGCTAAATATTGATTTCCCTAATGAATATCTAAATTAGGGATCTAAGAAACTCTGCAATACAGGATTGCCAGTCTACTAATCTTGTCCAAGGTTCAGGAAAACTTAACTGAGTTAGACCCAAGTGAAGAACTGTTTTATTATAATTTTGTGAAATACTCAAGAAATATGTAAAATCATTCTGTCTATTGTCTCAAATTTAAATAATATGTTCATTTCTGTGCAAACCTACATGTGATCTTACCAAAAAAATTATAGTAATTATATAAGTATAAAAAGAAACAACTAGACACACTGGTATAGGCCTAAAACTCCTGGTCCTTGTGAGGGTAAGGCATGATGGCTGCCAACTTAAGACCACTGTGGACAATGTAGCAAAACTTAATCACAAACAAAAATAATGGGCTCAAGATGTAGTTGAGTGGTGGAGACTTTGCTACATAAGACATTGAGTTCAATCCTTAGCACTAAGAAAAAAATCTTGCCAGGTGGAGGTGGCTCACATCTTTAATCTCAGCACTAAGGAGGCAGAGGCAGACAGATCTCTGTGAGTTAGAGGACAGCCTGGTCTACAGAGCGAGTTCTAGGATAGCCACGGCTACACAAAGAAAGAAACACTGTCTCAAAAAACTCACATTTCTTGACAAATTAGGATCGAAACAATTCAATATATATACATATTAATCTCAGGTACATAGGCACATTTCATGGTAAGTGAAAGAAGATGTACAATAGATAATAATAATAATAATAATAATAATAATAATAATAATATTTATGTTGGGGTTAGCAAGATGGCTCATCAGGTAAAGGTGCTTGTTCTGAAGTCTGGTGACCTAAGTTCTAGACCATGGACACACACACACTCACATATACACACACTTACACGCAAAGCAAATGGGGAAAAGAATAATTAATTATATAATAGCTTCTACTGGTATTAAGAATAAGTTGTTGTGCAAGCCTGTTCAGGAGTCGTATCTGTATTCCCTAAGAGAGGGCCAGACTTTTTTCTCCTAGCCTATTTCACTCATTCAGAAGTAAAGGATGATATGCTGCTGTTCTCCTTTCAACAAGAAAGGCCAATTACTGGAATGGCACTTTCTACACTTAAGGTGGTTTACGTTTAAAAGCTTCATAGGTTGGGTCCCCAATAAAAGGGCCAGACTTATTCCAAGACAATAAACTGAGTCAGGAAGAATATTGTATTTCAATATACTACACCTATATTTGAAGAAACTGAATCCTTTAGTCATAAATGGTAACAATGAGATCATACTACTTTGGAATACCTGATATTAAAGTTATAAATTAATTAAAATGTTTGCATTTATAAATATGAAATGTCATCACATTATACATTACACATGGTATAAGTAAAATAGCTGAAATATGTTTTTGTACTTTCCACAAATATACAACTACTTACCACCATTAACAGAATATGATCTATTAATTGGAAAATGTGGAACATCTCCTTCATTAATTAGTCTGAGATCTTGTTCTCTCTGTAATTCCCTGATTATCCCATCAAGAATGCTTTCTTCTTGGTCATTGGTTTGTTGCCCAATTACCTGTTCTACCACCTCACCATCACCTTAATGAGACCAAAGACAGAAAGTCAGATAAATTTACTACATTTTACTATACCTTAATATGGTTAAAAAAAGTAAGCTTAACTTATAAATTGTAAGAGAAGTAATTAGAAATAATTTAAATTGAAAATAAAGTATACATGAAATAACACTTTATGGGAGTTTTTAAAAATATATTTAATGATTCAGCATTTGTACCTGATTTAACCAATAGTCCTAAATTAGACATTGTTATCAAGGCATTTTAAGGAATAATTATAATGCTAAATAGTCCATTTTAAAACAAGTTTTCATATGCTATATTCTAAGAATTAGAGATTTAAATAAGTTTTTTTTTTTTTTTTACATTGGGTCTTACTCTGTAACCCAACTTGGTCTGGAACTCACTATATAGTCGGGCATAGCCTGAGTTCATGGCAATCTTCTGCTCAGCCTTCTGAGTGCTGGGATTATAGCTGTGAGCCACCATGCCTGGCCTGAATAATTTATAAACAAGCTTAGTCACAGTTACCTAGAATGTTCTGCATCTTTTTCTTATGAAAATTGCATTATGAAAGAAATTAAGTCTTTTAAGTAAATAAGTATTCTCATTTTTATAACACTAGTGTCTTAATAAGTAGAAAATTATCTTTATGATAAACTCAAATTCAATATTTACTTTTGAGTGAAAACTTTGACTTTTATCTTTCTCAAATGCATCATGTCCTGTTTTTCATCTTGCCCTGAAATTAGATCAAATGCATTTGACAGAGTATTGAAGTAATTAGTTCTTGTAATATTAAGTATGCTAAATTAGTTTTTATTTAGATAGTTTCAGTCTGATATTCTATTTATTATTTACATTTTTCTCTTGGTTAATAAATATTAAATCATCAGAGTAACCAAATGCTACTACAATGCCTTACAAATTTTTACTTCATTTTATTTTATGAAGGTCAATTCAAGCATCAATTTCCTAGCAAAGAAAGAAAATCCAGACAGAAGACAGGTGTGGGGGCACATGCCTGTAATCCCAACAGTAAGAAGCCTAAGACAGAAGAAATGCAAATGAGCTAGCCCAGAATACATAGTGAGATCCTGTTTCAAAAAAACATTTTTAAGGAGGAAAGGAAACTATTTGCAAATCTGTAACTTACTCCTCTATAATTAAATGAAAATTGTTAAGTACCAAACCAATGCAAAGGCATTCTATGGAAGATGAAGCAGAAAAGACAGTCAGTCTACACAGCTGAAACATCTATCTGAAGAAACCTAGTCTCCTTTTTGGGGGCTCATTAACTAGCAGCTTTCAAAACGAGCTATTCATACTATAATCAATATAATTTTACCAATTAAGCTTAATATAGTAAAGTTAGTTAAGTTTAATCATTACCAGAAGTCACTATACAGAACAAGGTCATACATATGGCAATGGTTTCCACTGTGGTAGGTGAACAAATTACCTCTTGGGCATGTTACTGTTTGTCTTAAACCAGTTACTTTTGCACAGCAGAGCTAAACAATGAAAAACTACTCTGTTAAGCTATAATGTACAAGTAAAAATTAATAAAAATAATATATAGTGCCCGTTATAACCTCTTTCAGAATTTAGTAAGGAACATACATCTGCAACACTTTAAATTTGCTTCAGGAGATAACATACCATTAGCCACATATCCCAACTGTGGAATGAGCTGCTCATCTTTACAATTTTCCCGTCCTGGTACCAGCCGTTGAAATTTTGTAGGATGAGGATTTCCATCAACATCCACCAAGAATGGGGGAGGCATGAGGTGAGGAGCTTGCTGAGTTTGTTCATCTAATACATAGTTATTTGCATCTCTAATAAGTGGTCGATAATCAGTGTGGAAGAACATCTGATCTGGAATCTTTGTGAGAGATGTTTTGTTAGTGTTTAGCATACCAGAGATATATAGTCTGGGCCCTTATTTTCGTTCCTATAGCAGATATATATTTTGAATCACACAGTTTTTATGTTCTCTCATAGTTCTATGTTGTCATATGTTCCTCTAGGAAGAAACAAATGACCTAGATAGTAGTTTTATTATCTATGAAATTCTATGATTTGCATTATTTTGAAGACCTCATATTATATTTCCCTAATTAGGATAAGAAATAAGGCAACAATCTATCAGAAGTTGTGTTTTTTGATTTGACTTAAAACAAACACACAAACCTATATAACTTGAGTTATTTTTATTCAAGTAAGAGTAAATGAAGCATAATATGCATAATGAGAGTGATAAACATCAACCAAATCAACAATATTAAAAGCTATTGAGCTAACCTCAATGATGGTGAGGTCTCTTCCTACTATAAGATTCCACAATCTCCCTAGACTCATAGCTAATAAAATACAAAGAACCAGTTGTGTGTGCCACAGCATACCTATAATCCTAGCACTTGGGAGACAGAGGAGAGGGTTGCAGTAAGTTTGATGCCAGCCTTTTAGCAGAAAAACTAAAAGATGTGAATGGAGGACTACATATATAACCTAACAAAATTAGATGAAAATGAGATAAACAATTTAAACAGAACTATAACAAGCAACAAGATTGAACCAATCAGGGGAAAAAGAACTCTCAATTTAAAAAAAAATCTGAATTCTATCAGCCCACTGAAGAAGGATTAACACCACTGCTCCTCAAGTAATTACATAAAACAGAAAAAGGAAAGAATGCTACCAAAATCTATTTACAAAGCCATTATTACCCTGATACAAAAACCAGATGAATACAGAACAAAAATAACACTGTAGAGTAGTATCCCTAATGAACATGGAAGCAAAAATAAGATCCTTGCAAACCAAACTCCAGCACACATCAACAATGTCACTCAACATGATCAAGCTGGCTTCATTTCAGAAGAGATGATTCTACATACCTAAGTCAATAAATCTATCACACAAATAGACTCAGGGGCAGAAATCATAGGATCATCTCATTTAATACAGGAAGGCTTCTTTCTGATAAATCCCAGTATGAGAAAAGTACTAAAGAATAGAAGCAGCACATCTTGGGGGCTGAAGAAACAGCACAGCAGTTAAGAGTACACACTCCTCCTCCAGAAGACCCAAGTCCATTTCCTGGCACATACATCAGACAGTTCACAACTACCAGCAACTTCAGCTCCAGGGAGATCCAACGGCCTTTTCTATCCTCCACAGGCACTGCACTCATGTGAACATACCCACACAGACACCCACAAATCTACACATGAAAATAAAATCTTTAAAAAAGGAAGTGTGGGCTGGACAGGTGGTTCAGCACTTAAGAGCACGGATTGCTCTTCCAGAGGACTGGAGTTCAACTTCCAGCGCCCACGTGGTTGCTCACAACCATTTGTAACCTCAGTTCCAGAGGCTCTGACACCTTTTCCTAGTCTCCACTGGCATCAGGCATGCATGTGATGTACAAACATACATACATACATACAAAATACCCATACACATAAAATAAATGAATGAAGTTCAAAACACGTAACATATCTCAACATAATAAGATAAATATGAAAAAAAAAAACTATAGTAAGCATCAAAGTAAATAAGTTAAACTCAAAAGTATTTTCAACAAGAGCCAGAACAAGCAGCCTATTTTCTTCACTCTCATTCAATACAGTGTCTGAAGTCTTAGAAGACTAAGACAAGAGACAGCTATAAAGGAAACGAAGAAATCAAAGTTCCTTTATTTTCAGATAATATGACTGTATACACAAGAGACTCTAAAGACTTCACCACATGGGACTAGGTGAGGTGGCTCAGCAGTTAATAGCACTTGTTTTCAGAGGACTGTATTCAATTCACAGTTCCCACACATTGGCTCACAACCATCTGTACCTCTCCAGTTCCAGGGTACCCTCTTCTGACTTCTGAGGGCACCAGGCATACATATGGTGCACATATATACATGCAAGTGAAACATCCATATACATAAAATAAATAAATCTAAAAAACACTTTTGAAGACTTCTGCAGAAAAACTCTAGAGGTGATAAAGCTGATAGAGCAGCGGAAGGATAGAAAATTAATGTAAAACAATCAGTGGCCTATCTTTATACTGTTGACAAACACACCCAAGAAGAAATCAAGAAAACAACCCCACTCATATAAGCCTCAGAAAGAAACTAAAATACCTTGTGATAAACCTAACCAAGGAAGGTAAAAAATCTGTACACTGAAAATTTTAAAGCACCGAAGAAGAGAAATATGTTTCCTTTCATACATGGGTCCTAGATTTCATATTGATACAAAAAGCAATCTATACTTATGACATGAATGAATGAAGAAGTGAAACTATCTGGGGGGACTAAGGTGGTGGGGGACAGAGAAAAGGGAAGGGAAGGACATATTCTCAATATACAATATAGATTTGTACAAAAATCTCCTCATGCAACACAGTACCATGTTTCATGAATACATACAATGAAAAACTTCAATGAATGGTACAATCCCAAATTATTGTCTGTAACAAAAATTATATTATATATACTAACCTTTTCATAGTATTTACTGCATCCAAAGCCAAATAGCAACAAATGCCCATGGGAATCTGTGCAGGCAAAATGGTTTCCATCTGGTGAAAATTTACAATCAAACACTGCCCCGTGACCTTGGCCTTCAATCTGAAATTCAGAGGAGTCTTTTAAGTCATTTTAAGAGTCCTTCTCAAATATTAAGTAAGCAATAGCTTCTCCTAGCTATTCCCTTGAATTATGTGATGAATCAACATTCCAATGTACTCTCTAGCTTCTGTAGCCAGAACCCTAGAGTAAACAATAAATCTCTGAACTATAATTATGGAGGAGAAAATTGAGGTGGACACAATGAACAACTGCACCTAACATAACGTATGAAATAATAAATGGATGAAGGAGGAGAGTTAAAAGGATCTATATGCAACCAAACTGACAATGGTGCTATTCAACAAAGTGAAGCTATTATTTTTATATCTTCAGTTGTAAGATAAGCCTTTCAGTAACTATCTTAAAAGTAAACTATGCAAATAATCCACTAACAAAAGAGATAGTATTATCAATGATCTAGATCTATATAAAGTCTGTAGAAGTGAGCTCAAAGGTCCAGCAACAGTTTAGCATTGTTTAGTTGGAACTATTCTTAAGAAAAGGACCCTAAACGTGCAAGATATGAATATGTTCATCATAGAAGAATGATGTTTTACTCAGACATGATAACTAACCAATTTTTTATGTAATTTCTATGAGATTTATGTCACAACCATCTCTATCAGTACACAAGATCCTGTCTCAGAAACAAAAAAATAAGCCACAGCCAGGTATGGCAGTGCACATCTGAAATCCAAGCACACAGGAGGTAGTGCAGGGGGATCAGGAGTTAAAGGTCATTGCTGGTTACACTGAGAGTTTGAGGTACACTTGGGCTATATGAGGTACTGTCTCCTCCAACAACAATAAAAGAACATGTACATATGTACGAATATATATTTTGCAAGTAAGTTTTGGACTATGAAACTCACATAGTTGAGGTGTATACCATAGACAGATTCATGATTTAATTTTTTCTTTGTATTCATGAATTGAAATTACAGTTTAAACATAGATCTTTTGGTATTTTAGCTTACATTTTCAATCCAATTGTAAGAAATTTGATTGAACATTTCAGTTTAGATGTACATATCAGAATATGAAAAATGCTAACACCAAAATAAGTAGCCATGCTGAAAGATCTAACTCTAAGCCCCTGAGTCATTCTCTGAATTATTTCACTGACTTATACACAGATGACAAGCTGTTCCTTTGTCCTAGGCCACTGGATTATCAAAAAAGCAAAGTAAGATTTAATATGAACTTTAAACACAGGTTTCTTACCATATTAAAGTAATTTCGAATTTTGGTCCCTCGGTCAAGGTCCCAAATAAAAATGTTCCCATCATGACCCGCTGAAAGTATGATCCTTTGATCAAATGGATGTGCTTCTAGAACAAATACTTCATCATCATGCCCCTGTGATGAAAATCAATATTAGAAATGAAAAGCAACACCAGATGTCTGGTTTATTTGTCCAAAAGATCTTGAGCACTAGAAGTCTAGTTGAGATGAATTAATACATACCAATTGACTAGCATCCACTCATGGGTACTTCATAAATAAATATTTTAGTTAGAGGGCCTTAAATGCAGAACTGCTCGTTTTATAAACCTGATAGTCTTAGATAAGACACTAAAAGATAATTAATGCTCACTAACCACTGGAATGTAATTTGCAGATGTAGGACTTCATTGATTTTTTTAAAAGCCACAGCAAATACAACAAGCAAACTGTGATGGCATATGTACTTCCAGCAGTCAAGGCATGCATGTGGGCAATCGGAGGCCACCCGCGACTATAAAGTGAGTTTGAAGCCAGTCGGAATTATACAAGATAGGATCTCAAAGTAAAATATGGGTTGGAGGACAAAGAAAGGAAACAAGAAAATAGAATATTTCATTACCGTCCACCCCTACCACCATGATAAAAAACCTTGACTGGTTTCCATCTAACATTTTCACCATGGTATCTGTAGTGTCAGAATTCACAGGTCTAATCTGAACTAGATAGTGAAACCTTACCTCAAAAAAAAAAAAAAAAACAAAACTAGGTGCAGACCGGCTCAAAATATAAATTGCTAAGATGAATAGGTAAAATTCCATTACAGAAAGTACCATCAATAACTTGAAGACAACCTAAATTCTTTCCTGTGACTACTAAAAATATTCTTTCTATTCTGTAACTAAGACCTCTGTTAAAGAACCAATCTGAACAGCCACTATTTTTCAATTTCCTAAAAGAATATTCAAAAAAGCATGAACTGATATATTGATAATTCAAATGGTAATGGCATATCTATTTCAGAGTACATTAGGAAAAAGTCTCTCCCAGATCAGATCTGATCACTGGTAGAAATCTGATTTGGTACATCTTGCAATTTTCAGAATCAACCCTTATTTGATTATTTCTCTTTAATAAGTTATAAGGAGAAAATTTTGCTTAATTTTCCACTGATTTCTATTACCTGGTCCAGAACCTTTCACACAGTAGATGCTCAGGAGGCATTATTTTAATGGAATAGCTTTATGCCCCACCAAGACCCTGATATAAACTGTTACAATTGAAATGTAAGTACTATATGAAATGAAGGGCTTGGAATTTAGATCAATTGGCAGAGTGCTTGCCTAGTATCACACCCCTGCATAAAACCATGTGATGGCACGTGCTTATAATCCCAGGATTTGGGAGATGGAACCAGGAAGAACAGGAAATTCAAGGTCCTCATTTGCTAAATAGAAAACTTAAGGCTAGCCTGGGCTACATGAAACAAAGAAGGAAAAAAAACAAAGACAAAAAAAAGAGAAAAATAGCTTTGTCTAGGACTGTACAATTCAGTGAAAACAGGTGATCTATGAGTCAGCCCAGAAGAAGAACGTCCCTAAACAGGGCTTTAAGGTAATTATAAAGACAGAACTTTACATAGATTTATTAAATTAACAGCTATAACAGAAATGGGGAAGGAATTGTTTTGGGGAAAGGGATGAAAGCAGGGAGGGAAACTGTGGTCAGGATGTGAAATGAATGAATAATTTAATTAATAATAAAAACACCATTCCTGTTTTCAGTGGTGAATCATATATTAGTCCTATCTGGTGGATGTACCAAAAGACCCCCAAAATATTCTCCAAAGGCTAGCAAGTAATAGAAAGGAAAGTAAAACTTAAATGTCTTGTTCCTAGAATAATGTACTTTGACCTTTTTCATTCTTTTTAGAGACAAGGTCTCACTATACTGACCAGACTGCTCTCAAACTAGGTTAAAGTAATCATCACACCTCAGCCTCCTAAGCATTGGACCTACAACACACCACTTCACTAGGCTTAAATAGTTTCTTTTCCTATTAAAAAGTATAATACTTACAGACAAAGTATGAAGAAGCTGCCCTGTGACAGAATTCCAAACTTTCAAAAGGAAATTGTTCACTGCAGTAATAACAGTGGTGTCATAACGATCCCAAGCCACCATGGTCACCTTTAGCTTAGTGACTTTGTCCTCTGCAGATGCCAAATTATTCCTGAAGCAAAAATTTGAAATATTTGTATCTTGCATATTTTAAAAGGTAAACACAAAACAGCAAACTATGACAAAATTTTCTAGGAGAATGCAAGTGATTAGATAAAAAAAGTCTAAGAGTATTCATGAAAAATACCTGTACCCCATCATGGAATACTACTTATATATTGATGGCCGTGAAGGCTAAAAAATATGGTAGGTAAATAGTTGTGGTCAGCTTTTTGTCAATTTTGCACAAGCTTGTGTCATGTGGGAGGATGGAATCTCAATTGGGAAAGTGCCTCCATTAAGTCTTTAGGTAAGACTCTAGAGCATTTTCTTGACTAACCATTAATGATGAGGGAGGGCTCAGCCTACTCTGGGCAGTACCACCTCTGGGCAGGAGGTTCTGGGTAAGAAAGCAAGCTGAGTAAGCTATAGAGAGCAAGCCTAAGTAAGTCGTGTTAGCCATGGCTTCTGCTTCAGTTCCTGCCTCCAGGTTCTTGCCTTGAGTTCTTCAGTGATGGAGTATGATCGGGGAGTTGTAAAATGAAATAAGCCCTTTCCTCTCCAAGTTGCTTTTGGCTATGATGTTTAATCACAGCGATAAAAATCAAACTAATATAATAGTTGCTTGGACACACACAAAAAGTGAGACCAGAAAGAACTCTGTATCTTAAAAAATAAAATTCACAGTATGATCAGGTTGTCTGCCAGACAATACAAAAATGTACAGAGTTGATATTATCTCTTTAAATATTAATTTTAAAAATAATAGGCTTTATAAATAAGTATCAGCAAATTACTTTACTTAAATGACTGTGGCATTAACAATATCTGTCCGTGACTAATAAGGTAGTCAATTTAAAGGTCAAACATGAATAAATCTAATTATTTCAAAGAGACTGACATATCTTCTAATAAGCAGTATTCTGATGAAACCAGATACTGATTAAATGCATATATAATGCCAAGTATAAATGCTAACAATATGAAATATAAGGGAGTCCTCAGCAATTAGAGTAAAAGGTAAACTTAATACAGTATTCAGCAATGTTCTAGTCAATCAGCAGCAAAGGAACAGTTGCTAAGAGACTGAATAAAGGTGTAAATGTCATGCCTAGTAATTAATTTCAAACTATTTACTAACATAAAAATTATAGGCATTATTAAATATAGGGCAATGCAAAGGACGATAAGCCATGGGAGACCCCCTGAAATATCTAACATCCATTCTTACCCACTCATCTTGGTAGCCATATCTAGCACTATACTCTTCCATTCTTGTTGTTGATACTGCCATATTCTTGCTGTTCCATCTCTACTTCCACTAACAAATCTTAAACTGGAAAAAAGTTAAAATAACCTTGTTATTTTTTCCAAAACTCATCACATTTTCTTGATTATAAAATTAGTAACCTTCATACACTACTGGAATATGTAAAACAGTACACTGATTTTAGAGAACAGTTTGTCAGTTCCTAAAATGCTAAACATAAAGTTACCTTTCGCCCCAGCAATCCTATTCCAGGGACAAATCCACCAAAAGAAATGAAACCATTAGTCCACATAAGCACTCAATAATCCCCAAAGCAGAAACAAATGAAATGTTTACCAGTGGATAAATAAAGTATGGCATTCATATGACATTCAATAATAAAACCTGATACATTTTGTAATGTGGATGAATACTGAACATACAAGTAAGTTTAATGACAACAGGAGGGACAGTTGCCCAGTGCCGGGAAAGAGTGATGATAGGCTTGAGGATTCACAGCTAAAGGGAATGAGCATGCTACAGGGCTAAAGAACATGTTTGCTCAAAGATTAGCACTGAAGGTTGTACAACGCTATAAATATACAGAAATGTTTATTATGAGCTACCTTTTATAGTACATTTGTTCACCCACAAGTTCGATACTGTATTTTTTCTGATCTTTCAGACATGCATTTAAGCTGGGCGTTGGTGGTGCACGCCTTTAATCCCAGCACTCGGGAGGCAGAGCCAGGCGGATCTCTGTGAGTTCGAGGCCAGCCTGGGCTACCAAGTGAGCTCCAGGAAAGGCGCAAAGCTACACAGAGAAACCCTGTCTCAAAAAAAAAAAAAACCAGACATTCATTTAAACCAGACATGTTTGCATGCCTGTTGCACTCAAGAAGATGAGGCAGGAATATTACAAGTTCAAGGCCAGCATGAGCTATATACTAAGAGACTTATGAAAAAAATAAAAATTCATTGAAACATATATATTGACCCCTTTTCTCCTTAGGAAACAGAATCCCACCATATACAAGGTTGTTCAAAACTGTATTTTGTAGCTCTTAATCTACATTTACAAATATAAAGGTATATCAATTTCAGTAAGTGTTCAACTATATGGATATATCAAAATTTACTTAATGAAGCTCATAATGATCAATAAAATCATATTATGTGGTAGTTTGAAAGAAAATGGCCCCCCAAAGGGAGTGATATTGTTAGGAAATGTGGCCTTGTCGGAGTAGGTATGGCCTTCTAGGAGGAGGTATGTACTGGAGAGGTGGCTTTGAGGTCTCATATATGGTAAAGATACTGCGCAGTGTCACAGAACACCTCCTGTTGCCTTCAAGATGCAGGACTCTCAGTCTACTTCCTGCTGATTGCATATCAACATGCAGCAGCAGCTCCTTCTCCAGCACCATGTCTGCCTGCATGCCACTATGCTCTCGCCATGATGATAGTGAATTAAACCTCTGAAACGGTAAGCCACCACCTCAATTAAATGTTTTCCTTTAAAAGAGTTGCCTCATGGGAAGTCTTACCTTCTTGTAGAAGAGAATAGGGGGCAGGTTGGGAGGGGGAGGCTGGAGGAACAGGAGGAGGGAAGAAGGGGATCTTTGATTGGTATGGAAAATGAACAAAAAATTTTTCTTAATTAAAAAAAAATTAAATAGAAAAGAGTTGTCATGGTCATAGTGTCTCTTCACAGTAATAGAAACCCTAACTAAGACATATTCATTTTACTTTACAGCTTTAAACTTAATGTTATGAAGGGCATCTCTAGCTATCTTTGTACAATCTCATATATTGTACTGAGTTAAAAGAGGTACATCTTTAAAAGCTCTTGATGTGTACTGCCAAATTGTTTCCCTATATTTTGAAAAGAATTAGAATCTTAAGAAAAGTTGTAAGAAATGATCAATTTATAATACTTAATATATTGAATATTAAATTTTTAAATATCCTGTAATTTATTAAAGAAAATTCTGATAGTTAAGACGTAGTAACAATGCTTTTGAAATACTCATTTACAAATAGACAAGAAATTAAAATTTCAGGTTCTTTTACTAGGAAAAAATAGTAACATGGGTGCTGGAGAAATGGTTCAGTGGTTAACTCAGGTTCACATACCCCCATGTAGAAACAGAGAGAGAGAGAGAGAGAGAGAGAGAGAGAGAGAGAGAGAGAGAGAGAGAGAGAGAATTCAAAGTAAAAATAAGTGCTCAGCGGTTAAGAGCATGTATTGCTCTTCTAGAAGACCCAAGTTCAATTCCCAGCACCATATCAGGAGGCTCACAATCTATTAATTCCAGCTCAAGAGGACCTGATCTCTTTAGCCTCCTTAGGCACCCACACATATGTGGACACTTATTTATGCATGCACACATACACAATTAAAAATAAAAAAAAAAACTAAGTCTTAAAAAAATTAATAACTAGGCCGGGCGGTGGTGGCGCACGCCTTTAATCCCATCACTCAGGAGGCTGAGGCAGGTGGATCTCTGTGAATTCGAGGCCAGCCTGGGCTACAGAGCTAGTCCAGGACAGGCTCCTAAGCTACAGAGAAACCCTGTCTCAAAAAACCAAAAAAAAAAAGGAAAAAAAATTAATAACTCAACAGGGCAGTGGTGGTGCACACCTTTAATAATCCCAGCACTCAGGAGGCAGAGGCAGGGGCATCTCTGTGAGTTCGAGGCCAGCCTGGTCTACAGAGCAAGATCTAGGACAGGTACCAAAACTACATGAAGAAATCCTGTATCGAAAAACAAACAAAAAACCAAAAAAAAAAAAAAAAATAACTAATAATAATAACTCACAGAGGTGGCTCAGCAGTTAAGAGTACTTGTTGCTCTTCTAGAGGACCTGGATTTGGCTCTCAGCACCCATGTCATATGGCCTACATCTGCTTATTAACTCCAGCTCTATAGCATCCAAGCCCCTCTTCTGGTTTATGCAGGCACCCACATATATGTAGTTAACACACACAAATACACACACAGACAAACACATACACCCAAATAAATAAAATCAGATTTAAAGCTGGGCGGCAGTGGCGCATGCCTTTAATCCCAGCACTCGGGAGGCAGAGCCGGGCAAATCTCTGTGACTTTGATGCCAGCCTGGTCTACAGAGCAAGATCCAGGATAGGCACCGAAACTACACAGAGAAACCCTGTCTCCAAACAAAAACCACACACACATACACACAAAATCCGTGGCTGATATGTAGAATTAAATTAAATTATAAAATAAAAAAGGAAAGAACTCAAAAAAATAGATTTAAAAGTCAATTAAGAATGGTAATATGGCCGGGCGGTGGTGGTGCATGCCTTTAATCCCAGCACTCAGGAGGCAGAGCCAGGCGCATCTCTGTGAGTTCGAGGCCATCCTGGACTACCAAGTGAGTCCCAGGAAAGCTGCAAAGCTACACAGAAAAACACTGTCTCAAAAAACCAAAAAAAAAAAAAAATGGTAATATGGTTAAGTTATTCTTAAATTTTGTTTTTAGGTTTTGTCATTCTTTTTTTTTTTTTTTCGAGACAGGGTTTCTCTGTGTAGCTTTGCGCCTTTCCTGGGACTCACTTGGTAGTCCAGGCTGGCCTCGAACTCACAGAGATCCGCCTGGCTCTGCCTCCCGAGTGCTGGGATTAAAGGCGTGCGCCACCAACGCCCGGCAAGGTTTTGTCATTCTTAATACAGATAAACTGTCAACCCTCATTATTTGCTTTTATACTTCACAAAGTTGGTCAAAATTCATCTTTGTAATTACTCTGTTCAAAAGTACTTAGAAATAAAACAGTCACCCACAGAGTTGTCATATAAGCATATAGATACAAATGTATGCTAACTTGATCTATTTTTTATCAAATTTTAGATCAGCATAGACTATTATTTTGGGGATCAGATATTTTAGAGGGTTCACAGCTAAGTGTATATAAGATATGCTTTTACAGAGATAGGGAATGTGTCTTATGAGTAGTAGAGACCAGTGATACAAATGTTCAGAGGATGGCAAAAAAAATATAAAATCTGGAGGCCCCAGGAAAGGCTCCAAGTAGGACATGACTCTTCAAGGCGAGATGAGACATAGATAAGATAGAATCAGGAATGATATTTCTGGCTAGGACTTATGTGAGGGAAAGTACAAGTGAAATAATGGATGTGATAATATGAACATATGGAATAGAAACAATGCATAAAGCAACTAGGTAAAATATACAGATTCACATGAGAAAAGAAAGCCTTTGTCTAACTAAGTCAAGTTGTCCAGAATTTGGAAATGCCATGTTGACGTTTAAAATTTATTCTAGAGCAATAGAAGACAAAATGCTAAAAAAAAAATTCTGAATAGAACAAATGTTTACTTGTCAGAGACATATTAATCAAATAATAGAAGAATTCTTGATTAAGTTAGGTGGTAAAAGAAAACAGAAAAAAACAAGGTAAACAAGAAAGAATTCTGGAAGATGAAGAGCTGATAGACTATGGTCACTACTAAGTTAAAAATTTCAGAGAGATAAAGATATCACGGAAGGCAGACATGGACTTTGAACCTAGTGATGGAACAAAATAGCTATTTTCTGCCTCATGCATGTGTCTGTAAGGTGAGAAAGAACTTTGAGCAGACAGCATCAGTACCAAAGACTATACAAAATAATCTCTCCCTCTGCACAAATCCATCTTTTAGGTTTTATCTTTAAAACTAGCCAAACAATTCAAGTAACCAAGATTATCTAAAAACCCTTTGGCAGTTAGTGAAAGTGGAGTATAATAGGGAATCTCCAGGACTACAGAAGGTGGCTTAGGGTACAAAATTTCTAGGTGCAACTGCAGTAACTGTAAACAGAGCTCAAACAGCTTAACTCTGGGGAAGGTGATGTGAACACAGATGTTTAGCCTAGCAAAGGACTTCTAAGAGAGTTTCCTGAGAAGTCAATGTCTGGATAGCAACCGTATTGGTTTGGAAGGAATGTTTGAAAAAAAATCAAATATTTCTTTATACAAATATGTACTCCATAATTACCTGTCTCCATTGTTACAGAACTGAACAGCAACAACTTTATCCTAAAACAGAACAGACTTTTGATTAAAATGATAAAATGAAGTTATATGAAAAATAAAATGTCCTAAATTTATACACAACAGCTTTATATAGTAGGTTCTATTTAAATATGATTTTCAATTCTAAAAAAAATTGCTTGAAACGATAAATCACTGAAGCCTCTGACAATGTACAAAATAAGTAAGTTGGTGGCATTCTCAAACAAACTAGACATAAACAAATCTGCTTGTAAATCATCTCAAGAGATGCATAGTTCTGAATAGGTATCGCTGTATTACATCCTCCCTAAGACAACACAGTAATCGAATGATGTGTGAATCTCATCATTCTTTATCAATAAAAGCCAGGAGTCAGTTATTGGGGTAAGAACCTGAACAATCAGAGAAGCAGGGGAACAGCCATCAGTGACTTCCTACCTCTTAAGACAACTGAGTTCAATGAAATTCCCCAATTGTTTTATTTGTACAACTTCAGAAAACTATTTCTTTACTTGTTTTCCATGTGTTCTTTTAAACACTAAGCTGAAATTTATAACTCTTTTCACTTTCTTTGACAATGAAGCTAAAATGCATCCTCACACACTATACTCATTTTCACAATCTCCAGTTGTCAAATTGCACTTGAACTTAACTTTTAATAAAACAGAAGCAAATTGTTCATAATTAATTTAATTTTTAAAATTAAGCTATTTATATAGCCACATATTTCTGATTTATATTGTTTTGTAGTTTCAATGTGGTATTTACTGATAACTTCTGAATTCTCACTGATAGTTTTCCTAACTAATTTTAGATGTCCTGATGAAATAATATAACCTTAACAACTAACATGAGTGGTAAGTCACTCATTCCAACAGGAGATTTTTACTTGGTAACACTTTTGTACTTACCTGGGCCCCTGTAAATTAAATTTTCTTCATTCCCCCCTTAATTCTTTCCCACTCATGTATTTTTTCTCTCTCAGGGCTCTATGAACTAGACTGTGCTTGTCTATACAGTGCAGAGGGATTTCCTTATCGTGCTGAGCTCAAATGGATTTCTTACATTTAGTTGCTGTGGATGATTGATTGATAAATAAAACTCTGATTGGCCAGTAGCCAGGCAGGAAGGATAGGCGGGACAAGGAGGAGAAGAATTCTGGGAGGTGGAAGGCTGAGACAGACAGGCGCTGCCAGCATGACAAGCGAGATGTAAGGTACCGGTAAGCCACAAGCCACATGGCAAGATATAGATTAATAGAAATGGGTTAATTTAAGATATAAGAACAGCTAGCAAGAAGTCTGCCACGGCCATACAGTTTGTAAGCAATATAAGTCTCTGTGTGTTTACTTGGTTGGGTCTAGGCGGCTGCGGGACTGGCGGGTGAGAGATTTGTCCTGACCGTGGGCTAAGCTTTTCTCTTGCACAACTTAAATAAACTTCCAACACTTAGTATCTAGAATATGAAGCAGCAATGTGAGAGCAAGCTGGATCTGCTATATATAAAATTGCACAGTTCTCAAAGGAAGAAATGCAAATGGTCAATAAATATTTGAAAAGGCATCAACATTCTTATCCATTAGGGAAATGCAAATTCAAACTACATTAGGATTCCATCTCACCTCAGAATAGTCAGAATGGCTATGACAGAGAAAAACAAACAACAAAAAATTGATGGCCAGGATATGAAGTAAAAGCATCCCCTATGCTGCTAATGGGAATGTAAATTGAGAGGCACTATGAAAACAAGTATAGATATTTCTTGAAAATTTAAAAGGGAATACTACCATATGACCCATGTATACTACTCTTGTGTATTCATATAAATGACTCTAAATCAACCTATAACAGAGATACTTGGATATTCATGTTCATTGTTGCATTACTCACGATAACTAGTAAGTGGAACTATCCTAAATGTCCATCAGTAGATGAATGGATAAAGAAAATGTGGAACATACATATTATGTGATACTGTCTATGTATAAAGCAGAATGAGATCATGACATTTGCAGGAAATTGGATTTTGTAACTGGACATCATTGTGTTTAGCTCAATAAACCAGGCACAGAATGTCAAATATATTTTCTTTCATACATGGAATCTAGATACAAACACACACACGCTTATGTATATATACTTATATTTACATATGTATCTATGTGTATGATATGAAATTAGAAAGAAGACCGTGAGAGGAGAAAGAGATTCAAGTGGATGAGAGGAATAAGAGAGGGTAATTGAATATATGTAAAATTAAATGAAAAGAGAGGAAACGTATACATCAAAAGGAAGGGAGGTGGAGGAATGAGTTTTAATAAAAACAAAGCACAAGATCTATGTATGAAAATGACACTGAATATGATTATTTTGTATGCTAAAAAACATTAATAACAAAAATAAATGAAGACTCCTAAGGAAGATTAGATTCTATTGAGCGTTTGATGACACTGTGAAAAACAGAAATCAATAATCTCGACTTCCCATCTGGACAAGAGGTGAGTGCCTGGGCTCAGCGTAGATCCTATCCCTGGGCACCAACCACTCCGGGGAAGACCTACCCAACTTAGCCCCAGGTTCTGGCCACCAGGCAGGTTCCCTTCTAGCCCTACTGGGAAGGCACCTCTTCTCCAAGACCCCCAGCAGACCCTGCAATCTCCACACCCGGCCTCCACACCCTGCCCCCACGCCCATCCACCTGAGAACCCAGCCACTTCCTGAGACTTAGAGATGGGCCCCCAGCTCCCATCCTTCCCCGAACTTCCCTTCTGGACAAGAGCCCTACCGGGAAGGCTCCCCTTCTCCAAGACCCCCGGCAGACCCTGCAATCTCCAAGCCCTGCCCCCAGCATCCATCCTGCCCCGGACTTCCCGTCTGGACAAGAGGTCCCATCCTGCCCCGGACTTCCCATGTGGACAAGAGAGCTCCCATGTGGACAAGAGAGAGAGACTTCCTGAATCTGTCAGCTCTGTCTGGACCAAGTGCGCTGATAAGACCAAGAATGAACAACAAGGAGATGGGCAGACATCAAGGCAGAAGTACATACAACAAAATGAAGAGCAATACAGCATCACCAGAACCTAGCCCGCCTCCAACATCTAGACCTGAACATCAAAAATTGGAAGAAGCAGAAGAAAACAGCCTTATGAATAACATCATGAAGAAGGTAGAGGCTTGTGTAGAGGAAAAGACAAAAAAAAGGGGGGGGGGAAGAACGCTATAAACAACTAGAGGAAAGGACAAATAAAGTAGAAAAAAACAATAAAGTCCTGAAAGAAAATCATGAAAAAGCAATGAAACAGATGAAGGAGACAGTCCAAAACCTGAAAAGGGAAATAGAAAAAATGAAGAAGACACAAACAGAGGGAATGCTGGAAATAGAAAATCTGAGTAAACGATCAGGAACTTCAGCTGCAAGTATAACCAACAGAATGCAAGAGATGGAAGAGAGGATCTCTGGCGTTGAAGATACAGTAGAAGAAATAGATTCATCATTCAAAGAAAACACTAAAGCCAACAAAGTCATGACCCAAAATATCCAAGAAATTTGGAACACCATGAAAAGATCAAGCCTACGAATTACAGGGATAGAAGAAGAATAACAACTCAAAGGCACAGAAAATATATTCAACAAGATCATAGAAGAAAACTTTCCCAACTTAAAGAAGGAAATGCCTATGAAGATACAAGAAGCCTATAGAACACCAAACAGACTAGACCCCCAAAAAAAGTCCCCTCGACACATAATAATTAAACAACTAAATGTACAGAATAAAGAAAGAATATTAGGAGCAGCTAAGGAAAAAATCCAAGTGACTTATAAAGGCAAACTCATCAGAATAACACCTGATTTCTCAATGGAGACTTTGAAAGCCAGAAGGACCTGGACAGATGTAATGCAGACACTAAGAGACCATGGATGTCAGCCCAGACTAATATACCCAGCAAAACTTTCAATCATCATAGACAGAGTGAACAAGACATTCCAAGACAAAGCTAGATTTAAACAATACTTATCCATAAACCCAGCCCTACAGAAAGCACTAGAAGGAAAATTCCAACCTAAGAAAGTCAGATACACCCTCGAAATCAATAAGCTCAATTCATAAAAGTATTTTTCCTATGAAAATACTTAAAATGCTTTTTAAGTATATGAACTTTTATGTACAGTCAAATTGGCTCTTCTTATGTACTAAAACCATAATAATTCCAGAATTTCACTTTTATCTTTATTACTAAAGAGGCATCTTGAGTTAAAAGTTTTAATACTCATCTACATTAAAGTATGGTACATATCAGAAAAGACAAGAGAGGGAGATTTAAAAAATAAGGGAATATATACAAGTTTCATATTTTGCTCTTACCGTATGTGATTCTAACTCAGCAATTTTCTCTGGTATTTCAGAACCCAAATAGTATATTCTAATAACATGGTCAGTGCTACCTGTTGTAATGAACATACCACCTGAAAGATAAAAACAAAACAAATAGTACCAAGGAGCTTTTTTTAGTTCTATTTAACTCTTTACTTTGTATTACTAACAAGCCTTCAAGAAAAACAAAACTTTCTTACAAATACTGATAACATACTAATATTTCAAAGAAAAAGAAAATTCAAGAAAAACAAGAGAGTTGTGTCAATTAACACAACTATAATTCTAGCTACTAGGGAGGCTAAGGCAGAAAGATCATAAGCTAAAAGTTGGCCAGGGCTTCAGAGTGACTTCAAGGCCAGCCAGGGCAATTAAGTGAGATCTTGCATCTAAATAAGAAAGTAAGGGCCAATGAGACAGCTTCAGTTCATTAAGGTGCTTGTTGCCAAGCTCTATGGATCTGAGTTCAATCCTCAAAACCCACATGGTAGAGGGGAGAAAACTGACTCCCAAATGCTGTACTCTGACCTACCCAAATATGCACACATATACAATAAATGAATAAATGTTAAAAATTAAAGACCTCTGGCTGGGCATAGTGGAACACGCCTTTAATCCCAGCACTTGAGAGGCAAAGGCAGGCAGATCTCTGAGTTGGAGGCCAGCTTAGTCTACAATGCAAGTTCCAGGAAAGCCATGGCTGTTACACAGAGAACCCCAGTCTCAGGGGAGGAAAAAAAAGACCTCCAGGTTTAAAAAGTTGAAAATTAATAAATAAATAAAAAGTAAAAAAGAAGATAGAATATTGTGGATGTAGTTCAGTGGCTGAGTGCTTGTCTAGCACGTTCAAGGCCTTAGGTACAATACTCATTGCCATAAGAGACAAAGAGAGAAAAAGATAAAAAGACAGACACATTTAAGACAAACATATCCTTCACCTAACAAAATGTACCAATTACATATTAAACATAGGCTTATTGATTAAAAACAATAAAAGTCAAAGCTTTTAATAATTAACTATATTTTATAGAGAAATACTATGTCAAAACTCTAAGAACAGTTACAATTATCTTACAACACCTTATATATGAAGCCACAACTATGTACATTTTCTGTAAGTTAAGCTAGGAAATTTGGTTAATGGGTATTTGGGCTGGCGACTGTTTATTCTTTGCCAAATAAAACCAGAATTATATAAAATGTACTAAATTAAGAAAAACTATTACTAGGTGCTAATTAATCCAAAAGGTTCATGTAGCATATAACACATGGTTTACAACTTTGGTAGGTTTAGTTTTTAAGCACACACACTTTTTCTTCATAAAAAAATCTAAATCAATCTTTGAAACATGGATGATTTTGAGTACTAAAAGCATCAAATTTTGATACATACCAGAACTGAAAGATGAACAAGATATCTGAACTCCAGGTCTAGATCTCTCAGTAAATTTTACTGGGCGATCTCTAAAAGAAAAAAGAAAAAAATTTAATTCTATCAGGCTCATCTAATGGGCAAAAATCCTAGCACACTGATGAGTATTGAACTACTTAGCATCAATATTATTTTTAAAAAGCTAAAGGAAAGAAGCTAATAATGGCTATTACATTTTCAGTTAAAAATTTTTAAACCTCATTAATATAATTTATGACATCAGATGTTGACAACAGTTTTGCAAACATATTGCTGTTATTTAATGCCATTATTATAAAATGTTCAAATACATCTTATCACACTTTTCCCTATGAATTTCACAGCCTTAACACTGATTTTATAAAAATATTCTATCTCTAAACATGAAAATAAGTATGGATATAAATACACACAGGGGGTTTATTTACATGTACATACTTCAAAACTTGAACTATTCTATCACCAAGGTAATGAAGATATACAAACGATTTTTCACAAAATTTCTAAAATGTATTTAAACTTACCTAAACTTCATTGTTTTTACATGCCACTGCCAGAAACAAATTGTTCCATCAGCACCAGTTGAAGTGAGGTATCTAGTTGTGCCTTTAGTTGATGGACAAAACTTAAAAAAAAGAAGTAAAACAAAAATAAAGTTTTCCTGTTCAAACTACTTTGGACAAATATGTAAATAAATCATTTAGGAATTCAGTATCAGTCCAGTTAGGTGGCTGAGTGAGTAAATGTGTTTGCCAGAATGCCCGAGGTCCTGAGTTCGAGTCACAGAATCCAGACAGTAGATGAAGAGAACCAACTCCTGTAAAAACTGCCCTGCCTGCATGTTACTATGTAGATTGGCTGGCCCTGCACTTACCTCTGCCTATGGAATGCTGGGATTACAGGTTTATGTCACCACACCTGATGGATTTTGTCTTTTTAAAATTTAAATCATTTTCAATTGTTTTCTTGAATATAATAAAATATACTAAATCTTTATTAATATTATTGTGGTATAAACAGACAGAAAAAATAGACACAGGTAAGTCTGCAATTTAAAGAATTACAACCATTCTAAATGGACCACAGTCTCTATAACAGTATACTTCTCAAACTCTGACTCTTAGTATTTTACATCTCCTCAGAAGAGAATCAGAAAGAAGGGAAGAACCATCAGTCTTCAAGATGGCTAAGACATAGGAAAAAGTTTACAATCAGACTATATTTTCCAGTATGGCTATGAATTTTAAAATCAAAACTGAAGGGCTGGAAATATAGCTCAGTGTTAGAATATTTGCCTAACATGCACAAGGCCCTGGGTTCAATCATTAATACCAGAATTAAAACTCCAAATGGAGATAATTATTTCCATTGAGGTAATAATTAAAGATTAATATATCTGAGATTGATAAGTATTTTGAACTCAAATCAAAATAAATCAATCATTATACATATTAAAATTAATTTAATTAGTTCATCCTAAAAACTTAAATTTGAAATAAAGTTTGTCCATTAATGTTGTCTATTAGTACATAAGAGATAAAGAAAACCAGGATTCAGGTAGCATACCTTTTACAAACTTCAGATAAATAAACTTTTACTAAAAGCTTAATCTACAATCTATAGTAGGAGGCAACAAAATTATGGCCCACATATGATAGTCAGCTTGCTGCCCATTTGTATAAATAAGATTTAATGGAACACAGTAACTTTATACTGTCTATGGCTATTTTATCAATTGTAAAGAGCAAAGTTGAGTAATTTGACAAAGACCGCATACTCTGTAAAATCTAAAATGTTTACCAACTAGTCTGAATTTGCTGCTGATCTGTGATCCATAGGAATGAGAACATAAACAATGAGAATTTCATTGTCTTAAAAAATTCTGAAACCTTTATTATGCCCATTAAATTTAAATTGCTTTATCATATGTTGACATGTTGCTATATATTAATTACATTATTTTATTTGCTAAATAATGTTGTAGACTGTTGAAAAAAAGCACATATATTTCTCTTTCTTTTTGAGATAGGGTCTCTCTATTTAGTCCTGGCTGTTCTGGAATTTGCTATGTAGACCAGGCTGGCCTCAAACTTGTAGAGATCCTCTTGACTCTACCTCCTAGGAATAAAGGCATGTACCACCATATCTGACATGAAAGAAAGCCCATATATTTCTAATATATAAGTTGATATACAACTCTTATAGAAAACTGAGCAAAAATAAATAGCATAAAAGGAACCTGAAATTTTATCTTGATGTTATTTATAAAAGAAATAAATTGGAAGGATAATATATTGTGAATGAAAGGACAGTTAATAAATCATAGTAAATAATGTAGAATGCCAAAGGGAAATTTTTGCTGTGAACAAAATGACATGCCAACATGCCAGTGTGGATAGATAAAATTTCACAAGGCCTCACCCCTAGATGAAGATTATTGAGAGGGGTAGAATCAATTTTCTCTAGGGATAAGCTTGCTGCTATATTAGCCAATCCTAAGGGGTTAACCCTAAATACATGCATATATAAGCAACACTAAGAATATTCAGCAGGTTGTGCATACGTGTGCGCGCACACATGTACATAGATATAGCAATAATAATTGGAGAAGAGGCCACAAATTTGAGAGGGTGGCACAGGAGGGGTTGGAGGGAGGGGTGAAAATGATGTAAATACAGTATTCCTATGTGAAATTCTAAAGAATTAAATTAATTAAATGAATAAAAATACAGCAAAAAGACAGAGATCGTTAGTAGACTAAAATGGTAAAGTCAGAGATGGTTTCCTTGCGAAGATAAGATCTGCATAGAATATTTACAAAGTGAGGGGACAAAACATGTGAGTATTTGGGGATGACTACTCCAGAGATAGAAAATAGTAGGAGAAAATCAGGAATTTCAGCCTAGCATAATATATGGGAGGCTGAGATAAGAAGAGGATGAGAAGGAGAAGGAGAAAAGGGAAAAAAGGAGAAGCAGCAATACAGGAACTAAAACAGAGTGAAAATGAAAAGCAAGTAACAGTAGATGAGGTCAAGGAAAATATTAGAGGCTGAGAATGTCTATAGGCTTCCAGTTGGTGTAGTCCTGTGAATCACTGCAAAGGATTGTAGCCTCGGTTTCTCAGAAAATTAGGAATCGAACTACCTCAAGACCCAGCCATACCACTCTTGGGCATATACCCAAAGAATGCTGATACATACCATAAAGATACATGCTCAGCTATGTTCATAGCAGCACTATTTGTAATAGCCAGAACCTGGAAACAACCTAGATGCCCATCAACGGAAGAATGGATGAAAAAAATGTGGTACATATACACAATGGAGTACTACTCAGCAGAGAAAAACAATGAAAGCATGAAATTTGCAGGCAAATGGATGGAACTAGAAAAAATCATCCTGAGTGAGGTAACCCAAACCCAGAAAGACAGTTATGGTATGTACTCACTCATTGGTGGATTCTAGATATAAAATGAACAATCAGACCACAACCCATAGATCCATAAAGGCTATATATATATTGAAAAAAAAATAGCCAAATGAATGGAAACACATGAACTATGAACCAAAGGCTGAGGGGCTCCCAGCTGGATCAGGCCCTCTGAATAGGTGAGACAGTTGATTGGCTTGATCAGTTTGGGAGGCATCTAGGCAGTGGGACCAAGTCCTGTGCTCATTGCATGAATTGGCTGTTTGAAACCAGGAACTTATGCAGGGACACTTGGCTTAGTCTGGGAGGAAGGGACGGGACCTCCCTGGACTGAGTCTACCAAGTTGATCACAGTCCTCGGGGGAGGACTTGTCCTGGAGGAGGTGGGAATGGAAGGTGGGCTGGGGGTATGGGGAGGGCGTGGGAGTGGGGAGAATAGGGGAACCCATGGCTGATATGCAGAACTGAATGGTATTGTAAAATAAAAAATATATATCACAAAAAAAAAAAAGGATTGTAGCCTCTAACCTGGAGAACAGAAGCTATAAATTAGGTTCTGACTTCTATTTTACAATCTTTTGGTTACCATGGAGAGTCTGAACTAAGACAAGGGGGGATTCAGAGCAGGAAGAGCAATAAGAAGTCTGTTTCAACAATCTAGGTCACAGATGTTAGTAGCTTTAGACAACACAGTACAGATGTAATTCATGAGAATGTTCCAGATTCTGAGTATATTTTGAGAGTAGAACATGATTGGGTGACAGATTAGACAAAGGGAACAAGAAGATAAACATTAATTAAAATCATGAAATCACCATATGCTTAGATGATACTATAGTTAGGATGTTGTATGTCTCCACAAAGGTCCACATATTAAAGGTTATTAAAGATGATGGAACCTTTCTGAGAAGGGACATCGGGGGAAATCTAGAGATTATTGAGGGTATGCCTTCAAGGGATTGTACCCACCTCCACTGTGTTGATGGGACTTCCTGCAGTGATTTAGCTTTTACACACACATACCTCCTCCATGATTCGTTTTTTTTTTTTTATTCCATCATACTTCCGCCTTTCTAATTTACAGCATGAAGTCATACAGACTAGGGGTAGTTGTGGAGCTTGCATTAAGCCATTCCAAATTTATATCTGATACTGTGAGCTAAATAAACCCTCTTTACTTTGTAAGAAATGTTTCAGGTATTTTATTTGTGACAAAAGAATTTACTTAAACAGATGAGGAAAGCTATGGTGGAATTAAATTTGAGGGAGGAAAAATTAAATTTTGAGTTTGAGATACCTAGGAGACATTCATATGATGATGCTAAGTACACAGTTGAATAGGCAAAAACATAGCTAGAAAATGGGCCCAAGATGTGGATATTTGATTTATCATTTTAATCGGTATCCAGACGAAATTCAAAAACACAAGGCCCAATGATATCATTAAGGGAAGGTTTTTTCAAAGTCCAAGGATAATATATACATATATATATATATATGTGTATATATATATAGTAAGATTATGCCTCCAAACAATCCACATAATAATCTTAACTAAGCAAAATTTTAATGAAAAATTTTCATTCAATACAGAATGCGTGCACTTTCTGTTGCATCCCTATAAATAAGTGATATGTTATTAAAATAGCACATGATAAATGTAATGACCTCTTACAAAACTATTATCTACATGTAAAAGTTTAAAAAGACTTTTTTTGGTTTTCTCTTGAGAAAAAAAGAATGGTAAAACTTCAGCTTAGTTTTGTTAAGAGTAACGGCTTTTGAGATATCAGGGACTTTCACTACCAACATCTGCTCAAAATATTATATCAACAACATATTTTTATATCAAATACCAAACTGAAACAAAAAAAAATCACTGAAATTTAAAATATAAAAGTTTCTTCCTAATATTAAAACTACATGTACACACACATACTAAATCTGGCATATATTTTGAATTAAATATTAACAGAATATACCAATGTTCATGTTAAAACCTGTTTATATAACTGGACAGGTATTTACTAGTGTGCAGGCAGGCATTTACAAGTATAATTCCCTTCTTCACATATATACATAGATAAATATGTTGTCTCATGCTGTGAAGGTTTGAAGAACCTTCTCCATTATATAATTTTTGTATTTATTTCTAAAGGCACAGGTTTATATAAAAAGGAAATAAAAATAAGAAGCAAAGCTCTATGACAGCATTTTCCTGTTATCATTCTTTGTGCTATTATCCATATAATACAGATCCATGTAATAATATATTCATAATACTAATAATCCATAAATATATTAATAACTATAATAATATAATTCATAATCTCAAATGAGAAAATCCTCAGCTGTATTTATTAATATGTCAGAAATTGTATCATTGTTCTCACCTGTATGGAAGTAATAGAAGCTGAATGTCCCTGAAGGACAGCAACTGGTGCACAAGTTCGAAGACACCATACTCTCACAACTTTATCACAGCTGCCTGCAGCAATGAGAGTATTTTCATAGTTAACAGCCATGTCGGAAATTTCAGCAGAGTGCCCTCGAAGTGTAGCAAGGAGGCGTCCATCATCTGTAGCCCAGATTTTCACCAAGCAGTCATCTGAACCCTACAGCAACACAAAAGACAGAAGATTTATATATAATGAAACAGAAATTTGCCATTTAGAGCCAGAAGGAAAGCAACATTACAAAGCAAACATGTTATTAAGGAAAAATATGTGGACCCAGTAGCAAATATAAGCATTGTTTAAATGCTAGAACTAAGTATTGTCCAAACCAACAGTGGCATTTATGATAGTCTTCAAAACTAATAATCCTAAAAACATTTTAAATATTTTATGCATATACTCAAGTGATTAGCTATTAAGCATTTCCGCCATTGCTTCTTTCTATATGCCTAGCAGCCTCTGGCTTAATTATCTTAATAATTTTTTTCTGCAAATATTTCAAAATTTAAGTCTATAATCTACAGGGATTTCTCTGGAAACCCAAGGCCAATAATAATCTCTAGTGAAAATCTGTATGTTGCACTTCCCTTTACTATAGTAAAATGAATTCTATTCTAATATGGTAAAGTAATTACCTATTTATTAAAAGAAGACATGTACCATTATTATATCATCATAGTTAGAGACATAAGTCATCAGCAGAAGAGTCTGTAATACAATCTAAGGAGTTTTAATTTCTCAAAATATAAAGCACTTCCTTTGTTGTAGGATATAAATAGAAAGTTGAAATTGTGCTACTTCTCTCACCTTATGTTATCAGTAAAGAAGCAATCACATCAGTTTTTTTAGACATATTATTATGCTATAGATTTTATTGAAGGCAAAGAACATGACTTAGTAAAAACTTAATAAAACTGAGTTTTTAAAAATAACCAATGCTAAAATCAAAAAAATATATATAATGTAAGTGAAATCCTCATCAATGTATAGTTCAACTATTTGCTCTTGAAGGTGATATAATTATTAAAACCAAACTTGCAGCAATTACACATGGAAAATGCCTTTTAATAAATGCCTGTAAAACAGAATAAAACTAAGTATATTTGTTTCACATAAATTAACCATCTTGAGTTTATATAGACTTCTGAAAGCATAATTTTTAAAATAAATTTTCCAAAAGATAGTGGATATCATAGCTTACCCTTCATTTATAAAAAATGAAAAATTATTTACAATTTCAACACAACTTTTCTTGCATTAATAAGTCCAAATAAAATAAATTACTTATAAAATATAATACAATGGATAGCACAGAGTCTTGCTTCAGTTGTAACATCACATATCGTAAATTTTTAACTCACTGTAAAAATTCGCCTCCCGCTTCGATCAAATGCTACACAGTAGACAGAAGATAAGTGCCCCAGGATTCTCTTATGCATCTTAATGTGCTGGTAAGCAGATGAGGGGAAAACATGGCTGAAGCGACTACATCCGGTTAATTGCCTGGCTGAGGTGATATTCACTGCAAATAAAATGAAAATAGGAGAATGCATCTTAAAATCTAAAAGTGAAACTTACTCTATTAAATTATGAATATTAAAATAAGATAAAGTAGGGTATATCTGCCATATAAATTCTACAATAATAAGAGGTCTAAATTCACTTATGCATTTCATTATTTTCTATACTTAATAGACAAACAATACTGTTCTGTTAGGTCTCAGGGGTCTGATATTCTACTTGGCTATCTGTAGTTTCTCAAGCACATTCTCTTTTTCCTTTTCTATGATATTACATAGGAGTTAAGCAGCAAAATAAATAAATAGATAAATGAATAAATAAATTAATTAAATATAAAGAAAAGAAAAATCCGTTTTAGGACTATCAGTTCTCACCTTCAGGATTCTAACTAGAGTTTCTTCCACTAGTTTATTATCATTGAACTTCTGAGGCTTTATCTTTCTTTTTTTCCCTCTCTCTGTCTCTCTCTCTCTGTCTCTCTCTCTCTCTCTCTCTCTCTCTCTCTCTCTCACACACACACACACACACACACACACACACCACACAAACACACACAGAATAATAATAATAATAAATAAATATGTGTAATTTTAAAAATTGCCAAGATTGTAATATAACTTGAACAATTCAACAAATACCACCTAGATTGTGTTCACCTCTAAAATAGAGATTTTGGTTATAATGTAAGGATTTACAACCACACATTTTTCTTGTGAAATCTTTCCAATCTTGTCTTAGCACACTGAAAAAAAAACAACAAGTAACTCACAACATGTACTTTAAATCATAACAGAGAATCTCTGTATGTTCAAAGTCACTTTGAGGCAAACCTTTTGGCATCTTACCACCCTGCAAAAACTGTGTGGTACAAATAGTAACAATTCTATATTTAAGCACAGCAAACTTAAGGCAAGAGTTCAGTTCTTGCAAGGTTAGTATAATTAGACCATGCCACAATAAAAATATAAAATCTTTTGGTGCCTTTCTGTATAAACAACTATGAAGTCTACCTTTCAGGAAAAGGTATAACCACTGGCCACTTAAAAATGGCAAAATTACAAAAATATGAATGATGAATGTCATAATCAGAAAACTTTGAAAGCAAATCATTAGAACATATTAGAGATCTGAGCACTTACATATTCTAAGACAATGAGTAAACGAATAATGGTTCAAAATATAAATGACAGAAAATTTGTAAGAATAAATTCTAGATAAGAGGATTTCTTTTTAGTAGCCATTCCCTATCCAGCCAAATAGAAATTTTTACAACTCTAAGACACGAGTGAGTAAGCATGCTCCTTCTCTAGTCAAATATTTCTTAATGCATTGAGTTTCTTGTATCAACAATTACTTCTGCCTTCCTTTTCTTTTTTCTTTCTTTCTTTTTTTTAGGTACACAGAAGTTATATTGTTTTAGTGTATGGCATTTCAACTGAGGAACAACTGACACGTTGGCTGGATATTTCTTTGTTTCAAGGGTGGATCTGTTCACTGTAAGGTGTTTTAGCAGCAACCTTGGCCTCTACCCACTGGATGCTAACAGCATTACCAGCACTGAGTGTGATAAGCAAAAATAGCTCCCTACATTGCTAAATATGATTTGGGGGTGGTAGAAACACCTCCATTGAAAAATCACTTCTTGCAGGATAAAAACAAGTAACAAAAAAAATAAGAGCAGGAAGAAATAAAAAAAAAATAACTTTGAAGAACAAGTAGAGCTAGAAAAGAATTCTAAGCAATGAGCACAGATATCTTTCCATTTATTCATACAGTCTTTGGTTTATACCATCAGTGCTGCAGTTTTTAATCAGAGAATTTTCATTTTCTTAGTTAAATTTATTCTTATATATTCTATTACTTGATACTGTAAATGGGATTTTTTTTTCATAATTTCTCTTTCAACTAGTTTATCATTAGGGTACAGAACACCACAGATTTTCATGTGTTGCTTTTGTAACTTGAAAACTTGATTGAAATTGTTCACCAGTTTCAAATGCTTTTTGGTGCAGTCTTTTGGGTTTTCTCTGTATAACATTATGCCATCAACAAATATGTCATTTTCCTTTCATAATCAGATATATTATTTCTTTTTTACTTTTCCAATCGACTTGCCAACAATATACAGTATTAAGCTAGACAGAAGTAGACAGAGAAAGCATCCTTGTTTAGTTCCTGATCCTAGATGAAAAACCACTTATCACTGAAAAGTATGTTAGCTGTGGACTTGAAATATATGGCTTTTACTTCACTGGGATATATACATTTTATACTTATTAGTAATTTTATCACCAATGGATGGTGAATTTTGTCAAATGCATTTCTGTAATGTTAGAGAAGAACGTGTCCAGTATTTTCCCCTTCATTTTATCAATTGCTATATCATGGTCATTAATTTGCCTGTACTGATACATTTTTGCATCATGGGAATAAATTACACTTGATCGTGTTTTATCATATTTCAGTGTGCTATGCTCGTTGCTAACATTTTGTTTGATTTTGTTACCTATGTCCCTCAGGGATACTGGCAGTGACTTTGATCTCGTTATCAAGATATTGGTGGTTGGAAGCAGTACCTCCTTCAACTTTCAGAAGTTTGAGGAGGAATTAAATTAGTCCCTCTCTAAAATTTTGGTAGAATTCAGCAATGAAGTTATTAGGAGGATTTTAGTTTTAATTAAGTCTCTTCTTAGAATTCTGCTCAAATTTTCTGCTCCTTCATGATTAATTTTGTTTTTGTTTTTTGTTGTTGTTGTTTTGAGACAGAGTTTCACTGTGTAGCCCTGGCTGTCCTGGAATTTGCTCTGTAGACCAGGCTGGCCTCAAACTCAAGAGATTCATCTGCCTTTTCCTCCCAAGTGCTGGGATTAAAGGCATGTGCCACCACCACCAGGCTCCTGATTGATTTTTGGTAGGTTACATTTTTTGAGAAATCTTTGTTTCTTTTAGGCTATTTAATTTTTGCTATATAGTTGTTCACTGTAGTATAGACTATCCAATATGTTGATGTATAGCTGCATCTTATGAATTTTGTATTTCTGTGTTGTGAGTTTTAATTACTTTCATCTGTTTGAATCTTTCTCTTTTTTAAAATTAGTCTAACTAAGGCTTTGGCCATATCTTTTCAAACATTTACTTAGATCTTACCAAAAACTTGCCCCATTAATATTCTATCATGGATGGAGAGGGACTCATGGATCATGAGATCCCAGCCTCCCAGAGAAGCTATTAGTAGATAAACGTTGCAAGGGGAGAGGGACTTATTTTCTTCAAGGTCTAGGCATGACACATTTTGCATGCTCCCATAAAGAATGCGACCCTCTTGCTCATGCAAGCAACCCTAATTAAACTCAGCATGTCAGAAACAAAACAAAAGTCAAAACACTGCACAAAACATGAAAATAGGAGAGGGACTAGTTGGGAAGGTAGACTGCCAAAAATGCATTATTTCATACAATATACATGGAAGAAATCATCAAGGAATCAAAAACTTACAGGCACAAGCCACCACTATTAACTTGATCTTTCATACTGTTCTTGTAGTCATTAATTCTTCTTCTAATGAATTTATGGTTACGTTAGTATTGTTTTTTCATTTCACTGAAGGGTAATAGGTTGTTTCATACAGACATGTATTGCCATAATCTGTTCTCTGGACTACATTTGCAGTCTATAATAAGTGTGGTATGATTCCTCCACGTACAGATGGAATATTTCTTATACAAAAATGCTTAGAAAAATAAATGTTTACAATTGCAGATTTGGGGGGGGGTGTTGAATTACTTCCATATAAATTATGAGATATCCTGGGGATGAGACTCAAGCTTAACAAAAACTTAATTTGTTGGGTAAGGTGACTTGCTGACATCCCACGCAACCTAAGTCAGAAGCTCATTTTTTTTAGTAAAAGGGGGACCTGTAGGGCCCTGGCCCTGGTTTTGGGTAACTGTTGCCTTGCTTGCTGACCTTGATATCCTCCCTATGCTAATTCCCTGCTGGGTTCCACCCTCCAGAATGCTTAAGGGAAGTTCCTTGTCTGTGTATCCTGCATAATGGGCGTTAACAGCTTAGATGCAAGATTGTAAAACATCAGTAGTGAACTTCTGCCCTCATTGTGCTGTAAGCCTGCATTTAAGACCTCCTCCCTCCTTCAACAAATGGCATTCAGCATTTAAAAAAAAAGTTATTTTGTTTTGGATACATTTTACACATACACACTGAATATTTTATACAATATTTTTAGTGGGGCTGCATTCTATTTTCTCTTCCTAAAATTTTTAATTTAAAGTCTGTTTTGTCTAACATTTGCAGTTACTCCTAATTCTGTTTAGGTTTCCATTTGAATGCAATATATTTTTTGACTACATATCTCATTAGATATATAGTGATTCATCTGTACACAGTATGAAGTTGACTTTTAGGCAGTCATCCATTTGATAACATAAATGTCCAAAGTAATTTATAGAGTCAAGTCAATCACTATCAAAATTCCAATGACATTTTTCATAGAAGTAGAAAATATTCCTAAATCCAAACGGAACTATAAAATTTCCAAATAGTCAAAGGATTTTAGAGTAGAAAGAACAAAGCATAAAGCATCATATTATCTGATTACAAAATATATTATAGCTGGGCGGTGGTGGCGCACACCTTTAATCCCAGCACTTGGGAGGCAGAGGCAGGCGGATCTCTGTGAGTTCGAGGCCAGCCTGGACTACAGAGGGAGTTCCAGGAAAGGTGCAAAACTACACAGAGGAACCCTATCTTGAAAAAAAACATTATAAAGCTACTATAAACAAAACAGTATGGTTCTAGCAAAGAAACAATATACCATCAACACAAAAGAATAGGATGTCCAATAACTAGGATTTAAAATAAACTGACATTCAATAAATGTTCAAAACACACAATGGGGAAAGGATAAATATATCATTAAATGCTATTGGGAAAACAGGATATCCACATGCAAAAGAATAACACTGGACATATCACATATAAAAATCAATTCAACATGGGTCAAAGACTTATATGAAAGTTCCCAAACTATAAAGCCACTAAAAAGTACTTTGTACAGCACTATAAACAACACATATAATGAAAAATTAAGGACAAATGAGATTTCAACAAACAAAAAACTCTATACCACAGGAAACAACAGAATGATGAGATCACCCACCGATTAAGAGAAAGAATGTGCAAATCACACATTTGATAAAACACTAGTATCCAAATCACGTAAGGATTACAAGGAATTCAAAGAACTTAACAACAAAACTCTGAAAATGTGCAATGAACCTAAAGAGACATTCCTCAAATGAAGATGTAAAAAAATAACTAGGAAAAAACAACTAAAAGGCTATAGGGTAAAGGTGCCTACTGTCAAGCTTGAGGACCTGAGTTCAATTCCCAAATCCACATATAAAGCATAGATTTCTGAAAAATGTCCTTTGATACACCTCGTGAAAACACACACACACACACACAGATACACCTCAAGAAACAAACACAGCCGGGCAGTGGTAGCACACGCCTTTAATCCCAGTACTCAGAGGCAAGGGCAGGCTTGTGAGTTCGAGGCTAGCCTGGACTACAGAGTAAGTTCCAGGACAGCCAGGACTGTTTCACAGAGAAACCCTGTCTTGAAAAACCAAAAAAAAAAAAAAACAAAGAAAGAAAGAAACACACAATACACAGCCATGATAAATAAGTGTTAAGAATACATATTAAGGCCGGGCGGTGGTGGTGCACGCCTTTAATCCCAGCACTCGGGAGGCAGAGCCAGGCGGATCTCTGTGAGTTCGAGGCCAGCCTGGGCTACCAAGTGAGTTCCAGGAAAGGCGCAAAGCTACACAGAGAAACCCTGTCTCGAAAAAACAAAACAAAACAAACAAACAAACAAAGAATACATGTTAAGAGTGAGAATGTAAATTATATATATAATCACTTTCCAGAATAGTACAGAGGTTCCTCAAGTAATTAGCCTGATAGCAATGACATTGTAATGATGAAGAAATATCTGAACTACCATGTTAACTTCAGCATCATTCAGAAGAGCCAAGTTCTGGAAGATGCCTAGGCATCAACAGATGAATAGACAAAGAAAATGCATGTATATACAATGAAATGTCATGCATGGGTGGAACTGAAGGACATTGTAGTAAATGAAGTCACACACAAAATGATAAAGCACGACCACATTTATGTGTGAAATCTAAAGAATTTGATATACTAAGGACTGGGGGTGGGGCATGGGAAATACTCAAGTATTTATTTATATAAAAGTGCCTTTATGAAACCATGTACTATATGCAATGAATATATGCCACTAAGAATAAATAATACTGGGTTGGGGATTTTTAGCTCAGTGGTAGAGCGCTTGCCTAGCACTTGCCCTGAGTTTGGCCCTCAGCTCCGGGGAATAAACAAACAAATAAATAAATAAACAAACAAATAAATAAATAAAGCTAGAGAACCTAGTAACAAAAAAAGGAAATAAAACTAGTGTTGATTCTTTCTTAGTAAGTATAATATGAAAGTTTCTAATAATCTCCTCCTGTTTCTAAAAATACAAACCAATCTCTTGTTGGATAGACTTGTCTAAAATTTTGTCTGGAGTAAAAGCTAAAGTCACCACTTTATAGTTTCTGAAACTTTTCCTTCCCTCTGCATGCTTGCCCACTGGCTCATGGTGCATTTGTCCTGTCTAATTTGGCTTTATAAAGATTATCTGTCATTGAAAATAACTTGGGTAAGGTAGCAGGCTTAGATTCATTGGGTGGGGCCTTTTAAAACAGCTAGATACTCATATATCACTTCTTGTTGACTGAGAAAATAAGAATGCTTATTTCTATTTCTTATATTTAGACATATTAATCTATTTTCTAATAAATACTCTCTAGGTTTTAAGTTCTGTTAAACTAATCTTAGAAATTAAGACTACCAAATATTTAAAGTCACAGAAAAATGTCATAATTCTAAGTGTGTAACAATGTGTATACATCAGACTATTAATAGAGCATTTTACATGCTTAAATCCCTCTTTATGTGGCTGAGGATCAAACCCAGGTCTTTACTCATGCTAGGTAAGCACCTGTACAACTAAGACCTTTTCCTAGCCCTAGTCCTTAAATTCTGTCTTTGTGTGTGGTAGGTAGGGCAGTGTCTCATATCCCATACTAGCTTGGAACTGGCTATATAACCAAGCTGTCTTGAAATGCTGATCCTACTGCTTCTTCCAAAAGTGCTGGGACTGTAGGCATGCACCATCATGCCAAGTGTATTTTAGGCCTCAAGCATATTAGGCAAGGAAACATTCCTTCAACTGAGTGAACTAGCACCTACTTTCCTTTTCTTTCCAAGTTATTATTTGATATATTATAATCCAAGTTAATAAAGTTTAAACTTAACTGACTTCATTTAGTCTTGTGTGTGTGTGTGTGTGTGTGTGTGTGTGTGTGTGTGTGTGTGTGTGTAGGGTGAGGTATTAAGGATTAAAACTAGGGCATCATTTGTTATAGGCCAACACTCTATCTACCACTTGAGCTATATCACCAACTGCTTTTATTTTCACATTTTATTTTGGGGACAAGATTTCAATACAATGCTTTGAACTTTCTCTTTGCCCCAGCAGACCGTGAACTTACAAATTATTTACCTCAGCCTCCAAGTATCTAGGGTTACAACAGGCTTATGTCACCCTATAGCACACTGAATTATTATAAGAATATGAGATTCTTGGAATGGGAATACACCTCAATTGGTAGAGTGCTTGGCTAGCCTTCATGAAGCTCTGGGTTCAATTTCTAATACCAAATAAAACCAGACATTGTAACACATGCCTGTAATCTTAGCATTCAGAAGGTGGAAGCAGTCAAATCATAGAACAAGGTCATCCTCTGTTACATGAGTTCAAGGACAGCCTGGGGTACATGAGACTCTGCCTTGTTAAGAAAAAAGAGAATATGATTCTTTTCTTATTTTACTCCTTGCTTCAGAATATATATGTTAGCAATCCATCCCATCATTTTATAAACATTACCAAAAACTTGCTAAGATTCTAATGTTAGAGAACAAGAAGTTTTATCTATTTTCGAACATTTTTACATTGTGGGGTAGTATGTGCTAATTTACTATCTTGTGTTAAATGCTAATGCTTAATAGTATACTCTCAGGTGTTAATGGGTAATAAAGAAATGTAAAAAGCAGAGGCACAATGACAGCAAATCAAAGTCTTATTGTAAGGTTGTTATACTAAGAACTCCTTAGCAGTACACCAGCTTATTCCCCCAACAGTTTAAGACCAGTCTGTTCTCCTAAATCAGTCAATCACATCAAAACACCTAGGTCAGTAAGCCAGAAATAGAAGGATCACTGAAAATGCATTACTTCTGCCACAAATACTTCACAGTACATTCTCATCTATTGCCCTTACATATGAAAACTAGAATACTATTATATTCCCCAAAAGTCAGGAAGCCTATGCTGAAACACACTGAAAATTATAAAACAGGTAGAAAGGCCACAATGTTTAAAATTGAAAAGCAGAAGTCAGCCATAAAATATTTGTCACTCTACACTAAATTTTAATTTTTTTGCTTGCTTTCATTTTTGGAACGGTGTTTCATTTCATATCTCAGGTTGAGCTTGAACTTGCAGCAATCCTCCTGTCTAAGCCTCCTGAGTGCCGGGATTACAGTGTATGCTCCACACTTGGCTAGTATATTTTATATATTAATAAAAAATGGAGTTATACATTGTAGATATGTCTTCTTATGCTATTTTTTAATGTATTGAAAACAGTTCTTTTCTGGACAATTAAATTTAAAGCACACTAAAAGGGTCTTTTTTATAGAAAGCCAGACTCAATATGATTCAACCACATGAAGAAATATTTCCCTCAGGTACAATTAGAAATTCAGTATTTTTCTCGCTTTCTATGGCCTTACAAAGTTTTCATTGGGATCTATATTTAAATGTAACTAAGTCTAAAGATAGGAAATGAAGAAGAACACACTGGAAGAAAATGCAAACCAACATTAGTGTGGATCTAAGGACCTTGTCACAATTTCTGAGACTCTAGGCAATAGTTTACAAAAAGTTCTGTTTTGACATTCTGTTTGAAGTAATACAGATTAGAGTGACTAGTGGAATGAAAAAAAAAAACAAATAAAAACCAAGATATAAGCGAAGTGTGGTAGTATGCACTCCAACCTTGGTTATTTTGAAGGTAATACAGAAGGATCACTTAAACTCACATGCCTGAGAACAGCCTGCTCAGTATAGCCAAATTCTATCTTTCAATCAATTTTATTGAACAATAATCTGCTAAGAAGAAATTTGCTTTCCATAGAAGAAAATTATGCATAGACTGAAAATGAAAAGATAGACTAATATATCCATATATCCCACTCAAAAGAGATTCAGAAGAAGGAATACTCATTTAAGATATAATACTCTTTAAATGAAAAGCAGTAAAAATAATGATAAAGGCATTATATAACATAAAGGGATCAATTAAACAACAGGAAATAATTCCAAATATGTATGTGTCCAACATCAAACCATACAAATCTATTAACCAAAAACAACTAATAATGACATGGAGGAATAATTAACACCTAAATGAGTGAAGTAGAAAAATCTCTAAGCAACCCATTGTTACATCTTAAAGAAATAGAAAAATGAGAAAATAAACAAAATAACTAGAAAGAAAAAATAGTAAAAAAATAAGAGAACATTCACATTAAATAAATACAAGAAAAACAACACACATACGTACATATATACATACACACAAAAAAAATAAATGAAACAAAACACTGCTTCAAAAAGACTTAAAAGTAGACAAACCCTTAACTACCCTTAAAGAGGGAAGATTTACGTGAAATTATAGATGAAATGGGACACATTACAACTGACTCTACAGATTTAAAAAAGGTTTTTAGAAGTTATGAAAAAAGGCAAATGTGATAGCCTGGAAGAAATGAACAAATTCTATACTGAATTGTGAAGAAATAGAAAGCCTCAGCAGATCAACAATAGATAATAAATTGAAGCAATAATTAAGTCTCCAGTCAAAGAAAATATCAGAACCAGCAAACATGTTGATTTAAATAACAATTAATATCCATTGTTTTTATGGTATGCCAGTATCACCTAATATCAAAATAAGAAAGCATTAGGGAAGAAGACTAAGAGTTCCTGGGCTTACCCAGCCTGCAAAACTTTTCTCAAAACAAAACAAATAAAGAGATAAGAATAGAACCCAACAAAAAGAAACTGAATGTAATTGGGGTCACTATGTCGCAGAGTGAACACTTGCCAGGATATACCAGGCCCTGGAGTTTGATCCCAAATATCACAGGGGGGAAATCAAAACTTGTTTTCTAAAAAGAAAATTGCAGCCTGGATGAAGAAGCCTGAATGAAAATAGAAGTAAATAACTTCACCAAAATTCAGCAAAGCAAACCTAATGGCACACTGAAGAGATCATTCACTATAATCAATTAAAATTTGCCTCGGAGAAGAAAAATAGTTCAACATATGCAATTCAAGAAAATGAAACACAAAATCATGACTATTTCAATAGACACAGAAATCAGCAAAATTCAATATTCCTCCAAAGATAAAATCCTGAACAAAGTAAGTATAGAAGGAACAGCCCTTTAATTAATAAAGGCTGTTTAGAACACAAAGTGATAACATTGTATGCTAAAAAGGGAACAGCAAAAAGCTTTCACTCTAAAATGTCTTTTTTATTTTTATTTTATTTTTTATTGTCTTAGTCAGACATAGTGGCTCACAAAAGATGCTGAGGAAGGAGTATAGTTTGTGGCCAGCACGAGCTACAGAGCAAATTACAGGTTAGCCTTGGCTACTGAGTGAGAACTTATCTCAAAGCATTAAAAAAAAAAAAAAACTCCAGAAAACTCTACCAAAAGCTATCAGAACAAATGACTTAAGCAAAGTTGCAGAATGCAAAATAAACATGTAAAATAAGTAAATTATAATGGCAAATTATCTTGGAGTGCAACTACCAAAATAACCAATAGGTTTCTGAGAGTTTTGCTTTTTTAAGTCCTAAGGTAGACCTTTCTAAAAAGGTGGAGGGGGGATAAAAATCAAGAAACTAATCTATTTGCAATAACTACAAAAAATACCTGTAAGTAAATTTTAGTAAACCAATGAAAAATGTCTTCAATGAAAATTACAAAACACTGAAGAAATTTAACAAGATTCAAAAAAGTAAATATGCATCACAGATATGGTAAATGTCTGTAATACAATCTGTTTATAAATAAAATCTTAATAAAATAATAATAATCTTTTACGACTAGAAGAAAAAAATCACATAATTGTATGAAGCCACAAACCCCAAATAATCAAACATATCTTCAATAAGAGGAATAAGTGTGATTTCAAAATATATTCTAAAACTATAGCATTTAAGACAACACAGTATTGGCATAAATATAGGCACAGAGAACAATACAAGAGAATAGTGAGCATTGTCATGAGCAAGGATTGTTTTAACCCTAAAGCCATAGGAAATAAAGATAAGTATTAATAGATTAAATTATTATCTCAAATTTAAAGTGTTTCTGCACCAAAAAAAATTGACAGACAAAAAACAACCTAGAGAATAGAAGAAAATATTTAAAAGCTATTCATATGACACAGGATTGATATAGACAACATATATGAGCATCCAAAAGCTCAACAGAAAACCAATGAGCACAGTGAAAAAATATGCAACAGACCTTTCTGAAAAGACAAACACGTGGTTAAAATACATAGAACAAAACTGACAATATTATAAATCATCATTGAAATGCAAATCAAATAATCATCTTATCCCAGTTAGAATGGCTGTTACTGAGCCTGGGAGAGAAGTCAGCAAATTTAGTGTTTGCTAGCAAGTCTGATGACCTGAGTTCAACACCCCAACCCACATAAAAAAAAAAAGCCAGAAGCACTGTGATGATGCACAGCTCTAATCCCAACACTCCTTCAGTGAGATAGGAGGTGTGCCTGCCCAGCATGCTCAAGCCCTGGGTTTGAGCCCCTGCACCACAATGAAAGAAGAACTCATTCTGGCTTCAAGCAGTACTGGAACTTCTGCCCATTGTCTTGACTATTTTATACTACTGGTGGAGGTATCAATTAGTATAGCCATTACAGAGAGCAATATAGAAAGTTTCTCCAAAAACTAAAAATAGAATTGTTATATGCTTCAGCAATCTCATTACATAACATACAGCCAATGAAAATAAAATCAATATACAGAAGGAACATCTATACTATACACATATTTATTGTCCTATTTACAAATGACAAAAAACAGAAGCTAAACTGTCTATCAGCTGATAAAGAAAGAAAATGTGGCACACATGTACAATTAAATACTATTAAGCAGTAAAATGAATAAAATCCTGTCATCCAAGCAACCACAGAATTAGAATTCATATAATTATGCTAACTGAAATAAAATAAGCACAGACATGCAAGTACTGCATAATGTCATGCATGTGGAATACAAAAACTATGAAAGAAGCCAGGAGTGGTGGCACACACCTTTAGTCCCAGCACTCAGGAGACTGAGGCAGACAGGTCTCTATGAGTTTAAGGCCAGTCTGCTCTATGGAATAAGTTCCAGGCCAGCCAAGAGCTACATAGTGAGAGAAGGTACATTTAAAGAAGGAAATATTTTGAGGGTTAGAGAGATGGCTTCAGCAGGTATAAGCACTTGCTACCCAGTCCTGGTGACCTCAGTTCAGTCCCCAGAAGCTAAGCAACACCATATACAATGACTCCCAGCATTCCTATGGCCAGATAGAAGGCACAGACAGGAGAATGCTGGAAAGCCAGCAGGCCAGCTACCTGGAGTCCACAAAGCAACAGAATCCAAGAGATTCTTCCTCAACCAGAGTTCAATCCCTAGATCCCACATAGTGGAAGGGGAACTGACTCCTACAAGTCATCCTCTACCCTCCACATGTACATCACAGCATGTGAGTGTACACACACAGTAAGCAAATGTAAAACCATGGGCTGGGAGTGTAACCTAGGGGGAAGATATTTATCTAGCATGTGAGAAGCCCTGAGTTTAATAACAGCCACAAAAATAAAACTGCATCTGCATCAAATACATACAAATGGTTTTTCTGTCACCATTCCTAATAATAATTAAATAGCATTAAAATTGTTTTAAGAATTATTAATAATCTAAAGGCAATTTTAAATATATGGAACAAGGTATAGAAGCTATGTTCAAAAACTATGTGTTTGTTTATTTTATTTTACTTTTTGCAGTACTGGCAATTAAATACAGGGCCTTACACACAGCAGCAAAGCTCTCTATCACTAACATATAACCATAGCACCTCTGTGTCATTCAAGGACCTTGAACATCCATTAATTTAGTCATCACAAGAGGATGGTCCTAGAACTAATCCTCCATGATACTAAGTGACCGCTGTATAAGATTAGTAATTGACACAGCTTGGGGTTAGGATTAAGTAGAAGAGGTGGGCCTGTTATAAAAAGAAAACATAGAGAGCCCTTGTGGAGATGAAAATTCTTTGTCAATAGTAGAGGTAGACACACAAGTGATAAAACTGTATAAAACTTTAATATGCTTACACATCCATACTCATGAACAAGTACAAATACAGAGGAAGCCATTTGACATTTCCAAAGGAAATCTTTTCAGTTTTAAACTAAACTCTCAGATTACTATATTGATGCCCTTTACCTCCAGCTACTTCTTTAGCTTCTGCAATCAGCTCATCAATACCCTATTTAACCTTGAAGGCAGTCTAAAATCATTTCTGTTTTCATAAAATCTAACTTCAAGGAGATAGAGGGGACGGAGACAAAAAGAGGAAAGGAAGAAGTCAAATGTCCTTCTACAGATGCAGTATAGACTGGATACATAGAAGACCCTAAAGACTCTACCAGAAATCTGCTAAACCTGATAAACACATTCAGCAAAGTAGCTAGATACAAAACTAACACACAAAAATCAGTAACCTTCATATATACAAATGACAAACACATTGAGAAAAAAAACAAGGAAATAATACCATTCACAATAGCCTAAAAAAATAACTTATCATCAATCTAATCAAAGAACTTTTAAGTCACTGAAAAAAGAAACTGAAGAAGATACCAGAAGATGAAAAGACTCCCTATGTTCATAGACTGATATTAGGAAGATGTCCATCCTACCAAACGTAATCTACAGATTCAAAGCAATTCCCATCAAAATTCCAACACAGTTCTGGATTGAAATTGAAAGCATAATCTTAAAAAAAAAAAAAAAACAATGACATCATACGGTTTGCAGACAAATGGATGGATCTAGAAAAAATCATCCTGAGTGAGGTGACCCAGACTCAGAAAGACAAATATGGTATGTACCCACTCATAGGAAGATACTAGATGTGGAACAAGGATGACTGAACTGCTACTCACATCACCAGTGAGGCTACCTGGAAAACGGGACCCCAAAAAAGACATGGAGAAATGGATGAGATCTACATGAACAGCCTGGTCATGAGTGGGAACAATGAAGAGCGACGGTCGAGGGAAAGAGAGTGGAGATCCTAGCTGGATCAAGAAAAGAGAGGGAGAACAACGAATAGGAGACCATGGTAAATGAAGACCACATGAGAAGGGGAGGAAGCAGAGAGCTAGGGAGGCCCACGGAGATCCACAAAGATACCGCCAGAAAAGACTGCTGGCAATGGACGAGAGACGGCAGGAACTGACCTACCCCGGTGATGGGATGGCCAGACACCCTGTTAGTTGTGCCATAAACCCCATCCAAGGAAGGTCTGAGGAATCTGGATGCAGACATCCATGGCTGGGCCCCTGGTGGAGCACTGGGAGTCTAATTAGTGAGAAAGAAGAGGGTTTATATGAGCGAGAATTGTTGAAGCCAGGGTTGGATAAAGCACAGGGACAAATAGCCAAACGAATGGAAGCACAGGATCTATGAACCAAAGCTGAGGGGCCCCAACTGCATCAGGCCCCCTGAACGGGTGAGACAGTCATTTGGCTTGATCTGTTTGGGAGGCAGCCGTGTGTTGGTGCCGGTCCTGGGCTTGTTGCATGAGTTGGCTGTTTGAATCCTGGGACATATGCAGGACACTTGGCTCGGTCTGGGAGGGGGGGACTGGTCCTGGCTGGACTGAGTCTACCAGGTCGATCCCGGTCCTCAGGGAGACCTTGATCTGGAGGAGGTGGGAATGGGGGGTGGGATGGGGGAGGGGAGGGGGCGAGAGTAGGAGAACAGGGAATCTGTGGCTATTATGTTGAACTAAATGATGTTGTAAAATAAATTTACTTAAAATAAAAAAAAAAAAAAAAAAAAAAAAAAAAAAAAAAAAAAATTTCATATGGAAATACGAACACCCAGCACAGTAAAAAAAAATCACAAAAAACTGCTGGCAGATCACCACCCCAGATTTCAAGTTATACTACACAGTTATAGCAATAAAACAGCATGATATGAAAACAAGACACATAATGATCAATAGAATAGAGTTGAGTATCCAGATATAATCCTATACTCATATAGGTGCCTGAATTTACAGCCACTTGATTATGAGAATAGGTAAAAATTTTACACTGGAGAAAGGATAACATCTTTAATAAATGGTGGTGGTGAAAGTAGATAGCTTCATATAAAAAAATGAAACTCTATCTCCTCTCTGATTCTGCACAAAACTCAATTCTAGGACTTCAACATAGTCCCTGATACCATGAATGGAACAGAAAAGTAGGAAATATGACTGAACTCATCTGCTTTTCACTTCACAACAGTATTATTAGAAACTATGATTCAAATCTGTTGTGATTTAAATGAGAAATGTTCTTCATCAGTTCCCATCTGGTGGCTGATTAAGAGACTGTGAAACCTTTAGGACACTGAGCCTCACTGGAGGAAGTGGGTCACTGAAGGTAGGCTTTGGAGTTTTATACCCCCCCACCATCCTCCATCCATTCTCTGCTTCTTGCTTAACAGGGATGTGGGAAGTCCCAGCCACAAGCTTCCATGCCTTCATCTCCATGAAGGACTGTGTCTCCTGAAAACCATGAGCCAAAATAAAACCCCCTTCCCTTACGTTACTTTTTCTCAGGGTACTTGGTCACAGCAAAAGTGACTAATATAATGATAAATTACACTTGCATAACAATTTAAAGTTCAAAATGTAATTCCAAAACATCTCATTTGAGTATGCAGTAATTCTGATAGATCTGAAAGCAAGTATTTTCTTCATTTTTAAATGAGAAAATAAGGAAATACGAAATGTTACCTAGTACCACAGAGCCAATAAATGGCAAAGACTACACTAACCCAGGTTTCCTGATTTCACTGCAATAGTCTTTCCACTTTTTAAAAGCTGCCTGTTTAATTAAACATTACAGAATATACAACTAGTGTGAGCCTAAAAAGATTTAATGTTATCAATAAAAAGTCTATATTATATATCTCAATTACTTGTATCTGTGAGACACTTAACACAATCAGCAGGGATTCTGGCTTCTACTAGAAAGCTCAAGAAGACCCAAGGAATATCAAAGAATATTCCACAAAGACCACTTCAGAGCTGCTAGGCTACTAACTAGTTTATTCATTTACTATTATAGTAAAAGAAGTTTATATCACAACTTTCCCCCACAAGTGCGGAACCTTGAATTGTCGACTACAAAATATTTCTAGCCCTCTCAAAAGATTTTCAACTCAACAGATTAAGAGCACCCCAAGAAGTCCCTAAGTGACCTTAATGACAAATGACAATCTGCAGATCATGTTCTTTAAAAGATTTATAAGGCTCTGTTTTAAAATACTCCAAAGATATTTAGGACTGAAAGAGTCAATCAGTGACAACTGAAAACTAAGACAAAAGCCCTAAAATTAATCAAACTCGGGAGGACAGCTACAAATAAAGGCAGCTGCAAAGTTAACAGGAAACATTGCTTTACCCAAGATTATACAGCAGTTTTAAAATATCCTTAATAAACTTCCCACTCATTCCTTGACCATTACTGCTTTCTTACCAATGATATGCTCAGACTCATTTGCTATTTTTATTTACTCCAAGAGAGAAATCGCTAACTCCTAAACTACCAATAACATCCAACACCTGGATAATTCTCCCTTTTCCTAATTTGCCTCAGAAACGGACACCAATCTAGAACTGATCTGGCTTCCTTTAAACCCTCCTAAGATTTCTTTAGTTTAATCAAAATGTAATAAAGCTGTTCCCATCCCTCAGAGACCTTCCATGGTTCCATGAGCTTACTCCCCCACTCTGTGAAACGCTAAATCTGATTTTGTCAGATTACAGGCTAACACTTGGTTGTCTTTACTGAGTACACTTTAAATAGGAAACATAATTAAATTATCCTATATAATCTGCAGTTTAGTATTGACAAAGCTCCTACCCTGAATAAAACTTGAGCCTAAAACAAGACTGTAAGAATAACTCACTGAATTTTGATATGTATTATTTTAATAAATGATAATATGATAAATATTGTGATCAATTAACAGTAAAAAAATATGGGACTTAAGCAAAGCTAGGTAAATTTTATATAGGCTGGGAGAGAGCATATTATCAAACTAGCACCAAAACTCACATAAAATCAGAAGTGTACAAAGTGGTGATAATATCTGATTTTTTTTCACATGATTCAGATAACTCTTGAGCAATTTCATCTGCCCTTGACAATATAATAGGTTCTATATACTGTTTATGAAATCCTTCTGTAGTTTTCTAATCTTTAAATATTTTAAAATTATATAAAAATAGAATGCTTCTAATTTTCTTCTTCTTCTTCTTCTTTTTTTTTTTTTTTTTTTTTGGTTTTTTCGAGACAGGGTTTCTCTGTGTAACAGTGCTGCCTGTCCTGGGTGTTGCTCTGTAGCCCAGGCTGGCCTCAAACTCACTGAGATCTCCTGCCTCTGCCTCCTTGAGTGCTGGGATTAAAGGCATGCGCCACCGCCGCCCGGCAGCTTCTAATTTTCTTAAATGACACTGAAAGACAAACCATTTTTTTTGTTTTGCTTTGTTTTGTTTTTCAAGACAGGGTTTCTCTGTGTAGCTTTGCGCCTTTCCTAGAACTCACTTGGTAGCCCAGGCTGGCCTCGAACTCACAGAGATCCGCCTGGCTCTGCCTCCCGAGTGCTGGGATTAAAGGCGTGCACCACCACCGCCCGGCTGACAAACCAATTTTTTGTCTTCTCTTTCATAAAAATGTCACTTGGCTAATAATAATGTTCATTTTATTTTTATTTTAATTAGAAAAGCGTACATATTTGCGACCTTAAGCAAACAGTGGCTAAAAATACCAAGGACAGTAACAGACTAAGAAACTGCCCCATAAAGTCCCCTGAAAAGGCTGGTGAGGCATTGCAGCAAGTAAAGGCACTTGCCCCCAAGAGACTCAGTCACTGAATCCAATGCCAGGGACCCAGATGTGCATAGAAGAAAGCAAGTATTTCTTCGTGTATGTGTGTGGGTATAGGTGGGTGTACACACACACAGCAAGCATCACAACCTCTAGGCTACCCTGGGCTACAAAGTGACTCTCTCTCAAAAAGTTTAAAAGCAAAAGGAAAACAACATAAAAAAAACCATTCTGGAAATGGTAAGCTGGTGCTATTGTTTAGTGGTACAACAAGTATGTTACATGCATAAAGCCCCAAGTTCCATCTGAAGCACTGTAAAAAACAATCAAACCAAACAAAGAAAATACGTAAAATTCAGCATCAGCTCAACATCTGCAAATGATCGTAGGAAGCCTGAGTAAAACTTTTTTTTTTTGAGAAATGCTTTAACAAGACAAATTAATATCCACTAAATTTGAAAGGTACTAGAAAAGGGGTAAAAATAAATTCGAATAAAAGACGGAAAGTCTAGTAAATACATAAAACTACAGAATAATTTCTTTCATCAATTCAATGTTACTATGGATCAAATTATGTCTGTAAAACTTTAATCATTCATACTAAAAGTCTATAGTTTCAAAGAGGATGCCAATTCCATCCCACAGTTCTCATCTGCAGCACAAATTAGGTAATGGCCATACATTTGATTGTTGTTTAGGTAATACTGAGTTACAACAAAACAAAACAAACAAACAAAACTAGTCACCTTTTCCAGTTCTGCTCAGCCTTTCTGTCAGACCCTGCAGTTATTTAAATGTAATATAAGTGCAATAACAAACATCGTAATTTTGTTTTGTTTTGAAACAGGGTCTCTATGTAGCCCTGGCTGTCCTAGAACTGTCCAAATAGACCAGGCTGCCCTTGAACTCAGAAATCCTCCTGTCTCTGCCTCCCAAGTGCCCCACCACAACCACCTTACAATTGTATTTTTCTTCTTATCCTTTTAATCATCCTCTAAGCCTTTAAACCTGATTTGGTTATTAACCCAGAAGTTTTGGATTTAACAAATTTAACACTTGTTTTAAAACTTCCTTTGATAAAGTAAAGTTATATTTCTGTAAAGCACTTGATCAAATGTATAGTGCAGAAAAAAGGCTAAAATATTTTGTATTGTATGAAAAAGAAAAGTTCAGAATAGACTTAAGGGTTGAGGGAAGAAAAAGAAGGGGAAATAGTGTAATAATATTATAATCTCAAAACATAAAAATCAAAAGGTCCTAAAATTACTAATCCTAATATTACTGCAATACTGATTCCAGAAATGTATGGGAAGGGCTTGAAACTCAGCTGTATAAACAATGCAGTTACCACGGTGTTTCCGTTTCCATGTGGCAGTAATTATAGCACTTCCATCCATTTACTATTTAGTAAGCACTCAATGTGGCACATACAAAGGACTGAGTTTATAGTTCAGTTGTAATTACTTGCAGGTGTGACAAACAGCTCTTCCTCCTCTCCAGACACATAAAAGCAAGAACTTTAGAAGCAACTTACTACATGCACAATTATCTATGTACAACTAGGAGGAAGAATAAATGGGGAGAGGCAACCAACACAGGACAAAGTCTGGCAAAAAATGATCCAAGAGATAGGAACTACAGAAAATTAAGGAGGAAGAATGATAAATATTTCTGACAGAACCTCAGTCATCTACTCAAGAGAACAGTTTAGCTGAGAGTACTTTCTTCAAATTTCTATCTATATATTAAAAAGAGGCAGATTTCCCACCTCCAAGCAAACTCTGGCATTAACTATGACACATGCAGTGGCCAGTAAGTCAAGAGACAATCAATGCTAAATGGAAGCCTATGTTAACTTGTAAATAATAATTTGGCTTTAGAATTAATGCAAGCCTCCTAAAGTGTACACAATGTAAATTAAAGGCATGCTATGTAAATTATAGCATGTAGCTTTAAGTTAAGTGGACTGGAGATAAAAGTGAAAAAAAGTTTAAAAATAGCATCTTAATGCATCACACCTTTGACTCAGCCTACACATACAAAAGCATACATATTTCTTCTTGGGAAATAGTGTCAATATGTAACTAAATGAGTTAAGTCATACCCTTGCCCTTCTAAGAGAAACTGTATGACAATTGTTTTGATATGAAAATAGGAGAATTTCTAAACTTTTTGCCATGATGGATAATAATTACTAGTTTTTGAAAGTCACATTGAACATTTAATATTACTTCCCTCATGACAAACTATCTCAGCAGTAGATCTGTGTTTGCATAAAATTTTAGTCTTCATTACCAGTTCCCATAACAAACATTAATCTTTAAAATGGATGAATAAATAGTAACATATAGTGGTAACAGGGTAAGGCCCCAAGCAACACCACAAATATTCCATATGCCCCAGTATTTATTTAAGTTATATTCAGTATTTATAGTGGTTGAGGTTGGTTCAAATTTCTTCCTGATTTAATCTTGGCACAATGAAATGCCCAACTGGATTAGACAAGCATCCAGCTAATGAAATAGCATGATTGAAGTGTAAATAAAAATGTAACTCTTATAGCCATCTCATTTTTAAGATTTCTTTTCATTTGCATGAGAGTTTCTCTGTATGTATGTTTGTGTAACACATGTGTACCTGGTACCTGTGGAGATCAGAGAAGGATGTTGGATCCCTGGAAACTGAAGTTATAATGCTTTGTGAGCTGCAATGGAGTAATGGGAACCAAACTCAGGTCTTCTGCAAGCCCAGCAGGTACTCTTAACCACTGAAACATCTCTTCAGTCCCTATAGTCGTATTTTGTTCTTTCTCTAGAGAAATTTAGAAATTCACCCTTGATCAAGGGAACCACACATATATTTAAAGTGGTATATTAGTTAGTATGGAAAATGGTATCTGGGAATTAACTCCCAAATTCCTTCATCCTGCGCCCTCACCTCATTTCATTACATTGCTAAACATCATTACAGAATAACTGCAGAAAGCATAGGAACATTAGACTAAATAATGTTTCGTGGTATAGAGTACAGGTGAGGTCAGAAATTTTATTTTTTTAATTTATTTATGGTATGGGTGTTTTTCTGCATGAACACCTGTGCATCATATGCATGGCCTGGTGTACAGAGGCCAGAAGATGATGTCAGATACCCTGGAACTGAAGTTGTCATGTGGGTGCTATGAATTGAATACCCCTCCCCCCTGTCTTTTAGAACAACAATAAAAATAAGTACTCTTTTTTTTGTTTGTTTGTTTGTTTGTTTTTCGAGACAGGGTTTCTCTGCGTAGCTTTGCGCCTTTCCTGGAGCTCACTTGGTAGCCCAGGCTGGCCTCGAACTCACAGAGATCTGCCTGCCTCTGCCTCCCGAGTGCTGGGATTAAAGGCGTGCGCCACCACCGCCCGGCCAAAAATAAGTACTCTTAATCATTGAGCCATCTCCAGTCCACAAACATTCTGGTATGCCTAAAACCTCACCACTTGGGAGGTAGAGACAAGAGGTCTCAGCGTGCAAAGTTGCCCTGCTACATTTGGAAGTTTTGTATTTTTTTATGCAGAAAAAATGCTTAACTTTTCATGGTTTGATCTCTAAAGATCATATCATACCAATCCTTTTTTATTTCTTTGGTAACTTCATAAAGTGTATTTTTACAGCAATGTTTTGCCAAATCAATTCAATTCTGAACTCGGGGGCTGGAGAGATGTCTCAATGGTCAGAATTGTATTTAGCAAAACACTGATGTAAAACTTTCCTTTTTGAAAAGATTATGAGAAAAGTAAACTCTTCGAAATTCTCAAAGAATTAAAAAAAAAATAGAACTAGCAAACACAAAGTCCTGGATTCAGTCTGAAGCACCACATAAAGCAAATCATAGTGGGATATAGCTGTAGTCCCAGCTCATAGGATGGAGACAGGAGAATCATGTCAGGAACAGATGGCATCTGCTATACAGTGAGTACATGCCTAGTCTGGACTACATGAAACCCTGAATCAAAAAAATGTACACCGATGAGAATATAGCTTAGTGATAAAGTACTTGCTTAAAGTGTATACATAAATTATTGATGAAATTCCAATCATAAAATTAAGAGGGATATATCCATTTTTGATTATTAAAAAATCTCTTTAAAGTAGGAATAGAAGGTAACATCTTCAAATTGATTCAATTAAAGCATCTATGATGATACTTAGTGATAAGAATTGCCTAGTTTTAATCTTAAAATAAGGAACAAGGCAAAGGATTCCATTCTTACAATTTCATAGTGCAAGAAAGAAATTCAAGGGAAAAAGGATGAAAATTTTAAACTATCTTTGTGTGTTTACATCATCCACATAAATAATCTCAAGGTATCTTAAGTTACCAAACTTAGTAAATGAGTATCACAAGGTCTATATAAAAATAACTGAAAATGTAGTTTCTATTACCTAGCAATAAATAACTAGAATCTTCCCAAAATTGAGCCATGTATTCAATGGTATTTGAAGGAAAAGCCCCAAAGCTTGTTTGTAGTAATTGAAAAATGGATTATAAATTTTATATGAGGGCTAAGGATGAGAAATGTTGAAACAGTTTCGAAAATCTTTTGATCTTGTGTTAGGCAACAATTTCTTAGATATGACACAAAAAACCATATACTTTAAAAAAAACTGATAAGCAGAGCTTCATCAAAAGCTTCTGTCCTTTTAAAGACTTTAAAAAATGCAAAGATAAGTCCTCACAATGGTTTCAGGCATTATCAGATGAAAAGCCATGTAAAGAGTCCAGGATCGTGGCTGAGTTCACACTGCCAGCAATGGCAGAGTTAAGAACAAACTCAGGGTGAAATACTGAGACCTGATCTGTACTGTTAGGATTTTACTTTGTGCTGTATGTATTTGCTACCACTAGAGTGAAATAAATGGAATTTTCAAACAAACAAACAAAAAATGCAAAGATAGTCACAGACTGATCCAAAATAGGAAAGAATTGTAAACAAAATATATTAAGAACTCGTTAAGAAAATGGCAAACCATTTTTAAAATGAACACAGGACAGATACTTTTATACAGAAATTGGCAAATATGCACGTAAAAAGATGCCAAATAATCATACAAGAAACCGATGAGGATGAAGCAAGTGAAAATCTCTACATCACTGGTGAAAATAAAGATGGCACTACCACTTTTAAAACTGTCCCACGGTTTCTTATAAAACAAGTTTGTATGTAGCATTCGATCTACCAATTCTACTATGTATTTGCTTCCCAAAAATCAAACTATATGCATGAATATACCTATACAAAAAGATCTAAAGTAGCTTTATTCATAATACCCAAAATATGAAAATAATCTAAATATCCAATAACGGATGGATCTAAACAAACAGAATGCAATGTATCAATACAATGCAATACTACTGGGTAATAAAAAGAAATGCTACTGATATGATATGACTTAAGTCTCATAAAATGATCATCTAAAAGAAATCTGCTAGACCTCAGCATTCAGGAGCTACTCAGGAGAATCACTACACTTCAAAGCCAGCCTGGTCTCCATAGCAATTTCTAGGTGAGCCTGAGCTACACGGTAAGATCTTGCCTGAAAATATATCTGTGGGCTAAGTGTGGTGGTTCATACCTTTAGCTCTAACATTTGAAAGACAAAAGGAGGTTGATCTTTGTGAGTTCAAGGTCAAGAACACAATAGGGGAATAAAAACAAGATGAGATGATGAACCTGATCTCATAGTAAGTTCCAGGCCAGCCAGACTTACATGATACTCTAAATAAATCAAATATATAACCACAGAAGAAAAGATAAGTCACTCTCAGGGATTGTGAGACAGAAATTCAGAAAATGATAGAAACATTACATCCTTTATTACTCTGCAAGTTACACTAATGCTTACATGTCAAAGTTCAGTAAACTGGACAGTTTAAAAGGGAGAATTTTATTCTATATCACTACACCTTAACATGCTTTACTTTAAAAACAGCCAGGCCTTGTATCTAAGGCCTGTCATCCCAGCCACATGTAACACTGAGGCAGGAAGAGCCAGCAAACTGAAGGCCAGCCTAGCCTGGAGCAAACACTGTTTCAAAATCAAAATATTAAAAAGATAGCTTCAGACGGAGCTCAGTGGTAGAGAGTTTACCTAATATGTATAAGGTCCTAACTTCATCCCTAGCATCAAAAATAAAAAAGATGATTGATTGATAGATATACAGATTCTAAAAAGTCATATAGCTGGGCAGTGGTGGTGTACACCTTTAATCCCAGCACTTGGGAGGCAGAGGACAAATGGATCTGTGTGAGTTCTGGGCCATCCTGGCCCACATAGTGAGTCCCAGGATAGCCAGGGCTACATACTGAGACCCTTTAAAAAAAGTAATATAGCTAATTATCTACTTTTGCAGCTCAGTAAGTGTATTTGAAGTATGAGCATCTGACTACAGCAATAAAAACAGTATAAGAAGAAAAGCAAACTATCTTCAACCAATTATATGACTTCCTTGGGTTTTGTTAGGGTTTCTATGCTGCAAACAGGGAAGCTAGTTTGCCAGATATATTCCCTAGAAATGTTTAGAATCTTTACTTCCTTCTTTTTTTGAGATAGTCTTACTATATAGCCCTGGCTAATCTGGAACTCCCTGAGTAGACCAATCTGGCCTTGAATTTAAGAAACTGGCCTGACCCTGCTTGAAGAGTCCTGGGACTAAAGACTAATATCCTCCCTAATTCCTTTCTTTAGTCTTTTCTGCAAGGTCTAATTACATAAGAAGTACCCATCATTAGGTAAAGCACAAAATACTTTACATATGAAAGGCTCAGAGGGCCAGGCACACCTTTAATCCTAGCAGAGCCAGGCAGATCTCTGTGAGTTCAAACCCAGTCTGGTCTACAGAGAGAGATCCAGGACAGGTATCAAAACTACACAGAAAAACCCTCTCTCGAAAAAAACAAAAACAAAAACAAAAACAAAAGGCTCAGAGTAGACCTACAGTTTACAAATTTTCTTTGTATTGTTTAGACACAACTGCTTTCCATATTCACTAATATTCAAATTTTCTCTAGTTGTTAGATTTTTTTTTTTTATACAGCTTTTAAGACTCACCATCATGTTAATAGTTCTGTGTTAGACTGATTGTCTGTAAAACACTAATTTCAAACTAGCTATGGTGAGCTGGGTATGGTGATACAAGCCTGGAATCTCAATACATTGGGAGGTGAAGTAAGAAAGATCGAAAGAAGATCATGATTCAAAGGTCAGCCTTGGCTACAAATCCAATTTGAGGCCAGCCTGTCTTAAGAAACCAAAAATGGAATGAATGAATGAAGTAGGTACAGAGAAATGCTCCCCGCAATGAGAAAACTTCCTGAAATTAACAATGTTTTGTTATATGGTTTGTCTCTGTAGACCTGGAACTTGCTATGTCGACCAGGCTGGCATTGAACTCACAGAGATCTACTTGTCTCTGCCTCCTGAGTGCAGAAAATCTTTGTGTAATTTTATTCTCTCACAGTGCCCAGGCAGGCCTCAAACTTGCTAAGAACTAAAGCTGACCCAGACTCTATCTGATTCTCCTCCTGGTACTTCCTGAATCCTGGAGATCACAGTGTTTAGATTACAGGAATGCGTTACCACCTAGCTTTGACATCACAATTTTAAAAGATCTGGCATTCATATTCTTTGCTTTCTTAGTCAAATAAAGTTTTTATCATGGTCTGAATTCTCAATCTCTTAAGCTTAATCTTAGCTAATTTAGCTAAAATCTTTTAAATTTAAATCTCTTAAACTTGACTAGTGTGTTCTATGTGAAAACTGAGTGAATTATATCTAAGCTCCTCTCCAAATACAAGGTAGGTTTTAAGATTTTAAAAAGAATACTAGCAAATCTTTCATTACTAAGCAATTATTCAAAGACTACAAACTACCTAGCAGGAGGTTGAAAGACTATGCTTAGTTCAAATAACAGAAGATGCAGAGTGTGTGGATCACATTTGTAAACTCACCACTCAGTCTGATCACAACGGTTTAAGGCTAAGCTGAGCCAAAGAGTGAGAGTACTTCTCAAAAACTGAAGCAACAACAGGAACAAAGCAAAAGACAAGGAGTGTGGAGTCTGGCTCGGTGCTAGAACACTTACCTAGAGTGCAAGGGGCACTAAGTTCCACCCCAATACCACAAAAAGAAAGAAAACAAGGTAAGAGCCAACTGTGACACATGCCAGTAGCTGAGGGCTCACTGGGGCTAGACAATAAGATCTTGTCTCAAAAAAGTAAATAAATAAAGACCTAGCAGTGGTGGAGCCTGACCTTAATCCCAGCATGTGAGAAGCAGAGGCAGGTGGGATCTCTGTGAGTTGAGACCAGCCAAGTCTACATAGGGAGTTTCACGGCACACATCAGAGCTATACATGAGAAGCTGTCTCAAAATAAATAAATAAACAAACAAGAAGAGAAACATGACTTTTTTTAGGAGGACACCAGCAAGAGTAGGGGGTGGAGAAAGGAGGGAAGAATGGTGGAAGAGAGAAAGAATTAGAACAAAGTATAATGATGCCATGTATGTATGAAAATGACAAAATGAAATTTATTACTTAGTAATGCTAACTTAAACTAATTTTTTTAAAATTTTTCCAGACAGCATTTTTCTCTGTGTAGCCCTTGCTGTCCTGGAACTCACTCTGCAGACCAGGCTGGCCACTAATTCAGAGATTCACCTCCTCTCCCTCCTGAGTGCTGGCTGGGATCAAAGGCATGCACGCCACCACTGATGACTAAATTTTTAATTTAAGAATTTAAAGCAAGGCCTGGCGGTGGTGACACGTGCCTTTAATCCCAGCACTTGGGAAGCAAAGGCAGGCAGATCTCTGTGAGTTCAAGGACAGCCTGGTCCACAGAGCGAGTTCCAGGACAGCCAGGAATATACAGAGAAAAACCCTGTCTCAAAAAACCAAAAAGAAAAAAAAAACAGAATTTAAAGCCTGACAGGGTATCACACACCACCATTAATCCTAGCACTCTGAAGGTAGAGGTAGTCGAATCTCTGATTTTACATATCTTTGAACACAAATAAGTACATAAGGAAAAAAAACCTTCCTCAATTCAATTCAATATACTATAAATAAAAATACTAGTATATAAACTATCCCTGATAAAGTGAAAAAATATTATCAGCAACACAAATCCATTAAGGCTTACCCGAGTTGTCTATTCTGCCAAGTACCATCCAAACTATGAAAGAGTACTGTTAGCAATGCACTCCTAAGTCACCAATTTCTCTTATGAACATCTATGTTTAATCCATGATTTTGTCTAATTATCTTTTAAAATAATCTCTACCTCAATTCATTTAACCTCTAGGGGTTAGTAAGTTCTATTAACTTACTGTATATAATAGTATTCCTTTTGAAAAATTGTTAATAAACGAGGCATATGTCTCTAATCCCAGCATTGAGAGGTGTAAACAAAAGGATTACCATGAGGCTGCCCTGGGTATGAGACCCTGTCTCAAAAAGCCAACAAGCCAACAAGAAGCTGGGCAAGGTAGTGCACACCTTTAATCTAAGCACTTGGAAGGCAGAGACAGGCAGATCTCTGTTGCTAGTCAGGGATACATGTGAGACCTTGTCTAAAAATTTTTTTAAAAAGCCAACAACAGGGTTGGAGAGATGGCTCAGAGGTTAAGAGCACTGACTGCTCTTCCAGAGGTCCTGAGTTCAATTCCCAGCACCCACATGGTGGTTCATCAACCATCTATAATGAGATCTGGTGCCCTCTTCTGGTGTGCAAAGTTACATGGTGGCAGAATGTTGTATGCATAATAAATAAATAAGGTTTATTTAAAAAAAAAAAAAAAAAGCCAACAACAAAAAAATGTTCCTGTCTTTTGAACAGAAATGTATCTATTCAAAATTTAAGGCACAGTGTGCAAGCACTAGGAACTATAGAAAATATGTAATTTTTATTTTATTTATTTATTTATCCTGGAAGCAGAATGGCATTCCAGCACCTTGGTTTTACAAGCACTTTGTAAACCCTAATTCTAATCAAAATTGTTTTAGACTGAGATCTGCCACCTTGGTAGACCAGTAACTATTAATTCTTCAAAATGATTTGGCCAGAGATGTCCCAAGAATAACTAGGGATGTGTGAATTTCTGTAAACTAAAATTAAAAATGGGGATATTTTGCTTAAAAAAAATAGAGCAAAGTGTAGTGCTTCATGCCTATAATTCCAAGAATCAAGAGACAAGTTAGAGGACTGCCTGGTTACACAGTGAATTCCAATCCAGTATGGGAAACAGCAAGACCATGTCACAAAACAACAAAAAATAAATAGAAAGATGACTGATATAAAATACATAACATCATTATAAACTTGGCAAGGAAATATAAACAGAACATACATTTGTTTCCTTCTGAAAGCTATCTTTAAACAGTTCCCTGTAAAAATTTGTGGAAACTCAATGAAGAGATCTAGAAATAGAAAGCCATATGGCTAAAACCACCCATACTATATGTTCAAAATGTTTCTGAGGCAGGGGACCACCACAATCTCAACATTTGTGAAGAGGAAGCAGAAGTGTTCAGGACTTCAAGGTTGTCCTCTGCTACAGTGAATTGGAGGTTAACCTGAACTACATGAGAGCCTGTCTCAAAAACAAAGGAAGTTTCTGCTAAGAAAGAAAAATGAAATGTAAAAAATAAGTCATCTTTTACACAGTGACATTTGCTTTAGATAGGAAATGACTTTAAAAATATAGCCCTGAGCCCCATGACATGGCTCTGTGTGTAAAGGTACCTGCAGCTAAGCCTGCTGACCTGAGACCCAGAAGGTAGAAGAAATCCAAATGGACAAGTTGTTTTCTGACCTCTAAACTTGTGCAGTTGCACGTACACATGTACACATACACACACACACACACACACACACACACACACACACACACACACGAATAAATAGGTTATTTTTAAAGTACATGGTCCCATTAAGAAATTTTGTAGGGCTGGAGAGAACACTTAGTGGTTAGGAGTGCTTGCTCTTCCAGAGGACTGGATTTTAGTTCCCAGCACCCATATTGGGTGGTTCACAATTGCTTGTAGTTCCACCTCAGCAGGATCCAACTCTCTCTTCAGGCCTCCTCGGGCACCTTCAGCATATAGTATACACATACACAGACACATACATATATAAATCAATCTTCAAAAAAATTAACTCTAAGAATCTAAGCAGTGTGTTCATACTTCAAATTCAATCATGGTGCCTACATTTGGCTACCAAGAGTTCAAGAATGACTCAAGATCCAGGACAGCCAGAGCTGCTACAGAGAAACCCTGTCTCAAAAGCAACACCACCACCAACAAAGAATCAAGAATATGTTTATAACTTGCATGATATTACTTACCCACGTTTGGAGGTTTCACATAATTTACAGGTAGTTCTGGAGGTCTGCCTCTGTGTAAAGCTGCAAAAGCAGACCCATTCCATAGTGTACTCTTACAGTCTATATAAAAAAAGACCAAAAGTTAGTTAAGGAAAAAATAAACATTCAAAAAAAGAAAAAAAAAACTTTTTTTCCCCAAGTACTTGAGACAAAAGGACTTGATTTTACACCTTTAGAAATTTACTTATACCCAGTTGGTGGCAGAGATAGGTGGATCTCTGTGAGCCTGGTCTACAAAGTAAGTTCTAGGACAACCAGGGTTGTTACACAGAGAAACCCTGTCTCACAAAAAGGGGGGGGGGATTCACTTGTACATTTAGAAAATTAATAAAATCCAGCAAGTTCATAAAAAACTAAAAGAAAGTATTTTTAAAGGCATGTGAAAATTCATCTGAAACTACACTGATCTCCTACTCTTCCTCTGTAACAGTGTTAAATATCTAAAAAAATTCTTACCTTTGGCATCCCGTAACAGAGACTGCCGACCAACACCTAGTAATGTCTGTACCCCAGGGACACTCTGAGGGATCTCCTTATCTAATAAGGGACCAATCCTCTCACAAATTTTAAGGAGGTAGTCTGGAGGAATGTGTGCATTGGCTGCCACCTAAAAATCATAAATAGAACACAGAAAAAAAAATCACTTAGTTCCAAGGTAACAACTCATTCCATCATAGAGCAAAGTATTGTAAAGTATGAAATCAAGAAAATTCAAATCAAGTATTTAATATGTGAACCAATTTTACGAAACAGACACAACGGGGCCGGAGAGATGGTTCAGCAGCTAAGAGCACATCCTTACTACCTTGCAGATGTCCAAGTTTAGTTCCCACATCAAGTAGCTCACAACTGCCTGTAATACCAGAAAACCTTTGCCTCTCTCTCTCTCTCTCTCTCTCTCTCTCTCTCTCTCTCTCTCTCTCTCTCTCTCTCTCTCACACACACACACACACACACACACATAATCAAAACAAATTCTTATAAAAGAAACTGACACAAAATAAACATAGCATCTTTAAATGTTGCCACAGTATTTACATAGCAATGACTGTATTCTACAGATCTTTATTAAATCACTATAACTTAATTTTATATAAAATGCAGTATAAAATAGAAAATGCAACCATGTGAAAAATAAAAAAACATAAAAAGTGATGTGTAAACTGGGTGTTGGTGGCACACATCTTTAATCCCAGCACTTGGGAGGCAGAGGCAGGTAAATCTTTGTGAGTTCAAGGCTAGCCTGGTCTATAAAATGAATTCAGGACTGCTAGGACTGTTATACAGAGAAATCCTATCTCAAAAAAAAAATTAAAAATTAAAAAAAAGAAAGAAAAAGGAAAAGAATCTGAGGTAGAGGCAGGCAGATCTCTGTTCTCTGAGTTTAAGGACAACCTGGCAGTTCCAGGCCCCCTACAGATACATAGTGAGATCTTGTCTCAAAGGAAAAAAGAAGAAAAGAATCTGAACTACTAGTGTCTAGCAAAGCGGCACATGCCTAAAATTCCAGCACTTGGAGGCTGAAGCAAGAAGATTCCAAAAGATTTAAAGGCAACATGCACTCTATACTGAGTTACACAGGCCAGGCTGAGCTACACAGCAAGACTCTCAAAAGAAAAGTGCTAACAAGTGTATATCACCACACCCAGCATTTCAGGTCAATTGTTTTGTAAGCTTTTGCCCAAATTAATTGGAATCTACTCAAATAGGTAGAACTTAGGCAATGATCATGACGCTCAGAAATAATAGCAACCATGCTGTTTCAGGTTTGTATTTAGAAAATTTACCTTTAGGTTTGGGACAAAGGTCAAGGAAACACTTTGTGTTATTTTTCATATCTCCATTTTGCTTTAACAAGCAAATACTTATAAAGAACTATACTTCATTAAAATATGCAAGTAATATTAAAATCAAAGCACCTGATGATTCAATCTAAAAATATTATCTATAGAAACCAATATCCTAATGTCCCAGCTCATGATAGTTACTGTTCACATTGGCTTATTTAGTAAGTATGTCTCATGTAAATATATACAGTATGCGAAAGGAAAAAAGCCTCATGGCACTGTCTATTTACATACATACAAACTATGCAAATTTTCCAACACTCTCGAACAAACTGAGTTCCTTATAGCAAGTAAATGTTATATGGGAGACTCTGCATGGAGTAGTAAGTTGATGTCTTTCTTGGTAAATATTTTTTGACCCTTGACAAACTTGTTATAAAACCTTAAATAAATTAGGCAGTGGTGGCCCACACCTTTAATCCCAGCACTCGAGGCAGAGGCAGGCAAGCAGGTCTCTGTGAGTTCGAGGCCAGCCTGGTTTACAAAGTGAGTGCCAGGACAGCCAGATCTACAGAGCGAGTTCCAGGACAGCCAGGGCTACAAAGAAAAACCTTGTCTCAGAAAAAAAAATCTTAAATAACTACCCTAGATGTAGAGTATACCTAGAGACAAGTGATGATGCCCTCCCACAACCCACCAAAAAGATTCCACTGCCCTAAGAGAAATGACAGTCCCTGTGGAGAAAACAAATTAGCAAATAGAAATAAATCAAAACTCCAAGTATCAGGGGTGAATACGAGACCTAAAGAAGCAAAAATAGCCGGGCAGCGATGCACACACCTTTAATCCCAGCACTCAGGAAGTAGGGGCAGGCACATCTCTGAGTTCCAGGCCAGTCTGGTCTACAGAGAAAGTTTCAGGATGGGCTAGGGCTTCACAGAAAAATCCTGTCTAGAAAAGCCCAAAACAAACAAACAAAAAAGAACCCAGCAAAAATAAAGTATTTTTTTCCCTAGAGGTAAGAGTTGGATCTCTTAAGTGTTCTCTAATCAATATTTTAGGTTTACTTAAAAGTCAGGATTGAATCATAAACTCACATCTTAAATGTTGTGGCAACTTTATAGAAATAAAAATGTCTGATTTTACGATAATTATGTAAAAAATGTTACTGAATATGAATCGGGGATAGTTGTGCAAAAATAGAAATAACAGGTTCTTCTCTAATCAGAATACTTCTTTTCCTTTCTCTCTTTTTAGTATTTTTTCCAGAAAGTGTTTCTCTGTCATGGAATTTGCTTTGTAGACAGAATTCCCCTGCCTCTGCCTCCTAAACTCTGGGATTAAAGGCACTCCAGAGCACTCTTTAGCAGCACAGGTTACAAGGTCTTAAGACAGCCTACAAGTCTCCTTTGTGAATTTTAATCAGTATTAATAGCATTTCCTTTCCTTTCTACTCTTTAAAGATTTTCCCCAGGACAAAGAAGCCTCAACCCCCCTTGGGTCAAGAATTCTCGAGGTTTCAGCACTTCAAGAAGTGATAAGAGTGCTGGGCCTGGGTGCTGGGCCTGGGGCACAATTCTTTAACCCCAGCACTCCAGAGGCGGAAGCAGAAGCAGGCACTCGGTACATTCCAGGCGAGTCTGGTCTTCACAGCAAGTTCCAGGACAGCCAGAGCCACAATGTAAACTGTCTAAAAACAACAAACAAAGGAGGGGGGAGGGGAGGAAGAGTGCTAAAAGGACTATTAACCGGAGTGAAGATAAAAATCAAGAGAAAAAAAAAAAAGGAAAAGCAAAGTCCAGAGGCTACATCTATGGTCTAGAAGTTGCTCAGCAGAGAAAATAAAGGGAATAAACTCAGTATTCGCTAACAGCTTAAATAATCTGTGTGTGTGTGTGTGTGTGTGTGTGTGTGTGTGTGTGTGTACACAAATACAGTATTTGCAAACATACATAAAACAATATATGGCCTTTAAATTGCTATTTGTTACCAAAAAGGTTCCTAAGCAATCAGTAAACAACAGGAAAAAAAGCACACCAATGATACTACCAGTCATGTGAAAAACATGACAAAGATGATTTCAGGCAGGCTGGAAAGAGGGCTCAGTGGGTAATGGGCTTGCCACACAACCATGAGGACCTTAGTTGGAATCAGCACCCACGTGCATGGCAACATGGGCTTGTTTGTAATCCTAGTCTTGAGGAGATGGACACAGGAGAATCTGTGGGGTTTTCTGACCAGCTAGTGTAGCTGAATTAAAATTGTAGATTCAGTAAAAGATATTGTCTCAAAAAACAAGGTGTATGGGGTGAATATTACCAAGATACTTCCTCCCCCCACCAGCTGAGGATCGAACGCTCTCTACCACTGAGCTAAACCCCCAACCCCGATACTTTGTTTATATGAATGAAATTATTAAAGACTATATGAATAATATTCTATTAAAAATAATAAGGAATGGTGAGAGTGGGAAAAATGTCTTCCCCAGGAAAGAGCAAACCAATTGGTTATCCAATACCAACTGGTCAGCCCTGAAAATATACAATTAACTTACAGACTGAGCAGCTTATATTTAGAAATAGATATGCATATACAGATACATATATTATTAACAATAATTAATGAAAATGAATGAGATCATGAATTTGAAAGAGACTAATAAGAGTTATATGGGAGGGTTTGGGGGAGAAAAGGGGGAAATATGTATTTATATGAAACTAAAAATAAAAATAAAAGAAAAAACTAATAAATTTTACTCTAGTGCTTACTAAAAAGTAAAACACACACACACACACACACAGAGCAACTGAGAAGATATCCCATCAACCTCTGACCTCCACATGTACAGAAAACACACATAAATTCATATACTCACACACATATTCACACACATCTCCCCCCCAGCTTCTCTCTCACACACACACAGGAAGAGAGACAGGGATGACTTCAAGACAAAATTCTGTAAGCAGAATTCATGAAATATAAATTCTTACCTCCCTATCATCTACTCTCTTCACTTACAATACCACTGCACTTGTACTGAGATACCAGTTTTTCCAGAATTATCAAATAAATCACCAGAAAAATTTTAATCACTACTGTGAGTTTCCTACAGCCAAATCTAGGTACGTGCTAAAAAAACCTGTTTAGGTGAGCAACAATGTGAACCTGGCTGTAGTAAGTCAATAGCAACACCAGCTTCCAGAGACTGACTGCTCTACCATAATATCAGTTAGTATTACGACACTGCACTGCACTGGATTTGAGGAGCACATGTTTTGGGTTTTGCATGCTCCATTCTATTCTTCGTAACTGAGGCTGTGTGTCACAGAGCAGATTTTAAGTCACACATGTTTAAATTGAGTCCATGCTTACACATTCAATAACTATGCTACCAGCACTGAAAAATTAGTCTGCTATTCTAGTAGCCAATTTAAGTTAGTGTTAGCAATTAGACAAAAGCTGAGCAAGGTAAGGAAAGAATATAGGTATGTCTGGAATGCTAATAAATTGTTTTAAAGTAGTTGTTATGAATCAAATGACAATGTGAAAACACTCTTAATAGGGCTCGGGCTGTGGCTCAGTCAGTGTTTGCCTTGAATGCATGATGCACTTGGTTTAATCCCCAATACTGTCAAAAAAGTTTTAAAGCCTGAATGTTTCAATACAAATTCTTAGAATGATAACAATTATCTTCATAAATGCATATACTCTTTTTATGTACGCCTTTAATCCCAGCACTCGGGAGGCAGAGGCAGGTGGATCTCTGTGATTTCGAGGCCAGCCTGGTCTACAAAGCGAGATCCAGGACAGGCACCAAAGCTACAGAGAAACCCTGTCTTGAAAAACGAAGGAAAAAAACATTAAATGAAAAAGCAAGGGTAGATAGTTTATCTGAAATATAGTTAAATTCTAAACAAAATCTCACAAATTCAAGGCCAGCCTTGGCTAAATTATTAAACCTTGTGTAACAATACCAACTAACTAACTAAATAACTAAATACTGATGAGGTGGGTCATACCTGTAATCCCAGCATTTCTAAGGCTGAAGCAGGGGGCTGCTTCGAGCTGGAGGCAAGCCTGGACTACATAATGAGCTCCAGGTTAGCCTACAAACAGGATGTGACCTGTCTCAAACAAGCTAACAAAATAGAAATATATGAAAGAATAAAATCAAATCCATATAAACAGATAATTGCATTAACAATAATTGTAAAAAGTAATTGTTAAGGGTTAAGTACACCTTAGTACAAATAAAAAATGTCTATTTCAATCAACTTCTGGGGAATGATCTTCAATAAAAGACAAAAGCTACAAAGCTGATGAGCTCCTTTGACCTTATTCATAAATTCACTTTAGAGAACAAAGTCCAGGGGACTCTTGGGGAAGAAGGTGGCAGAAAAAGACCACCTGATTATGCAAAAATATTAGTGAAAAAGTGAATGTAACTCAAAAATGATCAATTGGAAATTGAGGACAAATCGTAATATCTAAAATGCAAGTACTTGTTTTTCTTACCATTACATTCATGACTATTTAAATAACACTAGTCATGCAAAAGTACTGCCAGAAAAATATAAAGCAGAAAATGGACATTGATTGTAATTGTGTAAAAGTTTGCCTTTACAGTTTAAGAAAAGGACTAGTAAATTGGCTTTAAAACTGTATAGTAAGGAGAAAATTTTAATTATTCAATTTTCTATCATGTTAGGTTTTTTTTTTTTTTTTTTTTTTCCCGAGACAGGGTTTCTCTGTGTAGCTTTTCGCCATTCCTGGATCTCACTCTGTAGACCAGGCTGGCCTCGAACTCACAGAGATCCGCCAGGCTCTGCCTCCTGAGTGCTGGGATTAAAGGCGTGCACCACCACCACTGCCCGGCTCAGTCGTTTTTAAAATATATTTTCCCTTTTAAGTTTCCTTTTGTCATTTGCTCAAAGATGATCTTCCTGCACACACATGTATAAACTGGAAAGGGAAAACGTAAACAAAAATATTGTCCATACACCTAGATATTAAAACTATTTTCAAACACATATCAGTAGTTACCTGCTAAAACATGTATTAGTGAATACTTTGGTTTTATATTCTGTGGTACAAGTAGGACTTATATCTAACAACAATAACATAAAACTTCTGGCCAAAAATTAAAAGTAGTAACAGGTATTCAGAAATAATTTGTAGCCATGTGAGAAATTATAACCATTAATAGTAATGGTGGTGGCATTCACTGTTATTACAATTGTACCATTTTTTCATTTGGCTTCACTCCTGTAATATACAAAAATTATCAAAATGAATACCACAGCAATTTAAATGTTTCTTATTACAAGAATATTTTAAATGATTTTATTTATTCTACTAGCCTTCCAACTTTTTTTCCACTTTGTCTGATTTTCCTCATTTGGATCTTACTTGGAGGAAAGAGCTGAATTTAGCTTTTAGCACTCCTTTTATTGTCAGACAGTTCTTCATCTGGGGCCAACAGAAGAACCTCCTTCCCCAAACATAAAGGGTCACCTTTTTGTCTCAGTGCAGAGGAAAAGGGGTACTTGTACTACGAACTGTATTTGCAGTCAATCCAATAGCTTTGGTCCTTAACTAAAGTATATTCTATTTTTTAAAATGCCTATTGTTGTCTCCTAATCCCCAAATCATGTTCACCTATTCCCAAAAGGTCATAATCCATAGTTTTGATTTAGTGAAAATGTTATTTGTACAAATTCGATTTACTGATGAACTGATGAGCTATTTTCTAAGATCTGAAATATACAACAATGTTTTTATTCAGTAGTCCATTATCTGAAGACGGCAAATCTTGGAATTTACTCAGTGGTCCTTAGTATCTTTATTTACATCGTTTTTCTCATTTAAGAGTCAGCTCCCCTTCTGAGCCCCTTCTCCCCTCCCCTCTAAAAAGAAAAAAAAAGAAAGAAAGAAAGAAAAAGGAGAAAAAAAAAAGAGCGAGAGGAGAAAAAAAAAAAAACACCCAAGCCTGGCCTCAGTTCCCGTATTTCAAGCCAGGACCAACCAGAAACCAGTTTTCTTCCACTAATCCGGAACTCCGGGCTGTTACCAACGCTGTCATTGGCCAGCGTCAGTCCTTGGTACGTGCCCCAAGATAACCCCCTGGTTTCTGTCCCTTCTCCCCCTACAATGGGCCTTCTCCGATGTTTGTAACATAGTCATAATCCACAACACAGCACCTCCACTAACCAACTCACATTCTTCAAAGTTTTCGGGTGAAAATAGGCAAGGCTGGAGGAGGGCAAGGTACCCTTTCCGACACGCTGGGAGGGGGAAGGGGCAGTCGTACGAACACCAAACAGCAGGCTCCGGGAGCCTTGCGGGCTGAAGGGTCAGGGGCGGGTTGGGGGCACAAGGTGGGGAGGGAGTGGAGAAAGAGTTGGGCTAAGTTGAAATGAAAAGTTTACTAACCAGATCCTCGAAGCTTCTTCGGTGCTCTTTCCCCTCCCAGTCTAAGCGGCGCGGAATCAGCTGGGGGCCAGAGGAAAAGAAAAGGGGGGGGGGTGAAGGAAAAGCCTCTGCTCCCCATCAGCAGCACCCAGCCCGGAGCCCAGTCCTAGACCCTTTAGCATTTTCATTTCTTCAGTCCCGGCAGCGATTGCCGCCGTGCCGGGGTGGGGGGTGGGGGGGGCAGGCCAAAGGGAAGGAAATCCTGAAAATACACCTCCCGCCGGGATAAAAGGCAACGAGTTTAGACCCCTGCGTTGTCCGCCCCTTCTGAGAAAGAACCCGGCTCACCCCAAGTGACAACAGCCCGGAGTGTCCAGCTCGAAGGCTCCCTCCGGGCCCCTGCCCTCGGCCCGTGACCTACCTTACCCTTCCTCCAGTTTCTCCCCAGCCCTCCCCAGCCCTCCCAAAGAGGGTCCATACCTGATGCTCCTCGAGCTCTTGCACTAGCACCTGAGGAAGAGGGAAACACGGATGTGAGGAGCAGATTGGGGCGCCAACCCATTCCTCCCTCCCCACTTCCAACACAGCCGCTGACTGTAGGACTAATCGAGGCCGGCCTTTCCCTCACCCTCCACTGCACTGCTCACCCGGTGCCTCAATTTCCCCATTGGGACCATTCCCGAACACTCCCAGATATCCTTCTCCCTCTCACCTGAGCAGATTTGTTACAGGGTCCGGACTGCAAGAACCGAGCGATCAGGTAATACAGCTCTAAAGAAGGGGTGGGGGGGGGGGGGGGGGGGAGACGTTAAGAGAGAGGCAAGGAAGAGAAATACAAGCTTTAAAAAAAAATTCTGACAGCCGTCGCGCAAACCCCCATCCCTTTAGCCCCGACTCAGCTACCCACCGGCTTCGATCTGGGTAGGTGCCGCCGCCATCCTTTTCCCGAGGGGGTTTGGGGGCTTCGCTCCGGAGGGCTGGCTGGGGCGGGTGGGGGCGCTGCCTCTATTGTGGTGAAGCCCCCATGCTTGGGAGTCCCGCCGCTTCCGCCGCACTCCTCGTCCCAGTTTCGGTCTCTCTCGGATTCATCGCATCACGTTTCGACCCATAGATATTCTAGCCCGAGAGCTGAGGAGGCGGAGGAGGAAGGAGAGCGAGAGAGAAGGAGAGGGAGGAGCCGAAGTCGCTAAGGGGTGGGCGGGGGCAAAAGGGGTGGAGTCATGGAAAGGGGGAGAAAGCAGAGGGAGCAGCTTGCAGCGCTCCCCGCTCGCCGCCAGAGGCACTAAGGCAGCCGCCTCGCTCCAGCAGCTTCAGCCGGCCCGAGGTTGCCTAGTTACTGCCCAGGGAAGGAGGAAGAGGTGCTAAAAGCAGGCAGACGCTCTGGCAACCTCGGGGAAACTCTGTGGTGGCTTGGCGTCCCGGAGCTCCAGAGTTGCTTACCCTTCCTGTGAGGGCGATCGGACCCTTTCCGGTGAGGGAACCTTTCAGAAGAAACTTGTAAGGGACTAACTTGACCTAACTACCTTAGGTCACCGAAAGGGTTTGGTCTGTTTGTTCTTTTACTACCCCCAAGGAAATGGCTCTTGCCACCAAAAGATTTTGTGTCCAAAGGAGGAGCATTGCTCCAAATGAAAGTTCTGTGCTTCCCTGATGACCGGAATACACAGATAATATTCTTATAGAAAACTACTTAAAATATCCCCCTGATAAATATTGCAAGACAAATTTGCACTTTAACCACGAAGCTGTTTGCACCTTTTGAAATGTTCAACAATGCATTTTCCCCATTCCTGTAGGATAAGTTTGAACTCTGTTTTGAAACACTGCCAAAACACTTAAAAAGTTCTTAAATATCCATTAAAATTTGGATAGAAATGATAGTTTGCTTTGTTTTGCCTTTTAAGTATTTTCTGACATGCTCTCACTATATATCCAAGGCTCACCTGGAATTCAGTGGTGCTCACATCACAGGCATAAGTCACCACACTCATTTACAAAGTTATTTTCCACAGGTTTGAGCCTACAACTGTTTTAATATATAGCCTCAACTCTTAGCACAGCACTGACATTGGTGGTGGGTAGTTAAATCTTCAGTGATCAAAGGATTTGTATAAAAAATATAATAAAAAAGACACGTAGTAAACAGGTTCACTTACCCACTTTCTTTTAACATTCTGTTCTCATTCTATACTTTGAAATCAGAACTCATTGAAGTTAAACCTGATGGAAAAACAAACTCTTTGAATTCTATACATTATTTACATTTGAAATACTCGAAGTTGAAGATTCACCTTCTAAATTTATGACTATAGTAGCAATTTGGTTTTCTCATTTAGTAAGCTCAGCCGGTGCCACTGTGGGCCTAGAATTCCATTAAGTTAACATAAACTTGGATGTCCTCGCTAACTCTTTCTGTTTCTTTTATTCAGAAATTAATAACAATACAAGGTAATTGTGAAATGTTATGTTTATCTTTGGTATGATCATATTTGAAAAAAGTAGATAAAAATAATATAAAACCTCAGAAAATAATTGAAGGGAGTTTACAGAAATAGTAACAATTTTCGTAGTTCAATATAATATAATCAACAGTTAAGCTTTATCAAGTTCTTACTGCATGTGTTACCTGCTGTAGCTCATTTGATTCTTACAGTGACCTAAGAGATAGGTTCTTTTTTTCTTCATTATACAAAAAATAAAAAATGACTACTTTATGACTTTAGAGCACTCACATTTTATTAATTATATTCCTTATGTGTAAAGTATAAGAATAGATAATACTTGCCATACTTACTTAACTTACAGAATTTTTGTAGAAGTCATATGAGAATATATTTGTGTTCTATTTCAAAAGGTATGTGACATAATTATCCCTGTGCTCACTTAGCTATTGATTTGGATGCAATTGAGATATAAAACCTCACAAATTTACAGAAGTTTAAGGTAAGAAATTACTTTGTATAAAAGTTATTTTTAAAATTTTATTTATTTATTTATTTATTGTGTATGTGAGTGAGGAAATGTCATCTGCCCTCAGGGCAAATAATTGTTTTAACAGGAATTTGAAGTGATAATGGTTTAGGGGTAAAGAAGATAAAGATTGGGCTTGTGTGGTCTGATACACCTATAATCCCAACCCTAGGGAGGCTGAGGCCGAAAGATCTTTAGTTCAAAAGTAGACTGGGCTACATGGCTAATTTAAAAGCAGCCTGAGCAACAGTGGTACCCTACTTACAGAGAGAAGCGGACTGAGAGAGTGCTCCATGACTTCAGGAACTTCCGGAAGCAAACTTTCTTACATTGCTTCTAATGTTCTCTACTGACAAGTGAACTGAGAAGAGGAAAGATAAAATGTAAAGGTCCAAATGCGTTTCCACAGAGCAGTCAGTAAGGGTGACTTTTGGAGAGGACAATCAAGAAACTGATGAACTAGCATACATTTTCTGGACTCAGTAGGTAAGAAGGAAGTTTTTGAAATGTGTGTATTCCCACAAAAAGTATTCGTTGTTCAGAACTAATGCTAACTAATCAGACACTTGGAAGTATTTTATAACACAGAGTCACCAGTCTTAACTCTGTGGCCATTTTTATTACCTCCCCCCCACCCCCCCACCCCCCCACTCCCGTGTGTGTGTGTGTGTGTGTGTGTGTGTGTGTGTGTGTGTGTGTGTGTACATGTGGAGGTCAGAAAAGGGAGCTTGTGTGGGTTGGTTTTCTCCCTCCATTATGTGATGGGTCCCAGGACTGAATCCAGATTGTCAGGCTTGGCAGCAAGTACATTTACCCACTGACCCATGTTACTATCTGTCTTTAATTTTTTTTTTCTCAAAGTTTTGATTAGGAGAGGAGGCAAATTTCATCTGTTACAGTAAGAATGGATTTATGTAGAAAAGTATGAAATGTTGCCAGGCATTGTGGTGTGTTCTTATAATCCTAGCACTTGAGAATTTGAGGCAGGAGGATTAAGAGTTCAGCACCATCTTTGGCTACCTGCCTGCATGAAAAATATCTCAAAAAAAGAAGAAGAAAACTAAGACAGTTGGCAAATGGCTCCGTGGGGGAAGTTGCTTGCCACCAAATTTGACAACTTGAGTTCAGTCCCCAAGACGAATCCAGTGAAGGAGAGAACAGACACTCAAGTTGTTCTCTGATCTCCACGCTCTTGCCCTGGCATGCACTCCCCACCCCCACACAAACAGACTAAATAAATGTAAAAAAATTTTAATAAAAACTGTTTACTTGGTAGACGCATTAGTTTCCTGGGGCTACCATAACAACTTCTAATCCAGAGGGCTTAAGAAAGCAGATCTTTCTTTGTCCTTTTACACTTAAGAACCAGAAATGTAAAATCAGCCTGTAGCAGAGTTCATGCTCCCTCTGAAGGCTCTGGAAGAGAATCTCTTTTACCTTTTCCAGCTTCTAATGGATCCTTAGCATTCTTTGACTTGTTGACCGCATAATTCACATATCTTCCTCCATTTTCACATACCCTTTGTCCATTTGTGGCCCAGTGTCAAATTTTACTGTATTTTGTGTGTGTGTATATATATATGTCTAGGGACTCATCCAGAGCCTCTCAAATTCTGGGCGAGCACTCTATCACTTAATGTGTTTGTCATAAGGACAAAAGTCATTGAGTTTCAGGCCCACTGTGAATCTAGAATGATCTCACGTTAATGCCTTAATTATACCTACAAAAACCTATTTCCAAGTAATGTTATATTCACTGGTACTTAGGGCAGAACATGAACAAATTTGCAGGGGACACAATTCACTGAGGTATCCTTTACTTTATTATCATCTTTATTTTATTTTGGTTTGATTTTATTTAAGACAGGGTTCCTCTGTATAGCTCTGGCTGTCCTGGAGCTAACTCTGTATACCAGGCTGGCCTCCAAATCAGAGATCCTCCTGCCTCCAGCTCTTCTGAGTGCTGGGATTAAAGGCATGCAACACCACCACCACCACCACCACCACCACCACCACCACCACCACCACCCAGCTATCATCTGTGTTTTTAAGTAAATCTTATTTACCCTTATTGTATTCATGTATGGATGTGTGTGCATGAGCCTGTCTCCATGTGGCTGTCAGAGGACAACTTTGTGGAGTTGGTTCTCTCTCTCCACTTTTATGTGGGTTCCAGAGATCGAACTTACTGTCCTCCTTAAAATTACATCTCAGAAGCTGGGTGGCGGTGGCGCACGCCTTTAATCCCAGCAAATCGAGAGGCAGAGGCAGGCAGATCTCTGTGAGTTCTAGGCCAGCCTGGGCTACCAAGTGAGTTCCAGGAAAGGTGCAAAGCTACACAGAGAAACCCTGTCTCAGAAAATAAAAATTCCATCCCAGGATCATTAAGAGCACGTGAAACAAACCTGGCAACCTGAGCTGGCTCCTCAGATCCACAGAGGAGGATAGAACTGACTCCTGAAAGTTGGCCTCTGACTTCAACACATGTGCCATGGTATGTGCTTGTAGGAGTACACATCCTCAGAACAATAAATAAAATGTAAACAGAAGTAAAATCACATTTCATGAACCAAGGATATGGCTCAGTTAGTAGATTTCTGGGTTAGCATACAAAATAACTAAAATTTAAAACTCACCAAAGAGAACAATCAAAAACTTGTACAAGGAAAGCAAAATAGTAATTATTGTTCTAAAGCAGTGATCTCAACCTATGGGGCATGATCTCTTTGGGGTTGTGTATCAGATATTTATATTACAATTCATAACAGTAGCAAAGGTACAGTTATGAGGTAGCAACAAAATAATGTTGTGGTTGGGGGTCACCACAACATGAGGAACTGTATTAAAAGGTTGCAACATTAGGAAGGCTGAGAACCACTGATCTAAAGGCTAATAGAGATTATGAATTCTGTAAAATAAAAATAACAATGAAAATTAAAGAGAACAAATGCAAGGGGATCTTGAAAAAAAATTAGACATTTCCCAGCACTCGGGAGGCAGAGCCAGGCGGATCTCTGTGAGTTCGAGGCCAGCCTGGGCTACCAGGTGAGCTCCAGGAAAGGCGCAAAGCTACGCAGAGAAACCCTCTCTCGAAAAACCAAAAAAAAAAAAAAATTAGACATTATATTTACCAACATATATATGTATATGTAATATATATGTGTGTGTGTGTGTGTGTGTGTTAGTGAAAATATTATCGAGTGAGAGAAAACAGAATATTTTGAAGAGACATTGCACCAATGTCAGAGGCCTTTGTTTAAAAATAAACTTACATACACAGGAAGCTCAGTGAACTACAAATGTAAACATTTAATAGTGTCCACTAGCATATTAAAAATATTGAAAATAAAAAAAAGTCTTGAAAACAACTGCATCACTAATAAGAGAAAATTAAGATCTAATTTCTTATTAGAAGCAGTGGAGGCCAGAAGCAATAGCATCGCATATACATTGTAACCCAAGAATGAACACGAACATGTCACACAAGAATCCTATATTCAGCAAAGCTAACTTTAAAAACAAAGGTGAAGCCTTTAATCTCAGCACTCAGGAGGCAGAGGCAAGTGGATCTCTGTGAGTTGGAGTCCACCCTGGTCTACAAAATGAGTTCCAGGACAGGCTCCAAAGCTGCAGAGAAACCCTGTCTTGAAATTTTTTTTTTTAAAAAGTAATTTGTTTCCTTCTCTTACCTCCTTCTTTTTCAGTACTGGGAATTAAATCTAAATCCAAGCGCTTCCAAATACTAGGCAAGCACTCTAGTATTGATCTACATCTCTGTGTTTTGTTTTATTTTGTTGTTTTTTGATTTGTTGTTGTTGATAAAGGTCTCACTAAGTTGCCTAGGTAGGCGTTGAACTATCAGGGTCTTTTGCTGTTTGTTTGTTTGCTTTTTCAAAACGGGTCTCATGTATCCCAGGATGATCTTGAATTCACTATGTACCTGAAGGTGACCTTGAACTTCTAAGTTTTCTGCCTCTACTTGCCAGAGGCTGAGCAGACAGGGAGGCATATGCAGCCCCACCTGGCAAGCTTTGGAATTTCAGTCTTCTACCTCAGCCTGTGTAGTAGCTGAGATTGGAAGCTTACACCAACAGGCCCAGCTACAGGACTCATGTAGAGGTCAGAGGACAGCTTTACAGCTTTACAGAGTAGGTTCTCTCTTTCCACCTTGTTGATTCCAAGAATCAAATTCAGGCCAGGCCGTGGTGGCACACGCCTTTAATCCTAGCACAGAGACAGGGAGAGATGGATCTCTAACTTCAAGGCCAGCTAACCTGGTCCACAGAGTGAATTCCAGGACAGCCAGAACGATGCAGGGAAAAACCTTGTTTTGGAAAAAAAAAGAAAAGAATCAAACTCAGGTGAAGCTTGTACAGCAAGTGCTTTTCCTCGCTGAGCCATCTCATCAGCTGTTACCTAATTTAAGGGGTTCTGCTGCTTTTAACAATGGAGTATTACCTCCCAAAGAAGGACAAAATTACATTACTTTCAAGGAAACAAATGAAACTAGAGAAAGAAAGCACATCATATTAAGCAAAATGTTCCAGACACGGACAGACAAATATCCAATTTTCTCTCTCATGAAGAATCTAGATTACACACATACATATGTACGTAGATATATGTGTATACAGATGTCAGGAAAGTAGAGGTCAGACTGTTTGTGGACAAGAAGATTCACAAGGCGAAGAATATTGTAAAATACATGATGTGCATACATGAAAATGTTGCAGGGAAAGCCACCATTTTGTGCCAGGATAATGCACAAATATAAAAATAAATAAATAGAAGGTAGTGAGGTCAGTGAGGGTATAATCTTGAAGGTATCAGAGCTCAAGATGCTGCCTTTCCCCTCTCTTTGCTTCCTAATCACATTGAGGTGAACAGGCTTCCTTTGGCATGCGCTCTACCTGTAATTTACAATGCCACCAGAGGCTCATGTCCATGGAACTAAGCATCCATGCACTGAAATCTCTCAGAGCCTGAGCCAAAATAAACATCTTCTTTGATTTGTTTTATCTCATACATTTTTCACAGAGACAGAAAACACATTAACATGAAACATTTTGCCAAATTCACCACCATTTCTAATAAATATTTACAGCAAACTAGTTTAAGGTGGGAACTTCATTAAGCTAATAACAGGTGTCTATGAAAAACCTGTAGCTGCTATCAGAGGTAATTGGGAAAAACTAAGTACTACTTTCTTATAATCAGGAGATCCAATTGAAGGGAGAATTTCTTCCCTTTCACACAGGATCTCATTGTAGCTCAGACTCTCCTCCAGCTCCCTGTGAGCCAAGGCTGACTTAGAACTTCTCATCCTCCGAACTCCACTTCCCAAGGGCTGGAATTAGCAGCATGCACCAGCACACCTGGTTTAGTTGATGCTGGGGGGTCAAAGCAAGAGTCTCATGAAAACTAGGCAAGTACTCAACAAGTTTAGCTACATCTGTGGTCCTTTATTTCTATTAACCCTTGTCCCAAAGGTCTTACATGTTCAATTAGTTCAGAAAAAGGAAAACAGATCTGGTGTGGGAAAGAAAAAGGATCTCTTTTTTAAACTTTATGATCTTACATAGCAAAAATCTTAAGGAACTTATGTAAAAGGTTATCAGGGCCAATGAATGAGCAGACCAAGTACACATGATATATGACCAAGAGAGAACGTATATTTTTGCACCCCAGAAATAAAGAATCTGAAGTGAAAACTATTTCAATTTACAGTAGCAAAAAGAATAAAGTACTTAGGAATATGATTAACAAAATTAATGTAATACTAGTGCACTGTAAACTGTAAGCCAGTATTGAATGAAATTAAAGAACATCTAAAGAGCCAGGCAGTAGTGGCGCACATCTTTAATCCCAGCACTTGGGAGGCAGAGGCAGGTGAATCTCTCTGAGTTCCAGGCTAGCCTGGTCTACAAAGCCAGTTCCAGGAGAGCCAGGACTGTTATGCAGAGAAACCCTGTCTCAAAAAAATTAATCAATAAATAAAGAACACCTAAAGAAACAAACAAACAAAAAAATTCCATGTCCATGATTTGGAAGATATAATAGTAAAATAACAATACACTCAGACTGAGCTACATTGCATAAAATCTGTAGCCAAATCTCAGCAGGAATTTTTGGTAGAAACTATGTGATTCATACAAGGAACCCAGAATAGCCAGATCATCTTGGAAAGAAGGATAAATTAAGGAGGCTCCCACTTGCCATGCTCAAGCCTTACTGACTAGAAGCAACTATCTGGAGGAGTCTGCGATACTGACATAAAAGTGCTTCTCCACATCATTGGAATAGAATTGAGAATTGAGAAATAAGCCCACAGAGCTGTTAACAGTTGTTGACGCTGGTACCCAGACAATACAATTTAGGAAAAAAAGCAAGTGCTAGGACAAATGGATATTCACATGCAGAAAAATCAGTTTAGACCACTACAGTATAGTAATACATACAACAATGAACTCATATTTGTTCCAAGCTCTAAAGGGTAAAACTATACAATTTTGAAGAATATATATGTCAATATTTGTTACTTTATATTAAACAAGTGTTTCTTAGTTATGATACCTACAACACAAGCTAACAAAAAGGAGATAAGGTAGGCTTTTCAGAGTGAAACACGTTTGTACACTAAAGAACATTATCAAGAAAATTGTGGCCATTCATCAAGCAGCTTTACACTGCCAGCCAGAAAGAACACTCTGAAATCATGAAGCAAAATAAATCCTTCTACTGAAAGAAAGGCCAGTGTAGTGGCACACGTCTTCAATCCCAGCACTCTGGAGGCTGAAGCAGGCAATTCTCTTTGAGTTTGAGGCCAGCCTGGTCTACATTTAAAGTTCCAGTTCCAGGCTGGCCATTGCTACAAGGTGATACCCTGTCTCATGAGAGAGAGAGAGAGAGAGAGAGAGAGAGAGAGAGAGAGAGAGAGAGAGAGAGAGAGAGAGAGAGAGGAAGAAGGAGGAGGAGGAGGGGAGGAGAGGGGAGGGGGGAGGAGAGGGGAAAGAAAAAGAGCCCAATGGAAGGGAAAAAATAGTTGTAAATTATATGCAATAAGGATCTAGAATATATAGAGAGAACACAAACATATCAGTACTCAGGAAAGTGCAAATTGAAACCATAATATGACAATACCTGCCTTCTATCCAGTAGGATGGATATAAAAAAAACAGTGGTGAGTATGTAGAGTTACTGGTCCTCTTACAAGGTGCTTGTGGAAACAGCTTGGTAGCTCCTCAAAAACTTAAACTGCTCCAAAGAATGGAAAAATCAGTACAATAAACTTGTACACAACAGGCAGGTGGATCTCTAAGTTCAAGACCAGCCTGGTCTACAGAGAGAGTTCCTGGAAAGACTGGGCTACACAAAGAAACCCTGTCTCAAAAAACTGGGGGGAAGAAACCTTAAATATTATGCTGGGCACACACCTTTAGTCCCAGCACTGGGGAGGCAGAGGCAGGGGAATCTCTGAGTTCAAGGCCAGCCAGGTCTACAAAATGAATTCCAAGATGGCCACGGCTACACAGAGAAACCCAATCTCAAAAAAAAATTTTTTTAGCATCCAAAACAACAACAAAAGAAGCTGTTGCAATGACATATGTTTGTAATCAGCATTTAGGACGTGGAGGCAAGAGAATCATTCCATACAGAGAATTCAAGACCAGCCTGCTTTCATGAAAAACCCCATTCACAGTGTTCTTTCTTTATTTTTCTTTTTCTTCTTCTTTTTTTTTCTTCCCGAGACACGGTTTATCTGTGTAGTTTTAGAGCCTTTCCTGGATCTCGCTCTGTAGACCAGGCTGGCCTTGAACTCACAACGATCTGCCTGGCTCTGCCTCCTGAGTACTGGGATTAAAGGCGTGCACTGCCGCCACCACTCGGCACAGTGTTATTTCTAATAGTTCCGTAATAACACAATGCCCATCAACTTATGAATGAATAAACAAGATATGCTCTACTTATCAAATTGAGTATTCTAACAAAAAAAGAACAAAGTAATGACATGATACACACACACACACACACACACACACACACACACACACACATCCTGGATGGATCATAAAAATATGAAAGAAGCTAATCAGAAAAGAGACCACATGAAGTGGGACTGTATGAAATGTGAAGAACATGTGGAACTATGGAGGTAAAAAGTAGATTATTGGTTCCATGGATCTAGGGAAATGGAGCACGGGGATGTGTTTGTATGTATTACATTTATTTGGGAGGGAAGTACCTCTAAAGTGTTCTACATCTAGATATGGTAATGTGTTGATGTAACCAACCGTCTTATTAAATAAGAAACACAGAAACAATGTAAAAGAGAAAGCCAAGAGGTCAGAGCTCAGAGCTAAAATCTCACCCTTCCTCCTGCTGTGTCCCAGCTTCCCGAAAGAGAGCTATTTCCTTGTGTGTCAGTCGTTTCAAAGTCATTCTGCCTTCTCATTGGTTGTAAACCCAAACACATGACTGCCTCGTCACTGTCTGTATGTACAGCCCTCTAGGTCTTAAAGGCATATGTCTCCAATACTGGCTGTATCCCTGAACACACAGAGATCTATGAGATTAAAGGCGTGTGCCACCACCGCCATGCTCTTTCTATGGCTCTAATAGCTCTGACCCCCGGGCAACTTTATTTATTAACATACAATCAAAATCACATTTCAGTACAATTAGAATACTACCACATTTCCCCTTTTCTATTTTAATAAAAAGAAAAAAAAGAAAAAGGTTATAACTAACAAAAGAAAAACTGTATACAAAAGTACAATAACTATATACAATATATACAAGTAATGAATACCTAAACAGGTATTTGACAAATCAGAGAAAATAATTCCATTATCTATCCTATTTTGGTAAATCCAAGATGTATCTAATGCACTTTCTATCCTAATTAATTTTCAACTATAACTAACTAATTTTCAACCATAACTAACTAATCTTCAACTCCCTCAGAGACCCAAGAAGGAAATAATATTAGCTAACAAAAATAAAAACAGGAAGTGCATGCAAGAAATTTCCAAAAAAATTGTGAGTTGACAGAAACAGCCAGCTGCCTGGGCAGTCACCTGAGGTTTCTCCACAGTGTTGGGGCATCATCTTCAGCCTATAGGCTTAGCGTATCTGACAGACTCATTTGTGAAGTAGGATGTACACAGGTCAACAGTTCAACCTCACATTGGGTGAGAGCAGTCCATGTACCAGAAATGCCTGAATTCCACTAGTGTCCTGTCATGATTCAGGATTTTAAATTCTGGAACTTGTTGACAGTTTTTGAGTTCAGCTGTCCATTCTTCTTGGCTGTGTATATATGGCTTCATCTCAGCATCCCCTTCTTCTCCACATCCCTCTATTAAATGCCAGTCTACTTTCGAGAGGCATGAGCTTTCAGCTGCTGTTCCATTGCACACATTGCCATCGGCCCTCTGCCTGTTAAGCTGCCTTCGAGGAAAAGGGCACTGTACCTTTTCTGGATTGCGAAGGCCACTTCAGGGATGGGGCCATATTGTCCTGGCCTCAGAAGATGCCTTTTGATAAAGCCATAACCACACTTGTTTTGGCAAGAATCAGTAGTCCTTTGTTTTGTGTTCTGTCCATTTTGTCCTGTTGATTCGAGGATACTTTGTTGTCCAGTGGCTAACTTTTGCCACAATGAAAGTTGACTCCATATACAGTTTCTTCAATGCCCATATTTTCTCTGAAGTAGATTGGTACTGCCAGAAGCCGACATGTCTCAAAAAAGAAAAATTTTCTAAGTTATTAAAACATTTTAAATGCCATATTCTGTAGATCTCTGAAGGGTTTGAAGATGACCTGTCTAAAACATCTCTGCTCAATTTTTAAAACATATCTAATATGACTACAAGTTCTATTGTAATGTCTAACTACTAACTTTCATTTCTTATATCCTAATAGTTGGTAATAATAACATTCAAGGATCAGAAAATTGCATTACATTGTTAAATGAATGGTATAAATACAAGTAGAAACATACATATAGCATTTTCTAACAATATCAATTTCAAATTTGTTTACAATATAAAACAATCCAATCCAATGTAAAGTGATTTAAAACTAGTAATTGTCTTTTTCTTTTCTTTCTTCCTTTCTTCCTTTCTTCCTTTCTTCCTTTCTTCCTTTCTTCCTTCCTTCCTTCCTTCCTTTCTTTTTTCTTTCTTTCTTTTTTTCTTTCTTTCTTTCTTTCTTTCTTTCTTTCTTTCTTTCTTTCTTTCTTTCTTTCTTTCTTTCTTTCTTTCTTTCTTTCTTTCTTTCTTTTATAAGAACCTTAAATCTAATCTCCTTTGCTTAGCCTTTTTCCTAACCCTTGACAATAACTTGTAACCAACCCCCCTAAACACTGAAAATTATCCCAGACCCAAAACCCATTAAAAAGACCAAAAAACCACCCACCCCACACCACCTCTTTGGGAATGTGGGCGTCGTATTCTTAAAATTTTCTTTGTGTCCCCATAAGATACAGTGCCCCCCTCCAGCAGGAAGTAGTAAGAGAAGCTACGCCCAAATTCCCAAATATACCAAGCTGGCTTTGGAGATGTGTAAAAGTTAAAACCTTCCTTTTTAAAAAAAAAGAAAAGGGGAAGTGCTGTGGAATGGTCTGTATGTCAAATTGCTCTGATTGGTCAATAAATAAAACACTGATTGGCCAGTGGCCAGGCAGGAAGTAGGTGGGACAGGGAGAGAGGAGAATTCTGGGAAGAGGAAGGCTGAGGCAGAGAGACACTGCAAGCCACCGCCATGACCAGCAGCATGTGAAAACGCCAGTAAGCCACCAGCCACCAGCCACCAGCCACCAGCCACGTGGCAAGGTATAGATTTATGGAAATGGATTAATTTAAGCTATAAGAACAGTTAGCAAGAAGCCTGCCACGGCCATACAGTTTGTATACAATATAAGTCTCTGTGTTTACTTGGTTGGGTCTGAGCGGCTGTGGGACTGGAGGGTGACAAAGATTTGTCCTGACTGTGGGCAAGGCAGGAAAACTCTAGCTACAGTAATGGTTGGGCAACTTTGTAAATACATAGAAAACCATCTAAGGGAACCATTTTTTATTAGTGCGTGGGTGTTGTAGGTATGCATGTGTATAGGTGTGGATACTCTGATCCGTGTGTGGAGGTCAGAGGACAGCATTGTAGAGTTAGTTCTTTGCTTTCACCTTTTCATGGATTCCAGACATCAACGTCAGATCACCTGGCTTGTGTGGCAAGCCTTTTTACCTGTTCACTGAACCATCTTGCTGGCCTTAAATTCACATTTTGAAACAGTGAACTTGAGCTGGAGATGTAGCTCAGTGCTTAAAATACTTCTCTACCTTTCAAAAGGCTATGCATTCATTACCCAAATGGTGAACTTTATGGTATGCAAATTATGTCTCAAGTGGGGTCTTAAAAATATGTGGTGCTTTGAATAAAGATAAACTAATAAAACCAGATTTTCTTTAAAATTAATTAAAAGGGTGTTTGGTTAATAAATTTAATTATGATCGTAGTATGTTCTTAACATTTTTTCCTCATGGAGCTGTAATTGAATATTTCAAAACCAAATAGTATTCTGATTATTTGTTTCTTTAATCTCAGCTTGCATTTTTCTCCTTCATTTTCTTACACATTTTCAGATTGCTACTTGCAAAGGAAACAGTAAGGGGTTAGGATATATATCAGTGTTAAGGGCCTTGGTTATCATGTGCTGGACTCTTGATTTGATCATCACACATACAATATTGATTAAGTATCTTAATATTTGTAGAAATGTCACTGCTTGTACACATTACATTTGCTTTAACTTAATATTCTACATTTGAATTTTCTCCTCTTTGTTTTCATTAGTAAAATATCATTTATCGCATGAGGTATTAATTTTTGTCTGTGTTTTTCTTTCTTTAAAGAAATTCTTTGAGACAGGTCTCATTGTGCAGCCCTGGCTAACCTAGAACTCTGTGTATAAACTAGACTGGTTCCCAACTCATAGAGATCTACTTGCCTCTACTGTCCAAGTGCATTATGAGTTTTCCCTCCAACTTACTTTTCCACTAATTTTAGCTGGGCATGGTTGTGCATGCCTTTAATCCCAGCACTCAGGAGGCAGAGGCAAGTGGATCTTTGTGAGTTCGAGGCCAGCCTGGTCTACAAAGCAAGTTCCAGGATAGTCAGTGCTGTTACAAAGAGAAACCCTGTCTAGAAAAGAAGAAAAAAAATCCTACTAATTTTAATATTCCGTTCGGCATTGTATAAAACTTCTATATTATAAGCCATCATATATTTATATCTATCTATCTGTTATCTATCTATTATTATCAGTTGAAACTATGTGGCTGCGGGTGGGTGGCGCACACTTTTAATCCCAGCACTTAAGAGGCAGAGGCAGGAGGATCTCCGTGAGTTCAAGGCCAGCCTGGGCTACCAAGTGAGTTCCAGGAAAGGCGCAAAGCTACACAGAGAAACCCTGGCTCAAAAAAACAAAAAAGAAAAAAGAAAATATGTTTTGTACCTGTTTATTAGCCATTTATTTCATCTGTGAATTGTCAGAATTGCCTGCTTCCATCTTATCAATTTGTATGATATATATATATGATTATAAACCCATTTTATACATGTTTCTGTAAGAACATTTCCAAATTTATTATTCCCTTTGTTATTTGTTTATTGTTAATTAATTTACTTATTTTTGAGACAGAGTTTTGCAGCTTAAGGGTCACTCTCTACGTCACCATTCTGTTTTAGTTCTCAAGTACTGATACGACTGTCATTAATAATAATGCCTAGCTTGTTTTGAAAATTGGATTTACTTTGTTTATAATGGGGGAGAGTTTAAAGTCAATCTTCCCCATTTTCCTTTTGATTTATTTTCTATTTGTGAAGACAGATCTTGGTTGTCAACCTGTCTGAAACTGCTGCTGGGTACTAACTACTGTGAAAGATTTTCTAGATCAGACTATTTGAAGCAGGAAGGCACACCCTAAATCAGAGTGGCACCTTCTGGTGGCAGCCCAGAAAAAAGGAACATTGAAAAGGGAAAGATCGCTTTCTGACTGTTTTTCCTCACTCTCATTGGCAAGTCCATCTGCCTTGTTGCTACAGAATTCCTTCACTAGTGTTCAAACCTACTTCTTTGGGATTCCAACAGACTGAAGAGCAGCAACTGTCCAGGACTCCAGTGCCACATTGGGACTTCTGAGACATCGAGCCTTGTGTATTGAACAACTACCAGAATCTTGGCCTTTCTATCACAAGCTAGTCATTGTTGGATTACCCATCTAGACTGCATCCTGACTACCCTAATACACTTTTGTTCCTAAACTTGGAAAGGAGTTCTCATCTTGAGATTTCTTGCATAGTCAGTCTTTCTTTCCTACTGACATTTATATTTATTTCCTTATTTATGTAGAGACAACCTGGAGCTTCCTATCATCCAGCTTCTTCCTCTTAAGTGATTGCATTACAAATCTTTATGTAATAAACATGTGTCACCATGCCCGATACAGGTGATTCTGTTGATTGAACTCAGGGATTCATGAATGTTAGGAAAGACTCTATCAACTAAAATACATTTGCAGCCTTCCATTGCCTTTCAAAAATAACTCGGGGGGCTGGGAAGATGGCTCCATGGCTAAAGTACTTGACATATAAACATGGAGACCTGAGTTCAGATCCTCGGCACTCATAGAAAACCTAAAAGCACATGCATAGCCCTAGATTAGTGTGTGTGTGAATTTGTGTGTGTGTGTGTGAATTTGTGTGTGTGTGAATTTTTGTGTGTGTAGTTGTATTCCAGGGTATTACTGGTTTAATGACAGACCATATGTCTAATAATAATTATAATAATGTGAAGAGCAATAGAGGAAGACTGAACATCAGCCTTGGGATTCACATGCGTACATGGATGCGCACATTCCCACCACACACATATACGAACACACAAAAAGATGTGAAAATAGAAGATGGACTACTTGGGAAGAGGGTATTGGCCAGAGTGTCTTAGTCAGTGTTCCATTTCTGGGAAGAGATATCCTAACCAAGGCAACTCTTACAAAAGAAAACATTTAATTGGGGCTGGCTTACAGTTTCACAGGTTTAATCCATTATGCTGATGGCAGGGCATGTGGCAGCATGCAAGCAGACATGGTAGCTGAGAATTCTACATCCAGGTTCAAAAGGCAGCAGAAATAGAGAAGTAGCTGAGAATTCTATATCCAGATCCACAGGTCGCAGAAGAGCAGAGCCACTGGTTTGGACTTGGGCTTTTGAAAACCTCAACATCCTTTCAAATAGTGCCACTACCTAAGCATTTATATATATGAACCTATGTAAGTCATTCTTATTTAAACCACCACAAGCAGGAATAGCAAAGTGACCAGAGGAAGTAACAGGGTATGGATATGATCAAACTACAGTATACACATACGTAAAAAATGTCATAATGGGGGCTGTAAGATAACTCAGAGGTGAAGGGTTCTTGCTGCACAATCATGAACCAGATCTCAGTACCCATGGATCAAGCCAGGTATCTCATAAAAGACTATAATTTCAATTCTGATAGATCTAATACCCTCTTATGCGCTCTGCATGTGTGCACTCTTCTTGACCCCCAACATGCATATATTCTTATGCAAACACAGACACATTAAAAAAATAAAATACACTTTACATGTGTTTATCTAATTTGTAAAAATTTGGTTATATGTAGGTGGTATACTATGCATATGTAGAGGTCAGAGGACAACTTGCCCGAGTTAGCCCTCTCTATCATGTGAGTTCTGGGAATCAAACTCACATTGTCAGGTTTGGCAGCAAGTGTCTTTATACATGGAGGTATCCTTGTTTATTCTCTGTCTCTGTGTGTGTGTCCTTGACTCTATCCCCCACCCCCACCCCGTGTGTGTGTGTGTGTGTGTGTGTGTGTCCATGTCAGTGAGCATGTATCTCATGTGGCTTTGAAGAGATCAGAAGACAGCTTGGGGTAAGTTAACTCCTTTCACCTTGGATTCTGGGGATCAAATTCATGGCTATAAACACCTTTATCCATCCCCTGATGGGCCCAAATAAAATAAATAAAATAAATCTTTTTTAAAAATTGGGAGCCGGCCAGTGGTGGCACACGCCTTTAATCCCAGCACTCGGGAGGCAGAGGCATGCAGATCTCTGTGAGTTCGAGGCCAGCCTGGTCTACACAGTGAGTTCCAGGACAGGCACCAAAACTGCACAAAGAAACCCTGTCTCAAAAAGAAGAAGAAGGAGAAGGAGAAGGAGAAGAAAGAAACTGGGGCCAAAGAGATGATTCAGTGTGGTTAACTGCTAAGTTTGATCCCTAGAAGTCACGTACAAGCGAGAAGGAAGAGAACTAACTCCACAAACTTTCTCTGAGTTCCATATACATGCCCTGGCACTCATGTACCCACAGTCACAAATCACACACACACACACACACACACACACACACACACACACACACACTAATATTAAACTAATTAAAACTTTGAAGAAGAAAATATCATAATGAAAACCATTCTTTATGTAATTAAAATATGCTCTATAGGGCTGGAGAGATGGCTCAGCCGTTAAAGGCTAGGCTCACAACCAAAAATATAAAATATGCTCTATAAACAAAAGACAAAAAATAATTTAATATTTTTCTGTATGACTTCCTATTTTCCAACTGAATTTGTGTATGAGGATTGCATGAAAAACAGCTAACTATTTTTATGGCAATATTTATTAAATGTTTTTGTTTTCCAGTTGGTACATTATGCAGTCATTGTCATTCATTAATGTGTTCATTAAGATCTATTTCTTTTTGTGTGTTCTTTTCTATTGATCTGTATCCTGGTTTCCTTTCTGGTTGCTGTGACAAAATACCTTGTCAAATGCAGTGGAGGGGAGAAAGGATTTATTTTAGCTCCCCACTCCAGGTTACACTTCATCATTGGAGGTACTTCAAGGCATGCAGAACTTGGAACAGCTAGTCACATCCACAGTTATGCATGTTTGTGCTCAGTTCATTTTTTTTAACAGTCCAGTACTTAACCCCATGGAACAGAACTGCCCATTTTTAAGCTCAGTCTTCCTGTAGTTGAAGTTTTCCTGTGTCCCACCTGGCCTGTGGTCAGGACAAATCTCTCTTACCCGCCAGTCCTGGAGCCACTTACTCCCAAGTAAACACAGAGGCTTATATTAATTAAAACTGTATGGCCTAATGGCTCAGGCTTCTTGCTAGCTAGATCTTACATCTTAAATTAACCCATTTCTATAAATCTATACCTTACCACATGGCTCATGGATTACCGGTATCTTTACATCTTGCTTCCTCTGTGTCTGGCTGGTGACTCCTGACTCAGCCTTCCTGTTTCCAGAATTCTCTTCTCTCTTTGTCCTGCCTATACTTCCTGCCTGGCTACTGGCCAATCAGCACTTTATTAACCGATTAGAGCAACACATTCACAACATACAGAGCGATATCCATGGCATCTTCCCACATCAATTAACATAATCCAGACAAATCCCTACAGACATGCCCATAGGCCAACATAATCTAGGCAATTCTTCATTGAGATTCTTAGGTGATTCTAAATTGTGTCAAGTTGTCAGTTAAAACCAACCATCACTATTTGGTACCAATACCATGTTGATTTCACTTTTTTATATTACATTGTATTTGAGCATCTGACAAAACTCAATTGCACACACACCAATGTTTCTGTTTTTCATTTTTTATCTCCTTATCATGGCTTGTAGAAGTCTCATATAGTAAAGGTGTGCTTCTCCAACATGTAGAGTTATTGAGACATAATTAGATCAAGAGGGCACTAGTCTCATCAATGAATTAATGCATTGGTGAATTCTGAGGTAAATGGACTAGTAGGAGGTGGGGGCCTCAATGGAGGAAGCAGGTCACAAGGTACACCTTTGAAAGGTATATCTTCTCACTGGACCCTTTTCACTCCTGTTTCAAGATTGGGTGAGGTATGCACTTTAATTCCGCTATACCCACCCCCCTTTTTTTTGGTTTTTCGAGACAGGTTTCTCTGTGTAGCTTTGTGCCTTTCCTGGAACTCACTCTGTAGTCCAGGCTGGCCTCGAACTCACAGAGATCCGCCTGGCTCTGCCTCCCGAGTGCTGGGATTAAAGGCGTGCACCACCACCACCCAGCCCACTATACCCTTTTACATGTTTCTATATTGCCAAAGAGCTAAAAGCAGTATAGTCAGCTGACTGGATTTAAACCTCTTGAATCTTTGAGCCAGAATATATTTGTATTGCTTTGAGTTGCTTAATTCAGGTGAATTAAGTGACCAGGCTGATCTTGAACTCAAGGAGATCCACCTGCTTCAGCCTCATGAGTGCTGATATTATAAGCAAGCACCATGATGCCCAATTTATAAAGTACTAGGGATTGAACCTAGGTCCTTGTGTATGTTAAATAAGCAGTCTACAAACTAAGCTATATCCACAGCTCCACAGTCATAATTCTTTATTTTTTTTCTTTATAAGAATTCTACACATGCATTGTTAAGATTATTATTCTGTAATTTCAACTTCTTTAGAGTACAGATAAATAGTATCTATTAGATGCTAGAGACTAAGCTAGACATTCACATGTATTATTGGTGGTTGTCACAAGAACCCTGTGTAGTATACATTCATTATTCTCCGCTTTAGAAGTAATAAACTAAATGTTTTGGTCAATGTCACAAAACTAGCAAATATTAAACATCCTTCTATGTAGTCCACTATTTCTCTTTCTCTCCCTCTCCTTCTCAATCTCTTTCTTCCTTACCCTCTGTTTGAGACAAGATACCATCTAGCTCAGGCTTGGACTTGTGCTCAATATATAGTTGGTGCTAAGGTTAAAAATCTGATTCTCCTCCCTCTACCTCCCAAGTGCTGAAATTGTTGGTATGTACCACCATAGTTCTCTTTTTTGTTAAAAATAGATTTTTTTCCTTCTTCATACTTTTCACTTGTTTAATTGGATGCCATTTATTATTTTATTGGTTTATTTGGAATTTCAAAAGGCTATTTAAATGATAACATTTAACCAGCTACTTACCTTGTTTGCCTCTCTACTTATTGAGCAGAAAATCTTCATTGTTACTACCTGTTTGAAGGGCTGAAAGAGGGTTCCAGAATGGTTAAAATGATTGTTATTATGGAAGAATGTGAGATAAGGGACAGGCACCATGTACTTTGTTGGAAAATTCTACTTGTTGACAAAGATGGTTGTGAGCTGCCATGTGGATGCTGGGAATGAACCCGGATCCTCTGGAAGAGCAGCCAGTGCTCTTAACCACTAAGCCTTCTCTCCAGATCTCATAAACAATTTTTAATTCTGAGGCTATATACGACAGAAATTAAAGCTGCTTAATATTGTCTATTTTGAGTAAAAAAATTTGATTCTAGGCTATGACATCTGATCTAGAAGCAAGTTACTTAATTTCTAATCCTAAATTCCTTCATCTTTATAAGGGAAAATGATATCCATGGAGGCCTTAGGTATTTAGATATTTGGTCTCCAGATGGTAGCCATGTTTGGGGAGGCCAAGCTTTTGAGGTTTTAAAAACCATCCACAGTTTCCAGTATGTGCTCTCTGCTTCCTGTTTGTGGTTCAGGGTGTGAGCTCTCAGTTTCTGCTCCATCTGCTTCCTGTCTCTACTCCTCCATCATGGACTCTAACCCTCTAGAACCATATATCCCAAATAAACTCTTCTATATGTTACGTTGGCCACATAGTTTTAGCACAGCAGTATAAAAGTAACTAATACAACATTTATAGTATTTTCAAGATAAGTAAGGTGAAATGAAATATTGATGACTGTACCTACTGCATTGTGAGCATTCAAAAATACTATTATTAATAGTATCCTAGTAATTTTATAAGTGATGAGTTTCAGTAGGTAGATAGCTAAGTCAATTATTTATAGTGATTTAACTTCCATCCCACTCTAATATCTAACTCATATATTACTTCCCTGGTGAGAATTTTCAAACTATGTTTAGTAAGAATGAATATAATAATTTAAATGTTCACAATTTTAAAAAATTCATTGTTTTAAACTGAATATGATAGGGATTGAACATAATCCCAGTACTCTGGGGGTGAAGGCAGCAGGATTAGGAGTGTAAGGTCATTGTTAGCTGTGTAATGTGTTTGAAGCCTACCTGAGCTACATGAGACCCTGGCCCCAAAACAAAAACAAAGTATAATAACACATACATGTGAAAATAACATTATGAAACACATTACTTTGATTGCTGATTTAAAATTGATTTTAAAATCATAAACACATTCTTTTTTGTTAGTTTTTTGTTTTGTTTTATTAAGACAGTGTTTCTCTGTGTAGTCCTTGATGTCCTGGAACTTGCTTTGTAGACCAGGCTGGCCTCAAACTCGAAGATACACCAACCTTTGACTCCTAAGTGCTGGGGATTAAAGGTGTATATCACTACTCCTTGCTCCATAAACATGTTCTTAAAACCTCAAAAATGTCATTGTTTTCATTGGAATATGTCTAGTATTCTATATAATACTGATTGTTCCTTGACGATTGATCTTTACTATAAGGGATTGAGAGATGGCTCAGTTGTTAAGAGCACTTGTTGGTCTTCCAGAGGACCCAGGTTCAGTTCCCAGCACCCACATAGCAGCATATAACTGTCTGTAACTACAGTTCTGTGGAGTCCAATCCCCTCTTCTGACCTCTGTGGGCCTTGCACACAATGATGCACATATATACTTGAAGGCAAAACACACATACACATACAAAAAATGAATAAATAAAAGACTAATCTTAATTATGATTAAAAAACAGTTATTCCTAATAGTGTAAGAAAAATTTAAAATCAGAAATGGCTTTTTGTGCTGACAAGATTGCTCAATGGTAAGGGCACCTGCTACCAAGTAACCTGAGTTTGATCCCTGGGACCCACATGGTAGAAGGAGAGGACTGACACCCACAAGTTGTCCTCTGACCTACATGTGCTGGCCATAGTTTGCACATGCATGTGTGACACATACATATAATAAATAAATGAATGTTGAAAGAAATCATGCTACAGAAAGAGAAAGAAATGGCTTTTTAAAATAAATCAAATACTTTAGTTGGGCATGGTGGCCAGGCCTGTCATCTCAACACTTGGGCGTTAAAGGTAAGACAATCAGAAATTCAGAGTCATTATTAGCTACATAGTGAGTGTGAAGTCAGCTTGGGATACATGAGTATTATCTATTAAGGTAACTTTTTATTGGACACATTTTTGCATGTGTGTTTCTGTGTGTTTTGTTGCTAAGAATTAAACCCAAAGTCTCGTGCATGCTATGTGTATGTATACAACTCAGTTACACATTCAGCCTCGGTGCCAGTTGATATTTTTGTTTTCATCTACTTGCTCTTTCATTTATCTTCTCAGTCCCATTGTATGTATGTTGCGTTTGTTTTGGAAGACAGCATCTTACTGTGTAGCTCAAGTCAGCCTCAACCCACTATGCTGCCCTCTCACAACAATCTTGCTTCATCCTCTGTAGTTCTGGAATTTGAGGTGTGCCCCACCAAGCTCAGCTATCTGCATTTAAGCCACATTAAAATTATTCTAAAACACACTATATGAATATTATAGACATTATGCTTCATATTGATGCATATGTTTTGAGATAAGGTCTCATATACCTCAGATTGTCTGTAGCTGAAGCTGCCTTTGAACCCATAATCTTCTTGCTTCCACCTGCCCAGTGATGGAATTATAAGTGTGTACCACCATGCCCAGGTAATATACTTTTTGCTATAAAACAGTATTTCCATTCTTGAGTAAATCCTATTTATTGTGCCACACTTTTTATTTCTAGATCATTTTAAGATACTATTGAATAGGAATATTTTTTGAGGGAGGTGAGCGCGGATCCCGGGTGGGCCGGGGCGTCGCCCAGAATGTCGTTCACGCTCCCTTTTCTCTCCGCAGCCCAAGCGGCGCTTGGCTGCGTGGCTGTCGGCCAACCCCACCCATGCCAAGGTGGACGCTCGAAGCCCAAGAAGGCAGCGGGAAAGGATAAACCATCAGACAAAAAAGTGCAAACAAAGGGGAAGAGGGGAGCAAAGGGCAAACAGGCGGAGGTGGCTGACCAGCAGCCCACAGATGTGCCTGCAGAAAATGGAGAGGCTGAAAACCAGAGTCCAGCCTCTGAAGTCGAAGAGAAAGAAGCCAAGTCCGACTAACCATCCATCGTGTCTGTCAGTGTCCCCGCCTCCATTCTTGTACAATCCAGAGGAATATTTTTTATCAACTATTTTGTAAATGCGAGTTTTCTAGTAGCTCTAGAAACATTTTTAAAAGGTGGAAGTCCCGCCTCATCCCATTTTTCAAGTGTAAATGATTTTTTTAAGAGGTTAAATCACTTGCTGGTTGTTTATTTTTTGGTACAACCAGAAAATAGCAGGATACTGAATCAGGAGAGGCTGTGACTGCTTGGGGATCACCATAACATTCCGTAGAGGGGGCTAGTTTTATATCCTCCAACACAAAGCATACTTGGAGTCTTGGTCGTACATTTGTGTCTGGAATATTTTCAGTTATTTCTGGTCTCATGTTTCTAGTAGAACTGTATCCTAAAAAACCACTCCTTGGTCCTTGCCCTGTCAGAGCTGTCTCTGGTCATGGCAGTCCTTTTTCCTAACAATTGTGATAATGTGCTGTGAAAGATTGAAATTTTGGATATGTACTGTATGTGGCATAAAATTGTGAGTCAGTGGAATTAAGGATTGTGAGCATTTGATTGTTATGTGAGGTCTTAGGGAAAACTTGCCAAGTTTAGGATGGAATAAGTTCAAAGAGAAACAACACATGGCTTTTTTGGGTACATGAACACAATGTATGACTTAGAGTTTGGGTCCATGTTTTAAGAATTGAAATGTCTGTGTACTCAAGCAATAAAGTCTCAGTTGTGAAAGTAAAAAAAAATATTTTTTGAGGTGGGGTCTCATGTACTCCAGTCTGGACCTGAACTCAGTATTAGCTAAAGACGATCTTTTACTTCTGAGTGCTAGAGATTTTATTTTGTTTTGTTTGTTTGTTTATCCTTTACTTGGGAACAAATTATATAGTGTTGTTACACAAATAAATAGTCACAGTTTAAGGATTTATTCATGAATATTAAATTTTAAAACTATGACTTTAATGGGCTGTGTGTATGTGCATATGTGTATGCAAGTGCACATGAATGCATGTGGAGGCCAGAGGTTGACATGTGTCTTCTCTGTCACTCTCCATTTTATTTATTTTCTTAATTAATGTTTTTTTTTAGTTTTTGAAATTAAAATACAATTACATCATTTACCTCCTTTTCTTCCTTGAGCCCTTCCATGTATGCCCCTTGCTCTCTTCCAAATTCTTGGCCTCTTTTTCGTTAATTGTTGTTTAGAGAGAGAGAAATTATATATATATAGTATATATTTATTTATGTATTCCTAAAGTGTATAAATACAACCTACTTAGTCCGTACAATTTTATGTATATGATTTCAGAGCTACCAATTGGTATATATATATATTTTTTGAAACGAGGTCTTTCATAGAACCTGCAGCTCACAAATTTGGCTAGACAGACAGAACAATGAGTTCCTGGGGTCTGCCTGTTACCACACACCTCTATCCCTGATATGCATCACCACACCTGGCTTTTACGTGGGTTCTGAGGATCAAACAAAGGTCTTCATGCTTGAGCAGCATGCGTTTTACCTACTGAGCCATCTCCCACCCCCATATTAATGACTAATTATTGTCTACAAATACAAACAGAACCAGTCTTGATAAAATCATATTCATATCCAAATAAACTGCTCATCTTGATTTTAATTAATTGATTTTTATGCTATTCTGCTTTTAACAGGAAAACAAGAAAGTAAAAGAATTTTTTGCTAAATTTTAGAAAAATCCCTAGGATCAATATATATATAAACAGTCAAAATATTATGGAATTCAGTATTCTGTAAAATTAAATATTCTATATATTCCAATTCATGAAAAAAATCCCATAGTGAATTCTAAGGAATTCTGGTTAATCATCCAATACATGTCACAATCCATCCTTTTCCCAGCTCTCTAATTAGTACATATTGTACTGTAGTTAACTTTAAAATTCATCAAAGTCCACATTACTCATTCAGTTTAATTTTGTGTGAGACATGGTCTCATCCTATATCTCATTTCAGATTGACATGCAATACACCATAACTCAGGTAGGCCTTAAATTTATAGCAATCAATCCTCCTGCCTCAGCTTCCCAAGTCCTAGGATACGAAGTGTGAAAGCACCACACCCAGCTTTTTTTTTTTTTGTATTTTTAAACACTGTGGTTGAAGTGAAGTCACCTGCTCCTCAAATACTCACTCTTAAAATACAAACTTTTTTTATTGCCCAAAGAATGTCTGATGTGCATTTCTTACCTGACTATGCCAGCTTTCCACTTGAGCTAACATCAAAGTGCATTTTTATTGCTGTCCTTTGAAATTCTGATGAGCTCACTACTAGTTCTACTTCCCTCAAAACAGCTCTTTCTCAGCATGATAGCATAATACCGTGAGAGTCAGAAAAAAAAAAAAAACAACATTGTTCTAATCTTGGTTCTTTCATTGACTGTGACTTTAGGGGAAAATCACACAATTGTTTAGAGCTTTTATAAAGAGTCTATGCAATGGCTAGACTTGCCCTACATCTAAAATTTTATGGCGATAATCTCTACTTTCATGCCCTTCTTTCTTCAATTTCAAATTTCAATACCTATTCAATAAAGATGCAAGTATTATGTCTCTGATTTTCTTCAAGACGCAAAACCTCATCTAACACCTCCCTATTCCCTTTGGATCTCAGATCTTCTAGGTACTGTCTTTTTCTCTTTTGTAAGTTGTTTTGCAGAGACTGGTTTCTTTGGTGACAAAATATACTTCATCTTAAAATCTCTTTCACTAAGCAGTGTCTTGCTCTTTCTCTCACATGCAGGCACCCGTTTCTCTGCAGTCGTTCTCACTGAACGTGTAACTTGTAAATCGTGCAAAACCACTTGGACTCCTCAAGATCCAGCTTCTGCAGCATGGACAGTAGTCCCGGAGAAACCACATGTGGCCTCCCAAATACCTAATCCTGAACCTTAGGCACTTCTTACCCCCTGAGTCTTCCTTTGATCTCACACCCCTTCTTCCCTTTAGATATTCAAGTGAGATACCTCCCACTCCATCTGAACAACCCTTAGGCACCCACCCTAGGGGGTGATTCTGTGATAAGATGTTACCTTAGTGACTTCAGCATAATCTTCCTAATCTTCATTTCAGTCTTGGGCTGTGCTGAAATGGGGATTGTCTTTCTTGGGTGCCATTTCTGCTATTTCTGCATTCTTTTTTTTTTTTCTTCAGAGCTGAGGACCGAACCCAGGGCCTTGCACTTGCTAGAAAAGCACTCTACCACTGAGCTCAATCCCCAACCCCTATTTCTGCATTCTTGGAAAGTTTATTGTTGTTGTTTTTGGGGGGGGGTTGGGTGTTTTTTTTCTGAGACAGGGTTTCTCTGTGTAGTTTTGGTGCCTGTCTTGGATCTCACTCTGTAGACCAGGCTGGTCTCGAACTCACAGAGATTTGCCTGGCTCTGCCTCCAGAATGCTGGGATTAAAGGCATGTGCCACCACTGCCTGGCTGAAAGCTTTTCTTATTTCTTGCCAATCCTTTATTATCCCCATTTTCCCATACATAACATTTTCTTCTGTGCTGGGTATTGTATGTAGAACCTTGTACATGCTAGGCAACCACTATACCATTGATTTATATCCCCAGCCCAGAATATTCTTTTCCTTATATTGACTGTCAAATTATTGTGTAGTTTTTATTTCTAAATTCAAACTATATTGGTACGAATATGTCTACTTTTTTCAGATTAATTCCCTCCTTAACTCTGTGCAATCAAACATCTCTCTGTACTGCTACTGAAAAAAGCTACGTAATTCAACAACTTCCCTACTGTTTTCGTTGCTTGGGAAGAAATGCCTTGAAACTCCCCCACAAGTTTCCATATTTCTATAATGTTTTGTTCATCTTTCAGAAACTCTAAATGTTCTTTATATGTTTCTTCATCACTAATTCTTCTCACACTGTTTAACCTTCATTACTAAAGTCTGAATATTTTCAACTTTTAGAGTTTCTGTTTTTCTTCTCTAGGTAATTCATATTCTGTTGGCTTTAGCTCCCTTCTTTGATCTAATGAAATCCAAATTATATTTGCAGTCCTAATACCACTTCTAAACTTAGTTCTATAATATTCTTTTGTTTAGATTTATTTTTATTATTTTTAATTATCTGTATGTTTATGTGTCTATAAACATATGTATGTGCACATGTGTGCAGTGTCCACAGTACCCAAAGATGCTGGATGCCACTAGAACTGGAGTTACAGGTGGCTGTGATCTTCCAGATGTGTGTGCTTGGAACCAAACTCAGGTCCTATGAAAGACAGTAGGTACTCTTAATTCCTGACTCGTCTATCCAGCCCCATCATTCTTTTATTATTATTATTATTATTTCAACACATACTGAATACTTACTGTAGCCAGGCAGGGTGATAATGAAATAAAAAGGTGAACAAAACACATGTCTTGTATATGGCAAATATTGATAATTAAAAAAATACTGTACATTGTGGTAAGTGCTGTAGTTGAACTAGATTGTATTATGAGAAAATAAAAATGCTTAATCTAATTTTGGGAGGAGGGCAAGGAATATTTCCCAAAGAATGTAAAATATAAGTATAGACATGACAGATGAGTAGGCGTTAACCAACTGAAGATAAATGGAATGGGAGGACAAGCTTGAAAAGACAGTTCCAGACAAAAGGAGTCAACATGTTCAAAGGCCTCCAAGTCACAGAGAACATGATGTTTGGGGAAAACTATACTTATTTCAGATCATAAAGTTCCAGATCAGTTAGCCAGAGTTAAGGAAAAGGTGATTAAATAGAAGTTGAAGCAAGATCTCTAAAATTTTCAGTTTTTAGTCATTTTTATTGGGAAAAATTGTTTATGGATTCTGATTACGGTTTTCCTTCTCTCAGCTCCTCCTCGATCTTCCTCTCCTCACTGCCCACCCAACTCCACACTCTTTTGTTCTCTCTTAAAAAAACTAATAAGCGGCTGGGCAGTGGTGGCACATGCCTTTAATCCCAGCATTCTGGAGGCAGAGCCAGGCGGATCTCTGTGAGTTCGAGGCCAGCCTGATCTACAGAGCAAGATCCAGGACAGGCTCCAAAACAACACAGAGAAACCCTGTCTTGAAAACAACAACAACTACTACAAAAAAATCTAATAAGCAAAACACAAAAAGAAACACACACACACACACACACACACACACACACACACACACACAACCCACAAACAACAAAACTCCCTCACAAAATCAGAAACCAAAATATAGAAGCAAAAGATAATAAGAGAAAAAATTCCCCAAACAAAGCTATATGAGACAAAATGTCTATGAAAAGAGCATTGAGTTAGTTTTGTGTTGACCAACAACTCCTGATCATGGAGCCTGCCCTGAAGTGTGGTTAATATACCCAGTGACACTCCATTAGAGAAAACTAAATTTACCTTTCCAAGTGGGTACCAGTAGCAGATAGCTTCTAGGTTAGGATGGGAGCCCATGTCCACTCACCTCTCTCAGTGCTAGGATCCTGTATCGCTTGAAACTGTGCAGGCCCTTTACATGCTGCTATAGTCTGTGAGTTCATATGTGTATTGGTCCTGTTATGTCTGGAGGACACTGTTTCCTTGGAGCTATCCATCTGCTCTGGCTCTTACAATTTTTCCACCTCTTCTTCCACATATCTCCTTGAGCCCCAAGAGGCGAGGTATGATAAGACATCCCATTTAGTACTGAATGCTCCAAAATTTTTCACTATCTACACATTGTCTAGTTATGGGTCTCAATGTTACTTGGCATCTACTGCAAGAAGAAGGTTCTCTTGTGATGGCTGAGAGAGACACTGTTCTGTAGGTATAGCAGAATGTCATTTGGAATCATTTTATTCCTATGTTTCTTTAGCAGAAGTTTTTGGTTTCTTTTTTTAAATATTCTTCCAACCTCAAATTTACTATTTACGAATTAGCAAATAGTGAATAAAACACATTTTGAACTGAGTTCAAGGCCAGCCTGAACATGGTGTAAACATATAGCAAACAAAATAAAACGTAGCCCCACCATCATATATTTTAATATTATTCTTTTCTTTACTGTTCTCAACATCTAATCTTTTGCTTTTCTATACCACTATATAAATCATATGGTTTTCTAATTCATTTATTTTCACAATTTATTTTATTTTTAATTATATATGTGTCATATATGGGTATATTCATATGTATGTGGGTTCCTAGGGAGGCCACAATATCCCTTGGGGCTAGAAATGCAAACAGTTTTGAACTACTCAGTGTGGGCTCTGGTAATTGAACTCAGGTCCTTCTGCAAGAGTAGTGTGGTGGTTTGAATAAAAATGTCTCCTATAGGACAACAGAGAGTGGCACTATTAGGAGGTGTGGCCTTGTTGGAATAGGTGTGGCTTTGTTGGAGGAAGTATGTCATTGTGAGGGCAGGCTTTTTTAAAATATTTTTATTTTATAATTAACTCAATTTCACATATCAGCCACGGATTCCCCCGTCCTCCCTCCTCTGGATCAGGCCCTCTGAATAGGTGAGACAGTCAATTGGCTTGATCTGTTTGGGAGGCATCTAGGCAGTGATACCAGGTCCTGGGCTCGTTGCATGAGTTAGCTGTTTGAAACCTGGGATTTATGCAGGGACGCTTGGCTCAATCTGGGAGGAGGGGACTGGATCTGCCTGGACTGAGTCTATCAGGTCGATCCCAGTCCTGGGGGAGACCTTCATCTGGAGGAGGTGGGAATGGAGGGTGGGCTGGGGGGGAAGGGGAGGGGGGCTGGAAGGGAGAGAACAAGGGAATCTGTGGCTATTATGTAGAACTGAATAGTATTGTAAAATAAAAAAAAATATAAAAAAAAGCAAACCAGGACAGTCCTGGACTGCATAAAAGAAGATAAAGTGATCAGAGTATTAAATGGATGCTTTAATTCTCTTTGTGTTCTTGACTCTGGATATCAGTGGCTGCTTCAATCCCCCATCTTTACCTCTGTACAATAATGGATTATGACCTGGAATTCATAGCTGAATAAACTGTTTCTCCTTGTAAAAAAAATTATTTTATAATTAACTCAATTTCACATATCAGCCACGGATTCCCCCGTCCTCCCTCCCCCCCCCCCCCAGCCCTCCCCCCTAACCTCCCCCCCATTGCCATCTCCTCCAAGGCAAGGTCTCCCCTGGGGAGTTAGTCCAGTCTGGTAGACTCAGCTGAGGCAGGTCCAGTCCCCTCCTCCCTACACCAAGGCTGAGCAAAGTGTCCCAGCATAGGCCCCAGGCTCCGAAAAGCCAGCCCATGCACCAAGGACAGGTCCTGGCTCCACTGCCTGGGGGCCTCCCAAACAGTTCAAGCTAATCAACTGTCTCACTTACCCAGAGGGCCTAGTCCAGTTCCATGGGGGCTCCTCAGCTATTGGTTCACAGTTCATGCCTTTCCACTAGTTTGGCTATTTGTCTCTGTGCTTTTTCCAATCATGGTCTCAATATCTCTCGCTCATACAATCGTGAGGGCGGGCTTTGAGTTCCCTTTTGCTCAAGCTTTGTTCAGTGTGACACTCAGACCATTTCCTGTTGCCCTCTGATCAAGAGGTAGCCAGCACCATGTCTGCCTGCGTGCTGCCATAACCCCTGCCATGATGATAATGGATAGAACCTCTGAAGTATAAGCCACCATCTCAATTAAATGTTTTCCTTATAAGAGTTGCCATGGTCGCCGGGCGGTGGTGGCGCACTCCTTTAATCCCAGCACTCGGGAGGCAGAGCCAGGCGGATCTCTGTGAGTTTGAGGCCAGCCTGGGCTACCAAGTGAGCTCCAGGAAAGGTGCAAAGCTACACAGAGAAACCCTGTCTCGAAAAACCAAAAAAAAAAAAAAAAAAAAAAAAAAGAGTTGCCATGGTCATAGTGTCTCTTCACAGCAGTAGAAACCCTAACCAAAACAGTGGTTGTATATGGATTTCAAATTCATTCTGACATCTATTAATCACACCAACATACCTTTCTTTCATATCAATAATTCTTTTTTTTTTTTTTTTTGTTTTTTTTTTTTTTTTTTTTTTTTTTTTTTTTTTTTTTTTTTTGGTTTTTCGAGACAGGGTTTCTCTGTGTAGCTTTGCGCCTTTCGTGGAGCTCACTTGGTAGCCCAGGCTGGCCTCGAACTCACAGAGATCCGCCTGGCTCTGCCTCCCGAGTGCTGGGATTAAAGGCGTGCGCCACCAACGCCCGGCAATAATTCTTAAAGAGGAATCAGTTATAAAGCAAAATTTTTTTATAAAAATTATAAAGTTAGCCGGGCGGCGGGCGGTGGCGGCGGCGCGGCGGCGGCGGCGGCGGCGGCGGCGGCGGCGGGGCGGGCGGCGGCGGCACACGCCTTTAATCCCAGCACTCGGGAGGCAGAGGCAGGCGGATCTCTGTGAGTTCGAGGCCAGCCTCGTCTACCAAGTGAGTTCCAGGAAAGGCGCAAAGCTACACAAAGAAACCCTGTCTCGAAAAAAAAAACAAAAAAAAATTATAAAGATAGATATATAAAGATATAATGATAAACATCTTTACATGGTGACCATCTCACCAGTCCAGACATCAGCTCACTTTTTTATGTTAATGATATAACTGTCTATAACTCATCATTTACTGAACACAAATGCATTGATAAATAGTCACAACTTGGTTAAGGCATTGCACACCCTGTGATCCCAGCATTATGGAGACTGAGGAAGGATGATTGCCACAAATTTTGGGACAGCTTAGGTTACAGAATGAATACCAGCTAAAGCCACACAGCATAACTCTGTCTCAGTAAACAAAAAGAAGCAAACTATAAACAGAAGAGATTGGTTTCTCTTACCTGCATATAAACCAATGGTGTTAAGAGGATAAACATGTAGTGACTATATAGTTAACATCTCAGGTTTCAGTGACCTTGCAGATCTTTTGTGTAGTCAGAATAAGGTTTGTTATCATGAGATTGTGTTCTAACATAGCTCCAATTCTGAGAATCACAAGAGTCCAGAAATTTAACTCCTGATTCTATCATTAATATCATAACACTAAGCAAGTTATCTCTGTACTTTGCCTCTTGTTCCCTTCCTAATTATGCAGGGAGCAGAACACAGGATTTCTAAGACCCTTTCCAGCTCTGATATTCTACAGAGATTTGTACTATAGAAAACCCCTGGGGAAGAAAATAAACCAAAGCTGAGCATAGTAGCATATACCTGTAAGCATAGCATTTGGAGATGAAAGCAGCAGGATCAGGAGTTCAAGTCATCCTCCACTATATAGAGTTAAAGGCTAGCCTGGGCTACATGAGACCTTTTATTTAAAAAAGAAATAAAAAATTAAACATTGTATATGTGTTATTAAGGCTTCATTTTGTTTATGTTTGAGAATTGCTGGGGATCATTCTCAGTGCTGTCTACATACTAGATAGGTGCATTGCCAGCTCAATTTGTCTATATGTAAAACTTAAATGATAGTTGAATAAGGAAAGCACTTCAAACTATGTATAATCCTACAACTGGTGGTTCTTTGAAGATGGTTGTTTGATCTGTTTTGAATCTTGTTTTGTTTTGTTTTGTTGCTGTTGGAGACATGGTTTCACAATGTAACACAGGCTTACCTGGAACCCACTGTGTAGCCCAACCTGGCCTGGAACTTGCCATCCTTTTGCTTGGACTTCCCAAGAGCTGGGATTGCAGTCATGATACATCACACCTGGATGGTTGTTTTGAATTTAATTTTTGTTTCATTTCTTTTTTGCTTAGGAATTTTTTTCTTGTATTTCCTCTAGATGGTGCTCCATAATAAAAAATCATTTAGTGATAAAGAAACTATCAAAAAATATATTGAGTCAAGAGACTCAATATATTCCAAAATCTGTATTATCTTTCATCTTTATTATAATTTATATGATAATAGGAATATGAAACATAATTATATTTCCTACATTTTACAAGGTTATTTAATATAGCACAAACCACCATCTGTATGGACTACTACCATCTGTTACACTGTGTAAAGATTCCATTTTTCATGTCTTTATTATGACATACAGCCATTAATTGGTATTAGAAATACAGTACCCTATTGATATGTTATGTGTCACTCATAGAATAAAGGTGTTAAGAGCATGGAACATTCTAAGGAAGGTGTCGTGGTCTGAATAGGAATGGCTCCCATAGACTCACATGTTTGAATGCTTGGCATAAGGGAGTGGCACTATTAGGAGGTATGGCATTGTTGGAGGAAGTGTGTCATTGTAGGGGCAGGCTTTGAGATCTCATATGCTCAAGATATGACCAATGGGACATAGTTTACTTCCTGTTGCCTACAGATCAAGATGTAGAACTCTAAGCTCCTTCTCTAGCACCATGTCTGCCTGCATGCTGCCATGTCCCACCATGATGATAATGGACTAAACCTTTGAAACTGCAAGCCAGCCTCAATTAAATGTTTTTCTTTATAAGAGTTGCCATGGACATAGTGTCTCTTCATAGCAATAGAGACCGTAACTAAGACAGAAGGGAAAGGCAGTTTTCTTTAGGGATATGGTAACTGGTTGGTCAACCATGCTTCAGTGGATGGTCTCACATCAATGAGAATATATGAGCAGCACAAGTTGGACTGGGTGGATTACAGGTATAGAGATAGAAGATGGATCTGGGAGGAGTTCAGGGAAGAAGTGAAAAGGAATCTAATAAAATACATATGTATGTATGAAATGCTTAAAGAATGAATAAAAATATTATATTTTAGAATAAATAATTCTACAGAAAAGTGTGGGATGCCTAGAGTTATATCTTATTTGTAATTCTACCAAAGCATCATGAATACTATAAAGATAAAATGTTTTATCTATTATATAGTTTATTATTATAACATTTTATTAAATCATAATATTAAAATTCAATTTCAACACCAGATATATCCTATATTGATTTGACTTTTATTAAAAGTAGTAAAGTTAAATCAATTGTAATAATTTTACTGTGGCATTTAATCTCTTTGTCATAGTTTGTATCTTAAATGTTTCCCCAAGGTCCCTTGTGTTGAAAGATTGGCCTCCATCTGGTAAGTGGTATAATCTTTTGGATATGGGGCCAAATGAAAGAAAGCTAGGCTATTGGCATAGTCTTGTGAGAGATATTGGACTCAAATAACCATGGACTGAAATCCTTTTTTGTGATTTCTCTTAGGTATTTAGTACAGCAAAGGAAAGCAGACTATTATATTCTTTATCCTTCATTACCTCATTTTATAGTCTTCTTAAGGAACTGACTATATCTACAAGTCTAATCTCCTACCATAGTTCTACTTCTTACTCTAATTCTGTAGAGCAATGATAACAATTCTTTGATATCTCAACATTTCACATTTTTAAATTAAATACCAATTTGAAAGACAAGATGTGCTATCATGTGATTCTGTGCATGTGTGCGTGTGCGTGTGTGTGTGTGCGTGTGTGTGTGTGTGTGTGTGTGTGTGTGTGTACCCATGTGTGCACTACAGAAAAATTTGTGGTACTAGAGATCAAACTCAGAGTGCTTCATATGATAAGCATATGTTCTACAGCTTAGTACATCCATAGTCCTACATTTTTTTTAGTATGGATTCTATCCTATTAGATCTTGAAGCTATTTGCCATTTTAAAATGCTCACCCAGTAAATATTTAAATGCAGCCAACATTCCTTATTTTGTTTTCTCTTTGCACCAGCTGTTATTCCTGAGAATTTTTGAAGTAATTAATTTTTAAAAACCACAGGATTCCATGTACCTCATAGTTGGCATGAAACTTCAATATGTAGCCAGTGACAACCATGAATTCCTAATCTTCCTGTTTCACCTCCCAAGTCCTGCAATTAACAGGATACACCCTCAGGCCTGACTTAATTTTTTTGGACAGGATCTCATGTGTCTTAGGGTTGCTGTCCAGTCACTGTAGAGTTGAGGGTGACCTTTAACTTCTTCACTTCTCCAGTGGTAGGATTACAGGCATGTACTACTGCAGTGCCCAGTTTAGTCAGTGCTAGGGAATGAACCTAGGGCTTCATGTATGGATCCACCCATACCAATTGAGCCGTTTCACCAGCCTTTTAAAATGCTTTTGGATCCTCTCTATCCAATACAGACATATTTTCTTTTCTTTCTTTCCTTGTTTTGTTTTTTTCAAGACAGGGTCTCTTTGTGTACCCCTGGCTGTTTTGGAGCTCTCTCTGAACTATCTCCATAGATAAGGCTAGCCTTGAACCTGAGTTCAACTGCCTCTGCCTCCTGAATGCTGGGATTAAGTATGTGTACCACCACCCCTTGGCAAGAGATGGTATTTCCAAAACCATTTTCTTTTTTAGATGCACAATGGATTTCATCTTTTATCCTCAACAACATTTTTTCTTGGAGAGTTTTTTTTTTAAATAAAACTTCTTCAAGAACATTTATTCTTTCTTTATTGGTAAAAGGTCAAGATTCCCTCTAACATCCAATACAGAAATAAAAAATCTGGAAAAATAATCAATAATCAATAGCCTGGATATTCCTGGATATCTAGAAATTTGACGTTGTTTAGCCAAACAGCTGGAGAGTCGAACGAGTTCTTCAAATCCTAAAAACATTTCTTTGAGTTTCTTCTATTTTGGATGATGTTAGCTGTGGATTTGTCATATATAGCCAATTGAGGTATGTTCTTTCCAGATCTACTTTCTCTAGGACTTTTACCATGAAGGAATGTCGGATTTTGTCAAAGGTTTTTCAGCAGCTTCTTAGTCTATCATGAGATTTTTATCCTAAGTCCATTTATATGATTTATTACATTTATTAGCTTACCTGTATTGATTCCTCCCTGAATCTCTAGGATAAAGCCAACTTGATCCTGTTAGCTGATATTTTAAATATATGCCTATATTTAATTTGCAAATATTTTATTAAGGTTGCTTTCATCTACGTTCATCAAGGACAGATAGTGGTAGTTTTTCTTATTGTTCTTGTATCTTTCTCTTGTTTTGGTATCACTTAATTCTAATCAAGGGAACAGTTAACCAAAAAGACATTATAATCCTAAATATATATGCATGAAACTCGGGTGCACCCAGTTTTATAAAAAGTATACTACTGGACTTAAAGACACAGATGAACTCTGACTCAGTAAAAATAGAATAGACAGGTCATCTGAACAAAAAATAAACAAGCATCATAATTAAATAAGATCATTCATCAAATTGACCTAACAGGTATTTAAAGACTATTCCACAAACAGCAAAAAATATGCATTCTACCCATGTGCTCTATAGGTTTTATGTCAACTTGACACAAGATAGTCATTTTTAAAGAGGGAACCTCAATTGAGAAAATGCCCCAACCATATTGGCCTGTGGTCAAGCCTGTGATGCATTTCATTGCTTGATGATTGATATCGGAGGGCCCAGCTCACTGTTGGCAGTGTCATCTCTGGACTGATAGTCTTGAGTGCTTTAGGAAAGCTGGCTTAGCAAGCCATGTGGAGTGAGCCAGTAAGTAGCCATCCTCCATGGTTTCTACTTCAGTTCCTGCCTCTAGGTCCCTGTCCTGACTTCTTTGGATGATGGACTATAAACTCTGAGATGAAATAAACCCTTTCCTCCCCAAGTTGCTTATGGCCATGTGTTTTTATCACAAGAGTGGAAACTTTAAGTAAGTCAATTCAGCAGCCCATGAAAGCTTCTCTAAAATAGACTGTGTACTAAGACACAAAACAAATGTTAGCAAATTCAGAAAAATTAAAGTATCTCTGTGTATCCTTTCTAGCCACAATCTAGTAAAGCTTAAAATCAGCAGCAAATTGAATCTCTAGAGAGTACACAAACTATTGGAGACTAATGTATTACTGAATGATTAGTAAGTCAAAGGAGAAGTAAAGAAAAAAAATTTAAAGAAATCTTATACACATTAAAAGCTGTCCTAAGAGAGATATTTGTAGCTCTAAGCACCTACATTTGATACTTAGAAAGAGCACAAATAAATAACTTAATGATACAACTCAAGAGTTTGAAAAACAAGAACAAACCAAACCCAAATCCAGTAGATGGCAAAAAATAATAAGTACAGCAAACTCCCTTGACAGTTTGCATAGAATCTTTGGATACTATGAAAGCTGGTCCTCAGGGAGGAGGCTTCCAAGTCAGTTCCATTTCAGTTACTCCAAGTCTTAGTACAAAGTGTGTGATATCTACAGCAATGGAGACTTAACTTCAACTTCTTGGAGGAAACCAAGGAGGATAGTGATAGCCTATATTGTTTTGAGAGTCTCTTGGACCCCGCTGATCAAGAACTCAAAGGGAGATTTCCTATGCCTGGCAATGGAGGGTTTTCTATCACCTAATTTATGGCTCTTGTGGGGAGTATTATCACCTTGTGTGGCATAACTCAATTTAAACCACCTACATATGTATGTATTTTAAAGTAGGATCCACAACTGGTCAAAATGTAGAGACAAGTGACCTTGGGATGCCCAACACCAGCTGGCAAGTCTACCATGCATCCTCTATACCTAAGGCTCAGGAAACAATCTTGGGAGAAGAAGCAGAAAGACTGTAAGAGTCAGAGAGCTGAGATCTTGCTGTGAGATAGTGTCTCATAGACATGACAGGGAAGCTACATTCATGTCACCTCAATAATGGGGTTGCCTAAATAAGAGTTGCATAATGACAACACCAAAGCCCATCTCCAGACAAAAAGCTATAGGCAATGAGTGCCAAGAAAAGTGTCAGTTTGCTGACAATATCTAGCTCTCTTTAAGTTTTTGAACAAACTCTGTTCTAATTGCCATGATAGCTGTGCCATTTTTTAATCCTACTTACAATGAATAAGCATTTTGTATTTTCTACACCCTTAACAAATTGCTTACTGTCCTGGTTGTATTTTTTCATCTTCACACAAACCTAGACATATTTGGGAAGAAAAACCTCACTTGAGAATATACCTTATCAGATTGTCTGTAGACAAAACTGTGGGATATTTTCTTAATTACTGACTGATGTGGAAGGGCTCGGCTCACTGTTAATGGGGGCCACCTCTTGGCCAGTGGTCCTGGGTTATATAAGAAAGTAGGCTGAGTAAACCATAAGGAGCAGGCCAGTCAGCAGTGCTCCTTCTACTTGAGTTCCTGCTCTGATTTCCCTCAGTGATAAGAGCATGACCCAGAGTTGTAAATTGAAACAAACTCTCTCCTCTCCAAGTTGCTTTTTGGTCGTGGTGTTTTACCACAGCAATAGAAACCCTGACTAGGGGTTTCTTACTTTAATTTCTTCTTCTTGTTTTGTGCTGGAGACTGAATCCAGTGAACCTATGCATTTACACATGCAAAGCATATGTTAATACTGATCATTTGTGAACAAATTTTTTAAGTTTGATGTAATCCCATTTGTCAATTTTTATTTTTGTTTTCTATGTTTCTGTGTCATATAGTGAAATAATCATCAAAATGATTTATATGTTGTCTTCTCATATTTTCTCCTAGGATTTATATAATTTTAGACTTCATGTTTAGATTTTTAATCTATTTCAAGTTAAGTTTTAGATACTATATAAGAAAAAGGACCTACTTCACTCTTTTTTTTTTTTTTTTTTTTTGGTTTTTCGAGACAGGGTTTCTCTGTGTAGCTTTGGGCCTTTCCTGGAACTCACTTGGTAGCCCAGGCTGGCCTCAAACTCATAGAGATCCGCCTGGCTCTGCCTCCCGAGTGCTGGGATTAAAGGCGTGCACCACCACCGCCCGGCCCTACTTCACTCTTTTGCACATGAATGTATATATATAATTTTTCCAGTGCCATTTGTCAAAAGTGTCCTTTCCTAATTTAGTGGTCTGACTACTCCATTTGAACATTATTTGGTTATATAGATGATGTTTTTATATGGCCTCTTTCTCTAGTGTATTCAATTACTCTGTTTGTCTTTACGCCACAAAACACTACTGATTTTATAGCTGTTTGTATTTTTTAAAATCAGGAAATATGGGTCTTAACAAATTTTGACCACTTGGGAGTCTTGAGAGTTCAAATGAATTTTAGAAATACTTTTCTATTTCTGAAAAAGAAATCACTGGTTATAGATATTTTGTTGAGTATATTGATGATTTACATAGTATCAATAATTTTTAAAAGCTGGGTATTGGAGACTGCATTCCCATAATACCAGAACTTGGCAGGTAGAAGTAGGAAGATTCCCTAGAGCTTTCTGGCCAGTCACTCTAGCGAAATGGGCAACCTACAGGTTCACTGAGAGATCTTGTCTCACAAAATACAATGAATAAAGATTGAAAAGGAAATATAACATTGACTTTTGGCTTCCACATTAATGTAAATGCACATGCATGATCAGCACCACACAACACATCCACATAAACAGGTACACACACACACACACACACACACACACACACACACACACACACACACACAGTTGAAGTATACGTTGTTGATGTAACCAACCGTCTTATTAAATAAGAAACACAAAAACAATGTAAAAGAGAAAGCTGAGAGGTCAGAGCTCAGAGCTAAAATCTCACCCTTCCGCCTGCCGTGTCCCAGCTTCCCGAAAGAGGGCTACTTCCTGTCTGTACGTCTTTTTTACAGTATTATTGTTCTGCCTTCTCATTGGTTGTAAACCCAAACACGTGACTGCCTCATCACTGTCTGAATGTACAGCCCCCTAGGTCTTAAAGGCATATGTCTCCAATGCTGGCTGTATCCCTGAACACACAGAGATCTATGGGATTAAAGGCGTGTGCCACCACCGCCACACTCTGTCTATGGCTCTAATAGCTCTGACCCCTGGGCAATTTTATTTATTAACATACAATCAAAATCACATTTCAGTACAATTAGAATACCACCACAATACGTTTTACCAATAGTGTAGCTGGAGGAACAGAGGAAGACAATGTCTGGCACTGAAGTTATGGTGGTGGTGTCTGAGTTGATAGAAAGTAGAATTTAATGGGAGTGGGAGTCAGATAATGGTAATACTGTTCTGTTACGTGTCAGGCAAGTACATGTATACATTTATTCTTCTTCTTTAAACTATTCCTATATATATTATGTATTCTGTTGTGTATATGATATGCCTCACAGTAAAATAGTAGAGTTATGATTCTGTTTGTCTTTTGTATTGTACTGAATGGTATAATGTGGATGCAAGAAACAGAATATCTGACCAAAATTAGCTTAAATAATAAAGTTTCAATCTTTATATATAAGAAGTCAGGACCAGAGAGATGGCAAGGTGGGTATTTGCCATCAGGCTTGATGACCTGTGTAGTCAAAATTTTTCTGTGTCCCAGCCTGCTGGCAGTTGGGACAAATCTCTCCTACTCATGTCCCCCAAGTAAACACACAGAAGCTTATATTAATTAAAACTGCTCAGCCATTAGCTCAGGCTTCCTACTGACTAGCTCTTACACTTAAACTCTGCCCATTTTTGTTAATCTATATGTCGCCATGTGTTGCTGGAGGGCTTCTCTCCAGGTTCCCCAAGTCCCGCAGTCCCACAATCCACTTATAAATAATTACTCAGACGCTTATATCACTTATAAACTGTATGGCTGTGGCAGGCTTCTTGCTAATTGTTCTTTTATCTTAAATTAACCCATTTCTATAAATCTATACCTTGCTTCACAGAATTCTCCTCTCTCTTTGTCCCACCTACTTCCTGCCTGTCAACCTACTTCCTGCCTGGTCACTGACCAACAGTGTTTTATTTATATAGAGCAATATCCACAGCACTTCCCCCTTTTTTTTTAAAAGGAAGGTTTTAACTTTAACATGGTAAAATTACATATAACAAAACAATTACCGAGCAAGAATTATAGTTACAATATTAAAGAAGATGTCCTATCTATCTTATATTTATGAGTTTAAGGTTTTATATCTAACTTATCTTTTATCATAACTGAGGAAATTACAACTATCTAGTTTTCAACCACATCAAAGACCTGAGAAGGAACATAATGGTACCTGAGAAATGGTAGATGGATGCAAGCAACTTTTGGGAATCTTGCAAGAGTAGACCAAGACAGTTGGCAGCCTGGACAGTCACCTAATGTTTCTCAGCATTGTTGGTGCATTCAAATTGGCTACAGGATAGCATTATATTTGTACTGTCAGCCATCAAGGCAAGGGCAGTTCTTTGCCCAGAAGGCCATTTTGTGCCAAAAAAGACAAACTTCCAAATGGAAATGTCTTAGAAGCCCAACATTCTCTCAGGATCAAATTGGTGCAGCCAGGAGCAATTGTGTCTCATGTCAACACAATTCTAAGTTATTTAAATGCCATATTTTCTAGGTCTATGAAGTGTTTGAAGATTACCTATCTATCTGAAATATATCTATGTATACCTAGAAGACTTAACTAACATGGCTACAAATATGATTATAATAAATGACTAATTATTAATCTATTTTTTAATTATCCATTACAATTTTAAATGAGTTAAACATAATACCTCAAACAAGAATGGAAATATATGTAGCAGGAATCTTAAAAGTTCTTATTAATAAAATCAAACCTGAGGCAAGTTATTGGGGTCCATGCTGGTAGATCAGAGAGACAGAACAAGCCACAGCTATCTCACCTTGCCTGTTCCTCAGCTGGTCTTGTCTCCTCAGACTGGAGGCCTCTGAGTCCTCATTCGGAATGGGTCTCAGCTGAACTGCTGCTCGAAAGCCTGAAGCTTAACCAGCCAAAATCTTCACCAGCCAAAAACTTCTAGTTTCTGGTCCTCACGCCTTATATATCTTTCTGCTTTCTACCACCACTCCCTGGGATAAAAGGCTGGCTTTCTGGGATTAAAGGCGTGTGTCACCATGCTTGGCTATTTCCAATGTGGCCTTGAACTCACAGAGACCAGAGGGATTTCTATCTCTGGAATGCTAGGATTAAAGGTGTGAGTGCCACCATTTTCTAGCCTTTGTATCTAGTGGCTGTCTGTTCTCTGACCCCAGATAAATTTATTAGAGTACACAATATTTTGGGGAACACAATACCACCACAAATATATAGTATACCAAAATTAACTTCAAGTTTGTATCAGTAAACTAAAATTTATACCAATGTAAAACATTTTAAACATAAACTAAAATCTATACCAATGTAAAACATTTTAAACAAGTTGTTCTTTAAAAGCAGGTTCATTAATCTACCCTTTTATCTTATCATCTCTATATCCCCTTTTCTTTTTTAGAAAGAGATCACATTTATAATCAACCTGTTTTAAATAAAAATATTGGTTTTTCTCTGTCCCACACCAGAGGGCTCTTCTGATTTGGAACACAAGAATCTCTTAACCATTTATTTTTAAAGCAATATGTCTGGGTTTAGAGGGGGAGTGAGCCAATTCCACCTCTAAAGCCAGCTTGGTATATTTGGGAATTTGTGAGTAGCATCTCTTACTACTTCCTGCTGGAGGGAGTGCTGTATCTTATGGGGATGCAAAGAAAATTTTAGGCCTATGGGGTAGTCCATGAGGCTGTATTGTGTGAACCAGTTGCCTTGAAACCGCTCTGGATGTTGGATCATCTGGGCCATGGTGTCATCGGAGACCTTTCAGGGGGTCTTGGCTGGTGAAACCTGATGTATCTTAATCTGGAACAAATCCACAGCCTCTGGCTTTCTGTGGAAACAAAAGCAGAACCTCTTTTCCAAAGCAACATATCCTTAAATCCAAATTTTGAAGTCAAGGTACCTTTAAAATTTACATTTTGGCATAAGTGAACAGCTTTTACAATCAAATGTTTTTCTTTAGTTAGGAATATCAAAGACAACATAATCCAGATTTTATGTGTGATAGTCATCTTTACGTGGCTTATTACCTTTACTGTTTTTTTAAACACTTTATTTTTAGATACTATTTGTTTATATAACAGTATATATATATATATATATATATATATATATATATATATTTAAGCCTACATACATTTTTACATGCATTATAAACTATTTCATCTGAATCAATCTAACTGCGAACTTATTGCTTTAAACTGTAGCCTTTTAAGCCTGAAAACTATTTCATCTGAATCAATCTAACTGCGAACTTATTGCTTTAAACTGTAGCCTTTTAAGCCTGAAACAGCACTGTGGCTGCTTGCTCCGCCCACTTCAGCTTCTCAACATGGCGGTTTTTCACCAGCTCTGGGAGTCATCAAGTCTCAGAAATAGTAGGTCTATGCTTTTATCAAAGCAGCGTGTAGCCCAGAAACCTCTTTTTTTTTTTTTTTCTTGGTTTTTCGAGACAGGGTTTCTCTGTGTAGCTTTGCGCCTTTCCTGGAACTCACTTGGTAGCCCAGGCTGGCCTCGAACTCATAGAGATCCGCCTGGCTCTGCCTCCCGAGTGCTGGGATTAAAGGCGTGCGCCGCCACCACCCGGCTTAGAAACCTCTTTTTTTAAAAAAAAAAAAAAAATACTAGTAAAGACTAAATCTACCACACAGCTTAATGTGCCGCTGGCAGATGCCTCATTTCCGCCATACTGCCGTCAAACGCACACGCCAGGAACCCGCCAGTGTTCAAACCCGCGTTTTGCGGCGTCTAGCTGCCTGTATGAGACATGAAGCAGGAACCTGGTTTTGGCTCTGTTTAGAATTGGTTATTAAATATTCTCAGGTTTAAGGTGGAAACTCGAGCCGTTGGGCGCCATTGTTGCTGGAGGGCTTCTCTCCAGGTTCCCCAAGCCCCGCAGTCCCACAATCCACTTATAAAATAATCACTCAGACGCTTATATCACTTATAAACTGTATGGCCGTGGCAGGCTTCTTGCTAACTGTTCTTTTATCTTAAATTAACCCATTTCTATAAATCTATACCTTGCCATGTGGCTGGTGGCTTACCAGAGTCTTCACATGCTGCTTCTCCTAGCGGTGGCTGCAGTGTCTCTCCTCAGCCTTCCGCTTCCCAGAATTCTCCTCTCTCCTTGTCCTACCTACTTCCTGCCTGGCAACCTACTTCCTGCCTGGTCACTGACCATCAGTGTTTTATTTATATAGAGCAATATCCACAGGAGCCATGTTTTCCATAGTTTTACCTGTGTGCCATTATGTGCTGCTACCTGGACTGGCTGGCATCTCCCAACTCAGCCTTACTCTTCCCAGTATTGTCCTTGTCTGTTTATCCTGCCTATACTTCCTGCCTGGCTACTGCCCAATCAGCATTTTATTTATCAACCAATCAGAGCAACACATATTCACAGCATACAGACCATCCCATATCAGACCTGAGCTCAGTCTCCAGGACCCACATGCTAAAAGGAGAGAACCAGCTTTTGAGGGTTAGAATTTGACCTACACATATGTATCATGGCATTCTCACCCCCTATAATAAAATTTAAAATTTAATTTTTTAAGAAATGAAGACTGATTATTGGAGGCTCCATATTTATTAGAGCATTTTATCACCAAAGAACTAGACTTTGCCCGTTTTTTTCTTTGCTGCTATCCATAATAAACTGATAACTTCTCTCTTTGTGGTCAAAAGCACAATTTTTATCCCAAGCAACATGACTACACATGGTAACATTCCAAGAAAAAGAAAGGAGACATGGCAAACGAATGTCGTCCAAATTAAGAAACATTTACAGCAGTGTAAAAAGAAAAGCTTGAAGCCGGGCGGTGGTGGCGCATGCCTTTAATCCCAGCACTCGGGAGGCAGAGCCAGGCAGATCTCTGTGAGTTCGAGGCCAGCCTGGACTACCAAGTGAGTCCCAGGAAAGGCGCAAAGCTGCACAGAGAAACCCTGTCTCGAAAAACCAAAAAAAAAAAAAAAAAAAAAAAAAAAAGCTTGAAGATAAAAGTGAGGAAATCGCTGTAAAACAGTGCAAAAGAAAAGGATGTTGAAAATTGGAATGAAAACTAGAGGCATAATTGAGGAAATCCAACATCCCACAAATAGGAATTCTAGAAAGACAACATATAGAAAATCAATGGCAGAATGCGTTGAATAATTCAAGATAACTAAATTAGTCTCAATGACAATCTCCATGCCATTTAGAAGTAGAATACTACAATTGAATATGATTTAATTAAATGAACCCCAAGGGATCATGGGGAACATGAGGTAGTTCATGTATGACCTCTGGAGTCTTGTAAGCCTAGCTCCTCCCACCTTAGCTTTTTCTTTGCTTCTGTGTGAGATATGACTGCTCAGTGCCTTTGTCCTCTGTCATTTGCTATGACATTCTCACCACAATTAATCCAGTGAAAGTGTCAGGTCCTTTAACCTCGAAAACTGTAAGCTAAACAAACTGTGTATATTTATAAAGTTAGGTACCTCGTAGGCATTTTGTTGTGGTGTTGCAAAGCTGACTAGACATTTGGAATTTAATAGGACATGACTTTTTTTTCAGTTTTCAGGAATATGCAGTGTACTCCATGACACCTAATATTCATGATACCTACTCATTGCCAGTAATATCCCAGACATTGTTACAAGAAAAAAAAAACACTCCCATAACTTTCCAAACAGTTTCTGAGTACTACATTGCATGTCTCCCCCATTTTCACTGAAGCAATGATGACTGACCTTTTGGGGATGCTCTTCCAGAAGAGTTACAGTTTTGTTAACAAGAGGAAGGGAGGGCGACTACCAAAAAGTCAACTATATTGGATACCATTTGGTTATTGAGTCTTTATCCCTCATTTTCAGATCACATAAATTTCTCTATGTCTTGTCAGGTAAAACAGACACATTTAAAAAAAAGGTCATTTTTCAATGTGTTATTTTGATGCTGGGCAGGAAAAAAATCTATGCATTCAAAATTTTAACTAGATTCACTGGGTGTTGCTGGATGTTGGATGAGCAACACTTACTATGTAAATACGCATCCCATTTGGCTTTCCCTCATCTGAGAAACAATATGCCTAATATACACACAAATTTTTGGTATATGTAAATCTAATTTTCTGTAAAATAAGAGAAGCAAACAACTAGATATAAACCTAATGAGGCTGATGCAAAGTTAATTTTCTAAACCTGTGTGTTTATTTATTCATCTATTCCTCTTTCCCTTAGGAAGATCTCCGAGCTCAGGATCCTTTCCTTATTTGATCTGTGAAGGTTGAAAATTGTTTTGTATATTTTGAAAAACAAAGATTTCATTCTTTACACCCTAATGTGCTTGATGAAATTATGTACCTAATGTTGCAAAGTGTATGCAAGCATATGAATAATTTTCCTTTCTCATGAACAAGTTATTTTTTCATGAATATAATATTTGCAAATAGAACTTCTTTAATTCAAACAAGTAATCAGGTTTTATGTAATCCCTTGGTTAGGTGAAAGCCTAATAATATGTTTAACATATTATAGAATACTAGGGCTAGAATATAGCTTAAAGGTAATCTAGTGCATTCTCTCATTTTCATATGGAAAAACGCAGGTCCAAACAGCTAATTAAATTGTTTTAAAGCATTAAGTGATGACAGAAATCACCTGTTTCAGAGGCTGTATGTTTTAAAAATTTAATTTCACTGTGTGTGTGTGTGTGTGTGTGTGTGTGTGTGTGTGTGTGTACAATTTGTTTGTATGAGTATGAACATGCCATGGTGCATGTATGTAGGGCAAAGGACAGCTTTGTGGAGATGATTCTCTCCTGCTTTTACCTGTTTTTGAGGGATCAAACACAGGGCATCAGGTATACATAACAGGTACATTTGCCCTCTGAGCCATCCTGCAAACCTAGCTGGTGCATTTTTATAATGTCATACACATGCAAAGTAATGGCGAGCTGAAAAAAACCCAGCCTTCTTCTGGAAAGCATGATCCTAAGTAGCTAAAATGCTAAGCCATCTAAATTCTGTGATACAATTAAGGCTTCGAAAGTCCTTTTAACATGTACTCTAGGCTAGTCTTGCGTTGGTTGTGCAGCGACCTCCTGATCCTGTCTCTGCCTCTAAGTGCTGGTATCAGAGGCCTGTGGAGTAGTGTTAATCAAAGTTTGTGTTATCTTTCAGAAATATTCTAGAATATTCTAATACTACAAAACAATCCCAAATTTTGCCTTGTTGCAGGCTGTCTTTGCAATATTAAATTGTGAAAATGGAAGAAATTTCAGGTTTGAGACACAAATGTGCTTCTGTGAGAGGCTTTCTAAAGTTAGGAACACAGTGGAAGCTGGAACTTTCTAGAATGGAAGAACTTCCTGGTGAAGAAATACATGGTGCATTTCTTGACTCCTAAGCATAAATCAGGCCCAAACCCCTATTGTACTGGATGTCACATGATTTCTCACTGTGTGCACTGTATGGGGTTAAAAGCCAGTTTATAAGCATCTCTGGTTAATCTGTAAAAGATTATTAATTATTGAAAATCTCAACCATACTATTTTTTGATGTGAAAAAATGAAAATAATAGGCATTCTCTCTGTACACGCAATTACTATGGTTGTATTAATCAAAAACACTTGTGATTGAGTTGTATGATGAACTACCTATAGCTTCATAGAACACATTGTTATTCATGGAACAGCTGATGGGCAAATCATGGCTATTCTAAATTGGATTTCTGTCAGACATAAAATGATTAAATGTCACCTGCCACTTTAAGAAAAGCAACTGTCAATACTTGTTGCTAATGATAAACTTTGAGCTTTCAAGCAAAAGTTGGAATTGGATAAATTTTATACAAGTCTTAGTGTTTCTATTGATCTGATTAAAAAAAAAAACATGGTCAAAAGCAACTTGGGGAGGAATGGGTTGATTTTATCTTACAACTCCCAAGCCATAATCCATCTCTGAAGTAAGTCAGGGCACAAACTCAAGGCAGGAACTGAAGCAGAGACCATGGAGGAGCACTGCTTACCTTCACCCATGGCTTGCTCAGCCCACTTTCTATTTATTTATTTATTTATTTATTTATTTATTTATTTATTTATTTATTTATTATTTATCTATCTACCTGTTTATTTATTTATTCATCTATCTATCTACCTACCTATTTATTTATTTATATTTATTCTTTGGTCTTTCACATCATGCCTCCTGATTCTCACATCTCTCTCCCCTGCAAACTTGCCTACAGGTAATCTGATGGAACTATTTTCTCAATTAAGATTCCTCTTCCCATTTGACTCTAGCTTGTGTCAAGTTGACAAAAAACCAGCCAGGTCATAGTTTAAAATTTACTTCCTACTATAGGGTTTTTTGTTTTTTGTTTTAAATCCCATGATTTAATTTTGGTTTTGTACAACTCATCACAACCAATATAATTTGAAAATCTAAATATGGGTCTGCAGGTGAGATGATCTTGAGCCAAATGCTTCTATGATCATTATCCTTTAAATTCTCAAGTCGGAAACTACATCTGATACTGTAAATTTTGATTTTCCAAATGTTCCTGAAAGGGCTGATCAGACTCATCCTCAGTTTTGTTGTTGGCTTTGTTTGTTTTTTTAAAGCACAGTCCATTGGTCATAGAAGTACCCTCTTCTTCTGGTGAGGCAGCAGTCACTCACTGTGTGACCTATGGTTGGTACCCTCCACTCAAAGGCATTCTCTCTTCCCATGAACAAAACGAACAAGAAGGGACAAGAGTCATTTTTCCTGTTTCATTGATTCTTGGTGCTTTCATTGTATCATGAATGCCTGATTTCAATAGTACAGCAACGGGCTGGAGAGATGGCTCAGAGGTTAGGAGCACCGACTGCTCTTCCAGAGGTCCTGAGTTCAATTCCCAGCACCCACATGGTGGCTCACAACCATCTGTAATGAGATCTGGCACCCTCTTCTGTGTACATAATAAATAAATAAATTAAAAAAAAATCAATAGTACAGCAACAACAAATACCAGTATTTATTCTGAAAAGCTGGGTATTCCAAGAAGCAGACCTTAGCAGCTTCCAACTCGGTCTCTAGGAATGATTCGCAGCTCTGAGCCATGCTTCAGAAAAACATTTCCAGCAGTCTGTGCAGGATTTATTCCTATTCCATCATTAGTAATAATCGCACTTGTTGCTGCAGGAACTTTAAATTCTTCCGCTGCAAACTTTAACACTGCTGTGAAAGGCGTACTTTCAGGAACACTGAGAACTTTGTACCGTAGCCGCGGGTCCGACGTCAGCGTGATTTTAAAGGACACCTTCTACATGGTGGAGCCGCCGCGCGCACACACACCACGCCTAATCGCCGACCCCAGCTTCCTACTATAGTTTTATTTGGTAAGTTTTACAAACTACTGTCTTGGGAGGGAGTTACAAACAACTTTTGCAGATGTGGGATTATTTCAAATATTGCATCAATTCTGTGCAATATTCTGGGCAGATTGAATCAAACTTTCATTAAGAGCCATTCCAAAGTTAAAATATGAGAGAAGATCATTCATTTACATACAAAGCAGTGAAATAATAGATAAAGCAAGAACAACAATGTGATAAAATCTATTGGCAATTTATTAGGCACTAAGCTCTTCACTAAATTATATCATATGATCAAATCAACTATCACATTGATTGCATTGTTCATAATTATTCTTACTTTGAGATAGGAAAATATGTTCCACAAAGTTTAGTGACCTAAAAATCACATAGCTAGTCAGTACTTGAGCTGGAATATGAAATTATCATATTTGAAGTATTGAAATAATCATGCTGAAGTTTTGTAAATTCAAGTAAAAACAAGTCTGGCACTGTTTCTCAAACATTAGAGCTTATGTTATTTACTTCTTTGTTGTTGCTAATACTCTGGTGATACATCAAGATATTTTCAATGGTCTAAGAGTGTCTTAGTTAATGTGCTATTGCTGTGAAGAGACACCATGATCGTGGTAACTCTCATAAAGGAGAGCCTTTAATTGGGGCTGGCTTACAGTTCAGAGGGTTAGTTCCTTATCAGCATTGTGGGGAAGCATGGCAGACAGTATGCTGGCATACATGGTGTTAGGGAAGGAGCTGAGAGCTCTACATCCAGATCCTCACACAGGAGGAAGAGAGAGCTACTGGACCTGGCTTGGGCTTTGGAAGCCTCAAAGCCCACCCCAAGTGACACATTTGGCCACACCTACCCCAACCAGGCCATACCTCCTAATCCTTTCAAGTAGAGCCACTCACTAAGCATTTAAATATATAAACCTATGGGGGCCATTCTTACACCACCAGAGAGGGTGTTTTTATTTGAATGATAATTTAGAATATTATGACAAATATGTTTTGGATCTTGTTTATTTTAGTTAAAACATGACATCATTGGGCTGAAGAGCCAGTGCCGTTCTTCAAGGGAACCCAGGTTCAGTTCTCAGCATCTACATGGTGGCTTACATCCATCTGTAGCTCTACATCAGAGAATCCAACCCTCTTTCTGACCTCCTTAGGGGACCAGGTACACACATGCAGATAAACACACACACACACACACACACACACACACACACACACACACGTATATAAAAAGCTCTTTTCTGTGTGTGCGTGTCTGTGTTCATTTCCACCTTCTGTCTCCTCTGTCTAACCCTTCCCATGTCTCATATTCATGGCTGCTTCTTCTTCTTCTTCTTCTTCTTCTTCTTCTTCTTCTTCTTCTTCTTCTTCTTCTTCTTCTTCTTCTTCTTCTACTATGACGAGAACTACATTAGTTGAGACACACTGAACACTAGAAATGAGGTAATTACAGTTAACATATTGAACAGGGTTGTTACTGGGCAGAGGAAGAGAGTCCATACATGTTTAAATCAAGTTCCTGTGTAGATCACAGGTGAGCAGTCCCTCCTTCCACATGGAATCCACTATCATGGCTTCTTCTTAAATTATTGTTTTTATACACACACACACACACACACACACACACACACACACACACACAAATAAACATAAAAATACGACCTACAGAGTCAATTTAGTGTTGATTTTATGTGTATGGTTTTAGGGCTTACCATTTGGTATTTGATAAACAATTAGGAGGTTTGCCCCTGAGGAAGACTAATGTTCCCTCTCTCTCCTTTAAGCCATTAATTGCTTGTAGCTCTTCATTTAGGGATAAGATTCTTTGAGAATTCCCCTATCCAGTAGCAATGTCAACTTGTATTGGATTTCTTTAGGACTTATTTTAAGAGGTAATACTGTTGAGATTTCATGGGGGTAGCCTTCCCATCCTATCCAGAAGGCACAATCTTACAGCACAGTTCCTTGTCCTTTGGCTGTTAAAGTCAGTCTTTCTGCCCACTCTTCAAGGATGTTCCCAGAGCCTTCGGTTTAGTGGCTGTGGTATAGATGTACTGATTGGGACTGGACACCCCATGGTCACTTCTTTGACTTTTGAGCTGTTGTAGCTTTCTGTAATAGTCTCCATATACCGCAAAAAGAAGCTTCTCTGATAAGGAATGAGAACAACACTTATCTGTGAATATAAGGATAAGTATTTAGAATGTAACTAGAAATTATACTACTTTAAGAAAGTGGTAGTAGCAGGTCATTAGTCACATGGGGTTTCTTTGGGGCTTGTTTTGTTTTGGAGACAAGGTCTCACTGTGTAATCCTGGCTTGCCTGCAACACACTATGTTAATCAGACTGGTCTCAAACTCATAAAGATCTGCCTGTCTCTCTGTCTCTCCCTCCCTAATTCTGGAATTAAAGATGTGTGCCACTTTGATCTACCCATTTTGTGCCATTTGAATGATCATCTTATAAGAGAAACTACTAGGATTTTGCACATGCTGGTTTCTATGTTTACAGTTGTTTACTGGTAGCATGAACACTAATAGGTCATATGAGTCGATACTGTTTATATTTTTGTCCTCTTACTTTAGATGGATGTACTATACCTAGCCAATACATTTATTTTTGCTTCTATGGTCTGAGCTTTTTGTGTGGTATCCAAAAACTCACTGTCAAGGGCAATGCCCAGGAGCTTCCTCCGGATATTTTTTTTCAGGAGTATGATGACTATTTCAACTTGACTGACTACATCTAGAATTAACTAAAACCCAAGTGGTTGGGTACATCATGAGAGATATTTCATAATTAAGTTATCTGAAGTGGGGAGATCTTTTAGATGGGAAGATCCATTTTTAACCTGGGTCACACATTTTGCTGACAGCCTATATAAAGGACATGGAAGAAGCTTGCTCTCTTTGTCTGCTTACCCTCACTCTTGCTGGCAAGTTCACTTCCTTACTGGCATTAGAGCCTTCTTCTTCAGAATTCTGGCATATACTGAAGACCAGCTGAGACATCCAGCCTTATGTACTGAACAAGTACTGGATTCTTGTATTTTCTGTTGGTAGACAACCATTTTTGGACTAGTTGGACCACAGATATTGGTCCAGAATGGGTAGTAGAGGAAAGTAGTTATAAATACCAGCTAAGGCTACGTGACCAGTTGCATAAAATAAAAATAAATAAATCTAAAAAAATAGAATACAAAAGAATATCACTGAAGTTTTGTCATAGATTGCATTAAATCTTTGTATTGGGGGGTTGTAATGGTATTTAAAGTATTAATTCAATTATTCAGATCCAGGAACCTACTTATGTGTGTATTTATTTTGTTCTTTCATCAATTCATTCATATTCCCCCCTTCCTCCTTCCCACCTTTCTGTTTTTCCTTGAAGATCATCTCCCTGTGAGCTGTCCTGGAATTCACCCCTTGCATAGGGTAGTTTTGTGCTGGCAGTCATCTTCTCGATTCAACCTCAGAAATTCTGGGATTACAGGTGTGAGCAACTATGCCTAGAAGAATACTTATACTTTTTATGGCTCAATGTACAAATATTTCATTTAATTAGATTAATTTCTAGGTATTTTTTTCTTATTTTGATGGTATTTCTAATAGGACCTTTTTTTTTCCTTCTCCCCCTTGACCTTTATTTGTGTATAAAACAGTATCTGATTTTTGTATGTATTTTTTAACTGCAACTTTTCTGGACTCACTGATTAGTTGTAAAATATTTTTGTGATTTATCAGAGGTTTCAGTGTGTAAGACCATGTCATTTGCAAAAGGAGATCAATTTAACTCTTCCTTTCCAATTTGGATAACTTTGGATTTCTTTTGTTTTTCTTTTATTGATCTTGTATTTCTAGTACAATGTTGAATAGTATCATTGGCAAGAATGGGAACCCTTGCTTTGTACTGGCTCTTAATGAAAAACCTCCAGTCTTTCCTCATTGCTTATAGTATTAACAATATTTATACATAAATAGCTTCCGTTATGTTGGATAATTTTTTTCTTCTATACTGAAATTGTTGAGAGTCTCATTTTTATCAAAATAAAAAAGAGAAAGATAACTAGCAGTGCTTAGCCTAATGGTCTTTTTTGATAAATAAAAGAATAAAACTCTCCATATTTTCAAGATGAAGAAGAAAGTTCTCCAACATAATAAAATCTCTTTAGAAAAACTCATAGCTAGTATTATAAACAATGAGAGCAGGCCCCAATCTCAAAACTAGTAGGGCAATACAAACTGAACACCACGGTTAAAGAAGAAAAAAGAAATAATCTCAAAGTCTGGTAGGAAAGAATGGGAGTGTGGAAAGGGGAGGAGTTGAGGAGGTGAATATGTTCAAATGCATTGTAAAAAATTATCAAAGAATTCATAATTTTTGAAGGCTTAGCATGTGTATGACGTTTCTTAGGCCACACCAGTGCTTTGGCACATGTGTGGAGGTCACAGAACAACATTGTGGATCTGGAGCTCTCCTTCCACACCTCCATGGTGTCTTAGTTTTGTTTCCATTGCTGTGACAAAATACACCCACAGAAGTAACTTAAGGGAGAAAGAGTTTGTCCTGGTTAGGTTTGTGTGTGTGTGTGTGTCAGCTTGACACAAGGCAGGATAATCTGGGAAGAGGAAACTTCAACTGAGAAAACGCCCCACTACATTGACCTGCAGACAAGCCTTGAGTGATGGTTGACGTGGAAGGACGGACCCAGTACAGTGTGGGTGGTATGGTTCCTGGGCAGGTGGTGCAGGGATGTCTAAAAAAACAAAGAAAATCCCAGGAAGATCAAGCCAGTGAGCAGCACTCCTCCCCATGTTCTCTATTTCAGTTCTCTCCTCCAGGTTCCTGCTTTGAGTTTCTGCCTTGACTTCCTTGATGGAAAGGGTATGACCTGAGAGATGGAAGCTGAAAAAAACCCTTTCTTCCACAAGTTGCTTTTGATCATGAGGTTTTTATCACAGCAATAGAAACCTAATACAGAGTTTATTTTAGCTCAAAGTTCCAGGTTACTCAAGGAGTCATAGTGGCAGAAACTCGAAGCAGCTACTCAGGTTGCATGAGCCATCAAGAAACAGAGAGTAACAAGGGCCTGCCCCTCCTCAGTTCTCCTCTCCATTTATACAGTTCAGGATCCCAGGTAGGGAATGGTGCCACCAGCAGTGGGTGTGTCTTCCCTTAAATTAATGTCCCCAAGCTAACCCCCATAGGCAGTTTCAGAAGCCCATCCCCCAAGTGGTTCCCGGTTCTGCTAAGTTGACGTTAGCCATCATCTGTGGGGCCCATGGTCTGAACTCAGGTCATCATCTGGTTTCTGCAGCAGGCACTTTTTGCTGACCCATTTTGTTGGCGCCAATCACAGTCATTTTATATCACTTTCAAGCACAGATAGTTTCTGTTTTATTTAATGCTTTCCTTAAGATTCTGTAATCAACTTCTGTCCATAATCCCTATTTGAATCAAGAAAGTGTGTCTTACTGTTCTGTCTTTTAAAAAAAAGTATTTCAAATAGTACTCAGGTAGTTTTGATAATATTTCTTCACAAACTTTAATGCCATATCAAAGGTTAAGCTATTCTGAACATGGAGCTGGAGGGATGGCTCAGTTATTATGGTCATATACAAATTTGATTCCTAGTACCCACATCAGGCAACACACAGTTACCTGTAACTCTGGCTCAAGGGCATTTTTCTGCCTTCCTCAGGCATCTGCACTCACATGCAACATACTTATACATGGATGCACACATATATCCACCATTAAGAATAAAATAAAAAATTTAAAAAAGATTTCACGAAGTCTTTTTTTCTTAATTACTTTATATGTATGGTTATTTTGCCTGCATGAATGTCTGTGCACCAGTGCATGCCTATACTCACAGAGGCCAGAACAGGGCATCTGATTCCCTGGAACTGGAGTTACAGAAGTTTGTGAGCTATGTAGGTGCTGGGAATTGAGCCCTGGTTCCCTGGAAGAGGAACTAGTGCTCTTAGCCACTGAGCCATCTTTCTAACCCCACTCTGAACTCTTTAGTTGACAAGCACATAGCTTCATGAGACTGACACTCTAAAATCAGAGAAAGAAATTTGTAGTTGAATTTTATTTACTCTTTAGTGGCCTACCACCCAGCTCCCAAATAAATACACAGAGACTTTTTTTTTTTTTTTTTTTGGTTTTTCGAGACAGGGTTTCTCTGTGTAGCTTTGCGCCTTTCCTGGAACTCGCTTGGTAGCCCAGGCTGGCCTTGAACTCACAGAGATCCTCCTGGCTCTGCCTCCCTGAGTGCTGGGATTAAAGGCGTGTGCCACCACCGCCCTGGCTCGGAGACTTATTCTTACTTATGAATGCCCCGCCTTACCTTGGCTTGTTTCTTTTTTTCTTTTTTTTTTTCTTCCGGAGCTGAGGACTGAACCCAGGGCCTTGCACATGCTAGGTTCTTGGCTTGTTTCTAGCCAGCTTTTCTTAACTAAATTATTTCATCTACCTTTTGCCTCTGGGCTTTTACCTTTGTCTATTCTATAATTCTTTCTTTCCTTCTCACTCCGTGGCTGGTTGTGTGGCTGGGTGGCTAGGTGGCTGGCTAGTATCTTCTCTCCTTCTCCTTTTTCACTCCTCCCTCTTCCTTTTGCTCTCGAGCCTGGATTTTCCAGCATGCTTATTCTCTCTGCCTGGCAATCCCACCTATTTCTCTGTCCTGCCTAGCTATTGGCTGTTCAGCTCTTTATTAGGCCAATCAGGTGTTTTGGGCAAGCAAAATAACACAACTTTATAGAGTTAAACAAAGGCAACATAAAAGAGTGCAAGACCTCTTTGCATCATTAAACAAATGTTCCATAGCATAAACAAATGTAACACATCTTAAAATAATATTCCACAACAGGAATTAGTTACATGGGACTAAACAGACTGGTGAAGGCTGGTTGCAAATCATTAGCCAAGTACTACAGATGATTGGAGTGGGTGTTGGTTGGATAAGTATCAATGAATAGTTGCATATTAGGAGTTATAAGGAATAGAATTTGTGGTAGCACTGAAATTCACACTGACAGTTCTCTGATGGCTCTGGATGCAGGACTAGGAAGCAAAATTGTTATTTGATTCTAGACTAGGTCTTTTGTTCTAGGTCAGGTTTTGATCTAAGTAGATTACAAAGAATGATTTTAAGAAAAAAGAAGTTGAAGGAGCTGTTAAAGCTGTTGACCAGGATGAACACAGCCCAATTGGGCTCTGGGTAGAGGAGATTAGAGGGTTTGAGAGGAGCCAACACAGAGCCTCCTGCCATTCATTTTGAGCATGTTCTTTGGGAAAGCCAAAAGACGCCTTCATTGGGGGTTTTAGAAGATGTATTCAGTGTCATTTGCAATGACTCCTGGAGGAACATTTGGGGATACTGAGCAGGACAAACTGGGCCACTATGGTATCAAACAGCTGCAGAAAAGTACCTCATACTCTGATTTGGTGTTTCCCAAATTCCTTGTACTTTTTCTGTTCTGATTTTAGTTAGAACTGTGAGCTCATTTGTTTGGAATCTTCTCAATTGCTCTTTAAATTGTCACTTTTTCAGTCTTATTAAGTGTTGATTCCTGAAAAATATGCTATAGGTATTTTATTCATAAAACAAAAGAAAAGAGAAAACAAAATACTGATCGTTGACTTCATACACTGTAAGGTCTACTTTTAAAACAAAAGAAAAGAGAAAACAAAATACTGATTGTTGACTTCATACACTGTAAGGTCTACTTTCTTCTATTACCAATCTCCATTTCTGAACCTGATGATTTTGAACCAAGTATCAGAATAACATAATATATGTAACCAACATTTCATTACTTATTTTTAATGGCAAGAATTATATTAATATATCAGGGTAACCATATTGCACCCAAAAATTAATAGCCTCTTACAGTCACTGAATTACCACTGTGACTCACAAAATTATAATATACTTTTAATATGTATGAGTGTGAATTGGCATGCAAATAAAGTTCATATAGTGACATCTATTAAATACCTCTTCTAGCTCTTTTATTGGTTGATTCCTGGTTTCTTTTCTTTTTTTTTCTTTTCTTTTCTTTTCTTTTTTTTTTTTTTTTGGCTTCTCTATGTAGCTTTGGCACCTTTCCTGGAACTCACTCTAGCCTCAAACTCACAGAGAGCCTCCTGCCTCTGCCTCCGAAGTGCTGGGATTAAAGGCATGTGCCACCACTGCCTGGCTATTTTCATTTTTATACTATGTTTTATAGTATATTTATTGAAGAACTAAGTCATTTGCCTCATAGAATTTCCTAATGTCTGGATTTGGGTAATTGTATCTCAGAGTTATTATTTAATATGTTCCTCTGCCCTCTTCATTTCCAGTAGATATGCAGATCTAAAGACTATCAGATTCAGGTTTGATATTAACTCTTCATTCATTCATTCATTCATGTATGCTCCTATGCTCACATGAGGAGGCAAGAGGACATCTTGCTAAAGTTGGTTCCACTCTCTTTCCACCATGTGGGTCCCAGAAATAAAACTCAGGTGTTCAAATTTGGCAGCAAGTTCCTTAACCTGCTGAGGCATCTTACCAAACCCTCTAGATTTTGCTTTTTGTTTTTCTAGACTAGATAAGGCTACTGCATAGGTGGTGCTACTTTCTTTTTGAAGCAGGGTCTCTCTATGTAATTCTGGCTCTCCTGAGTTCACTGTGTAGGCTAGGGTGGCTGGCCTTGAACCCACAGAGATCCTCCTGCCTCGGTCACCTGAGTGTACTGGAACTAAAGGTGTACATCAGGCCTAGCTGGTGCTATATTCTTACATTGGGGGCATACACTGTATTCTGGCTATCATTTTGACATGTTAACAGCTGTTGATGTTAAAGTGCTCATAGCCACCAACTGACTATAATTAAAAATTTGTCATATTCCAATTGCAATATTCCTTCTTTACTTATTATCTGGATTGATTCTATAAAGAGAACCTTCACTTCATCTAGTGTTTGGCTGTACTGAGATACATTTTATTAAGGAAAGGCAGCCTGCCAAATCTTATTTTTCTTTTATCGTTTTTGAAAATTGGTTTGTATACTAGCAGCTTCCAATTTTGATCATTTGTACTTTTTTAACTTTTACTATGACCTACTTGATTGATATATTTTGATTCATGACAGTTATTGTCCGTATGGATGCTGAAATTGTCTTTTTCTGACATGTGGAGTTTGTTTAATTTGGCTACCAAGTCCTTTTGAAATATTCTCTAGTCTGTAATTATAGCTTCCTTATTTTTGTTATGACAAGATGCTACAGGCTCATCTTGTACATTTTCTGCCCTAGACCTTGATTTTCAAATAACAGTGTCTCATTTTAGAGAAAACTTTTTTCAAAACCGCAGTCTGGGTACGAGGAGTGCTCCTTGTTCCTCTGTTAGCCATTATTTTTAGGTATTTTCAGTGGACAGAGCTGTGGATCTATTTTAAAGTTGAAATCCCAGACTACAGGTTTTAAATTAACCTCTTTGATCTTCCATGTGTATCTGCTTCTCCAATGTTGAAAACCATAATTCTTGGCTACCAGGAATGATAAAAATAAGAAATATTTATTTGCATGAATGATTTTATGAACTGGCAGTTTACTTCTCTACTCTATTTTGAGAGTAATTGGTCTGTGATTTATTTGTAGAATCAGGTTTATATATTAGGAATATTAAAACTTTCTTGATAGTATAGGCTGAATTTTGTCCTTTTTTCCTTATTATGGGACATTTGCAATACAGAATTTTAAATATATAATCAAAATTATCAATTGCTTTTTCCCTCTCTAATTCTCTATTTCAAGTCATAATTAGAACAATTGTTACCATTCCCAAATCGTAATGTAATTTATCTATATATCTCTTAGTAGACATATGATTTTGGTTTTTCATTTAAATACATGATATATGGAGAGTTTATCTCATTGTACATTTTGAAGAATAGAGTCATGTTTTATTTACCACATATGTCTTTCCAGTGATCCATTTGCCACTTATTAAGGGACCTATCTGGGTGTGGCAGTTCAAACCTGTAATTCCAGTGCTTGAGAGGATCAGTTTAAATTCTTCCTCAGTTACAAACGTGTCTAAGAAAAGAAAAAGCCTATGTTTTCTATACTAAATTAAGTCAGCTCATGAACTGGAAGCTGACTATGCCCCCTGGCCTTACCACTGTATTTTATGCCTAGAGAAGTATACAGAGCCCTATTACTTTCTATTGGGTAAATGGCCAAACTCCATTTTATCCCTACAAAGCAGACTGAATGAGCTTGTATGGTATCATGTTTCAGAAATAGCTTATGATGACTGATAAAAGTTGTTGACAAAATAGGCATTAGGAGATGCAACATAGAAGCATATTTTTCTTCCTAGAATTGTGCATCCAAAAGTTCTGGATATATATTGAGCTTATCTGATTAATATAAAAGCCCTTATTGGTGGCCTGCTCTATTCCTGGCTTGCAGATGACTAACTCCTTGCTCTTTTCTTACAATGCAGAGTAATGTATCTCTATTTAAAATGAGAATATTCCAATCAAGGAGGATTTACCGTGAATTAATTAGCTACCCCCCAAGGCCCTCATATCCACAAATCATCACACTGAGGGTTGAGCAATTGTAGCTATAAGCTTCCTTCTTAGAATTACATTTGCTAGGCCAGGCTGTGGCGACCTACACCTTTAATCCCAGCACTCAAGAGGCAGAGGCAGGTAAATCTCTGTGAGTTTGAGGCCAGCCTGGTCTATATAGTGAGTTCCAGGATAGCCAGGGCTACCCAGTGAAACCCTGTCTTGAAAAAAACATTAAAAAAAAAAGAATTACACTTGCTATATTCCAAACGTTCTGGCAGGTTGTGTTTTCATGGTGGTTTTTTTTTTTTTTTTTTTTTTTTTTTTTAATTTTAGGAACTTTGCAATTCCCTCTCTGGTTATTTCAGTGAGTAGTGTATTGTTCAATCACCATATGTTTTTGTGATTTTTCTTGCTATTTACTTCTAGCTGTATTTCATTATGACCTGATAAAATAAGCTATTTTGTATTTGTTAAGAATTGATTTGGCGCCGGGCGGTGGTGGCGCACGCCTTTAATCCCAGCACTTGGGAGGCAGAGGCAGGCGGATCTCTGTGAGTTCGAGGCCAGCCTGGGCTACCAAGTGAGTTCCAGGAAAGGCGCAAAACTACATAGAGAAACCCTGTCTCGAAAAACCAAAAAAAAAAAAAAAAAAAAAAAGAATTGATTTGGCACCTCCAATGTGGTATATTTTGGAAAAAGTTTTGGGGGATGTTAGAAGAATTGTTACTCTTCAGTTGTTGCATGGAATACTCAGCTAGGTCCATTTCAGTTAAGGTAAAGTTTAGATCCTCAGTCTCTTGATGATTTTGGTCCAGATGCATTATTCACTGATCAGATTTTGATATTGAAATCACTCACAATTTTTGTATCTTGGCCTATCTGTCTATTTTTCCAATGCTGTTTGTTTTATTGGGTTGTTCTATGTTTATTATATAAATATTTAATATTATTTTATGGGGGTATTGTTCCCATTATTAATACATAGAGCTTTATCTTGTTGGGCGGCTTTTGCTTTGAAGTGTAGTTTTTCAGGTAACATAGTGGCTATTCCTACTTGTTTTCAGCTTCCACTTGTTTTCCATCCTTTGTTTCTAGTCACTGTTTCTTTGCTAACTAGGTGTGTCCCAGGCAGACAACAGCTGGATGGAGGATTTTTATCTACCAAGCGAGTTTGTGTCCTTTCATCAGAAAGTTCAGACCATTTACATTTATTACTTGTATTCAGAGGTGTTTGCTGATTCCTGAAATTTTGTTGGCTGTTTTCCTAGTTGGCTAAATTACTATTTGTTCTTTTGTTTTGCTCTTGTTCATATTAGCAGCTTGCTAGCTTGCTGAGGTGAAAATGTTTGATTCTTTCCTAGGTCTCATTTGTTTATTCCTCTCATGAATTTATTAACATCGGAAGATTCTGTTTTATGTCTGCTAGGGGTCTTAAATGCCTCTCGTTTTCTGTGTCCATATGTTTTCCTAAGGTTTGGGGGAAGTTGCTGCTGCAATATCATTGTGTAGATTTTCTTTGCCTTTAGTTTGAATCTCAGCTCTTTCTACTCTGTGGGTTCTTAGGTTAAGTCTTTTGAACATATCACAGAGTTAATGAAAGCTGTGGTTTGCTTGATGTTTTTTCTTCATTACTATCCAAATATAGCATATTCCTGATCCTGTCTTCGATCTCTGATTTTCAAATTTGTTGGCCATCCTTTCCACTACTTTTATTTGATTGAGATATCCATTTCCTTCATTTCTGTTAGTTTGCTTATTTTTTTTCAGAATCTCAATTTTCTTGCTGAACTTTTCATCACCACGGCTAACATTCTGGTACGTGCTGTGCTATTGACTTTCTTACCCAGGGCTTGAAATGACTTTCTTCCTTCACTCATCTGCGTGTGTGAAATGTCTTTGCAATCACTAATCATTTTTAAAGTAAATGTTGGCAACTTTTGATTGACATTTCAATGGTTTCAGTGTCTTCTTTTTCAGCTACGGAGGAGCTATGATCTTTTAGAGCAGTGGTTCTCAACCTTCCTGATGCTGGGACCCTTTAACATAGTTCCTCATGTGTGGTGACCCCCAACCACAAAATTATTTTTGTTGCTACTTCAGAACTGTCATTTTGCTACCGTTATAAACTGTATTGTAAATAGTTTTGGAGATAGAGGCTTGTCAAAGGGATCATGACCCACAGGTTGAGAACTGCTGTCTTAGAGGAATTTTATTGGATTGATTTTTCAATTTCTCATGACGCTGTGTTGCAGTTTGTATATCCAAACTGGGCACTTTTTAAAAAAATTTTATTTATTTTATTTTACAATACCATTCAGTTCTACATATCAGCCACGGGTTCCCCTTTTCTCCCCCCTCCCACCTCCTCCCCTTACCCCCAGCCCACCCCCCAATTCCCACCTCCTCCAGGGCAAACCCTCTCCCGAGGACTGCGATCAACCTGGTAGACTCAGTCCTGCAGGTCCAGTCCCTTCCTCCCAGACTGAGCCAAGTGTCCCTGCATAAGCTCCAGGTTTCAAACATCAAACTGGGCACTTTTGAAATAGCTAGTAAACTGGTTGGCTTAGCTCAGATGAGTGGTCTGGTTTCCATACTCCATCTCTCCTCTAAAGTTGTTTTTCTTTTCTTTTTTCAGGAGACAGAATTCATGCCTTTTCTCTGTCTTCTGGGACTGCAAAGGTTCTCAGGGGGTGATCACTCACCTTGTCCATGGAAGCAGAAGAGGTTTTTCCTGGAACCACACATCTGATGATTTGGTTTAATTATATGGAGACTCAGGAGAGCACTGTATGTCCCAAATCCACCATTTACAAGCTGTGTGTTGTGTGTGTGTGTGTGTGTTTTGTCTTCTTTATTAAAACTGTTGTGATATTATTGCTTTTAATAATAATAATAATTATACCATTAAATTTATTTACATTTTAAAGTATGATTTTCCGTTTTGAATTCTTTGTTCTCATCAGATACTAGAATTTTTATCATCACCTTTGTTGTTGAGTCTTTTAAAGTTAGTATTATTTGTTTCCATTTAGGTCCTATAGCTGTATTGAAGCTTCTTCCTTGTTTTCTCTTCTTTTTCTGTATCCTTACATTATTTTAGTTATGGTACTATTACAATGATTGAAATGATGTCATACTTCACTAATACTTTTTTGCTCTTAGGTTTTTTTTTTATGCGTCATTTTTATATTTTCTACAGCTGTATAATTGTTTCAGTTCATTTTCCCTACCTGAAGTAAAGCTTGAAAACACTATCCAGAATATCCCCTGGGGAATTTTGGAGACATTTCATTTCTTTTTTTTCCCCTAGTGCCCCAAATATTAGTTTGGTTCAACTGTTAAACCTAACCCTTTTTGCTTCATTTTATTCTATTGTGAAAATTCTCTAGGTAAATATTTTTATGAGTTGATAATTATGTATTATCTTAGTGACGCTTTGGTTGATTTTGTTCACTCTAAAGATCTGCTTAGGAAAATGTACATTTTACCATTATTAAATCTCTTGGTTTGTGAACATGGTATAAGATATCAATTTGTGTAGGCCTTCTTAAGTTTCTTTCAAAATGCATAGTTTTTAATATACATAGTGTGCACACATTTTTGAAAGATTTTTATCCAAGTAGTTCAATTTTGGATGACTCTCCACTAACACTGTGTTTAGTGGGAGGAATCAGACTGAGTCGAAATTCTGTATATCTTCCTTTACAAAATATTCTAGATTAATAATTATTGATTGCCAATTCTAAGTGTGGGAGGAAGGTTTGACTACAAATGTTAGTTGTTTGAAACTAACAAAAACATGAAAATTCTGGATAATTATAGGACTGTTCTATATTTTAGTTATGGTTGTGGATATTTGTAAAAACTCAGTGAGGGCATGAAGATTTAGCTTAGTGATAGAATACTTGCCTAGAATGTATGAGGCCCTGAATTAAATTTCCATCTCCCCACCAAAGTTATGTTCATAGAACTATAAATCAAAATGAAACATTTTTTCTCTATGTATAAAAACAAAACAGAGCAAACAAATAGAAAATCTTGTAAATATTGATTTGTTATAACAGACAATAAAGACGATTTGTTAAGACTACAAATTCTCTCTTACATTCATGAAGAGAGGAGTCAATAATCACTTTAGTTATAAAGACCTCTGCTTGAACTGTGCTGGGCTGCTACCAAACATGTGCAGACACAGGCTAATCTCTAGCCATTGCAAAACTCACACACAGTTGTATTGGATTTGTCTTCTAATGTCTCCACTCTGTGTGGACGTCTTTTCCTCTTCCAGTGGAGGATTTTTTAGTTTTAGTGGCCTGAGTTTGACTGAGTATTTTACAGATGGGGCTCCCTGGTTCAAAATAATGGAAAAACAGAAGAGAAATAAGTAACTTATCCTGTATGGATTATTTCTACACTTTGGCACCTACAACATGCCTAATTTCCTTTTATTGTCTTTGTGTGGATGTTCTTAATTGATCTGAATTTTTACTTATAGTCAGCAGAAGTGGCATTATTTGTGCTTATGCATGAAAATGTTCATGAATTTTATCTATTACATATGCATTTAATTTGGTACTTGTCCCTCTATGTCAAAGATTTTTTTTCTCTAAACTCTAGTGGGTTCACTAAAGTGTAATAGTGCTTTCAGCATCAAGACATTTCTCCCAAGTACATAGTATGCCATCAATGCAGTTATTTGCTACATAGTGACGTTTGATCAGTGAATGAGTACATATACAAGAGTGGTTATAAGATATATCATCTGATAATATCATAACTGTCTTAATCTCTGCAAATGACTATAACAAAAAATACATTCTTTTTCCTCACAGAGATCCGCCTGGCTCTGCCTCCCGAGTGCTGGGATTAAAGGCGTGCGCCACCAACGCCCGGCCTTAAAATAGATTTTTTTCATACATATATTTTGATTTGGTTCCCCTCCCCCAACTGCTCCCAGATCCTCTTCACCTCCTCACTGCCCCCCAAATCCATGTCCTTCCCTTTTCTCACTAGAAAATAAGCAGGCATCTCAAAATAATGAAATAAAAACAAACCAACAAACAAATAAGACTAAGACAAAACTAACAAACAGAAAAAAGGAACAAAGAAAAAGCACAAGAAACCCACATAGACACTGAGACACACACAGAAAAAGCCCATTAAAAAAATCAGGAAACATAAAAGCAAAAGATCTAAGGTTAAAAACTTCCCAGACAAAGCATGTTGAGAAGAACAAAAATCTCCCAAAGCTTTTTGAGTTTGTTTTATGTTGGCCATCTACTCCTGGACATGGGGTCTGCCCTTATGTGTGGTTTGTGTACCCAGTGAGATTCACTGGAGAAAACTAAGTCCTCATTTGCCAGTGGTTATCACTGGAGATAGCTTCTGGCTTAGGGATGGGGCTTGTGTCTACTTCCCCTCTCAGTGCTGAGACCCCATCTGGCTTAGACCTGTGCATGCTGCCACGGTGTCTGTGAGTTCCTATGTGGGTCAGTCCTGTTGTGTTAGGAAGGCACTGTTTCCTTGGTGTCCTCCACCATCGTGGGCTCTTACGATCTCTGCCTCCTCTTCCACAGAGTTCCCTGAGCCCCAAGGGGAGGGGTTTGATGAAGACATCCTATTTAGGACTGAGTGTTCCAAGATCTCTCACTATCTGTACACTGTCCAGTTGTGGGTCTCTGTATTTGTTCCCATCTACTGCAGGAGGAAGCTTCTCTGATGATGGCTGAGAAAGACACTGATCTATGAGTATAGTGTTGATAGGAGACATTTATTGCTACATTCCTTTAGCAGTATTTGGTTTTCTCCCAGGTTCATGGCCTATTGTCTCAGCTAGGGGTTTTATTGCTGGGAAGAGACACCATGACCACAGCAACTCTTTTTTTAAATAATTCATTTATTTTATCTATATCTATATCTATATCTATATCTACATCTACATCTACATCTACATCTATATCTATATCTGTGTTGTAGCACCCTAGAACTGGAGTTATAGACAGTTGTAAGCCACCATGTAGGTGCTGGGAATTGAACCCCAATTCTTTGGAAGAGCCCTCAGTACTCTTAACTGCCAAGCCATCTCTCCAGCCCCAACCACATCAACTCTTATAAAGAACACATTTAATTGGGGTGGCTCGCTTATAGTTTCAGGGTTTTAGTCCATTATCATCATGATGGGGAACAGGTAGACGTGGTGCTGGAGCTGAGAGTGCTACATCTTGTAGGCAACAGGAAATCATCTGACTCACTGGGTTGTATTCTGAGCATAAGAAACCTCAAAGCCTGCCCCCACAGTGACACACTTCTTCCAACCCAGCCACACCCACTCTAACAAAGCCACACCTCCTTATAGTGCTGCTCCTTATGAGATTATAGGGGTCAATTACATTCATTTTGCCATTCCTCTCAGGTCTCAGGTTCGCAGCCACCTAGGCAGTGAAGAGCATGGGTTGTAGCTCATGGAGTGGGCTTTGTTTCCAATAAGATAGTGATTGGTTACTCCCACAAGCTTTGTGCCACAATTGCATCAGTATATCTTGCAAGCAGGTTGCCACTATAGATTGGAGTCTTTGCAGCTTGGTTGGTGTTTATCTTTCTCCTCTGGTAGCATGCAGAGTACCTTCCAGTACCACAAATTCTAGTTAGTATGGGTGAAGACTCTAGGCAGTCACAGGACTTCAGACAATTGTGTAGGTATTGTCTTCAGCAATAGGGCCTTATCATCAGTTTTTGGAGAGGAACCAATAGAATAAGGGACTAGAGGGGAGGAGGATGTCCCTTGGACAAGAAATAAAATAGTTATGGAGGGAGAAAGGGAGGGAAGGTGGGGAAATGGAGGGAATATGGAATGGGACAGCTAGAACTAAGGGCCACTTGAGAGGTCATGGAAACCTAATACAGCAGCTTCTTAAAATACATGCATATATGAAAGAAATATAAATGGACTCAGCAAATAGCAGGGGAGATAAAGCACCAACTAGAGATCTCTTGTTACCCAATGAAACCTCCAGTGCCCTGAACAGGTTACCATTGAGTTGCTGGCCAAAGTCCCCCAACAACCCAGCCTATTATTACCAATTTAAAATATGAATAAAAACAATTTTCTCTTCATTTTATGTTTCTCAAAATGACTTTTATGCTTTTTTCCCTCTGATTTTGAGCTCTTAATTTTTTTAATTTCTGTTTTTTCCTGAATTATGTTGTTTCATATTTTGAGTTGTCAGTCTTACTTGTGATATTTCATATTATCTATGGTTTCCTTCATTTAGCTTATCTTGAAGAATTAAATTTTTAATTTTTATGTCTTGTGGTAACATTTTCCTGGAATAACTTTTGCTCTATGAAATCTTCTTTCCTCACTTTTTCCCTCCCTACCTTTGTTTTTTTTAGAGACAGAGTGAGACTCTGCCCTGGAGTTCACCATATATCTCAGGCTGGCCTCAAGACATCAATTATCCTTCTTTCCTCTGAGATGACAGCCACATACCACCATACTCGTCTCTCCTTTGCTGTTTTGTATGGGATTCTACCACATCATTTTTCTTTTAATGATTTAAAAATCTTTAGTTTTCTGAGTAAGAAGGGTGAGTCAGAGGAGATTTTTATCGTTATGTTTGTAGAGTAACTTCTTTTTTTTTTTTCTCTCAGAGTGATGGTGTTTTTAAGGATGGCTTTTTCTATGAGATCACCTGCCTCTTTTCCCTAACTAGACTTCTATGTGTAGTTTTCCAACTCTTGCTGAATTTGGAGATTCTACATTCTTTTGAAAATCTGCTCTATTTGGGGATTTTGCTTACCATCAGGCATTGTTCCAGAAGGGAGTTTCAGATGCTTTCTTTCATAAGGTCAGAAGGCACAGAATGTTCCACCCTTCACCCTTTGGATCCCTTTATTCTCTTCAAATTGGAAGTACTTTCATTCTCAGCTGCTACTCTCAAGTTGATCTAATGATATTTCCAGTGAATGAATGTAAGCTCTTTGAGGGCATTCAAGTACTGATGAGTATTATATGCTTTCCTCCTCACAGATAATGAATGATACCTTATGCATCTGTATACCTGTTGTTGATTTAGTGGTTATTGTCCTCAGCTTAAACTTGGGATTTATAAGATACTTGTTCTAAGTATTGTTTCAGGTCATTTGTGTGATTTAGTCTGTTTACATTCCTAATCAGTCTGGTGTTTTATGGAATTTTTATGTGTGTGTTCCTAGGGATTCAATCCATGGCCTTGCATGTGCTAGGAAAACATTACCACTGGGTTACATAGTGGTTTTCTTCTCAGAGACAGTCTCACTTTGAGGTGCATACTGACATTGAATTCACTATGTGGGTGGCCTCAAACTTGCAATGCTTCTGCCTCAGTCTCCCATGTCCTGGAATAACAAGGATGTGTCAACTGTACTTGCTAATTTTAAAATATAATTTAAGGGTTGGGAATTTAGCTCAGTGGTAGAGCGCTTGCCTAGCAAGTGCAAGGCCCTGGGTTCAATACTCAGCTCAATATATATATAAAATTTAAATCAATAGCTATGGTGCCTCCAATGTGATTATCTTTCTCTGAATTATTAGGGCTCTCTGAAATTTTTTAGAGTCCCATAACTATTTCAAGGTTGTTTTTTCTATTCCATAAATAATATCATTACAGTTTTGCTACACGTAGTATCGAATCTTCATAATTCTTTAAGTAATATAGATATTTTAACAATATTAATTCTTCAAATCCAAGAACACAATATCTCTTTGTATCTTCTTTACTATTGATTAGCAATATGTTATGCTTTTCAGTGTCTAAATATTTCACAATCATAGTAAATATATTTGTTTTATGTTATTATTTGGGGGATGTTATAAAATGGGATTTTTTTCTTTTATTCTTACTTATTTAAAAAGTTGTTATATCATAGGTTTGAGGGAATTAAGTAAAATGATATATGTAAATAGTGAATACAGTGCTTGGTCATAGTGACTACTTAATAATTTATATTATCATAAAATGGCATTTGAGATAGGGCACATTGCCAACACAATGTAGTATGAAGGCACAGAGATGCAGTACTATGAAATAAACACAAATGGATCTGAAATCAATAAATGCTGAATTAAAGTGAAATTATCAAAATGGATTATTAAGATGAAATGATAGCTTGTATGGCTATTACTTTTCATTTAGATTAAGATTCTAAAAAACTCATTTATTTATTGGTGATGCTTTCCTTATTTTGTGACATATAATTAACTTGGAATTCTAGTTTTATTTTGTACCTTTCAAGAACTTTTCTTTTTTTCCAATTTTTGAGACAAGGTCTCTTTGTGTAGCTTTGGCTAGTCTGGAACTAGCTCTGTAGACCAGGCTGGCCTCGAAATCACAGAGATCCACCTGCCTCTGCTTCCCGGGTGCTGGGATTGAATGCATGTGCTGCCACCTCCGTCACCAGGCTGAAACTGGTCCATGTCCACCATACCTGTCCCCTGTGATGTCATGTGTCATGTGCCCCCTGCCCCCCATTGCCACCCTTTTTTGAGACACAGTTAGGGTTTCTAGCTTAGACTGGTCTCAAATTTACTAGAGCTGAAGCTTGGAGTTCTGATCATTCTGCCTACCCCTCCCCAGTGCTGGGATTAAGCACAGTCATGCCTAATTTATGTAGTTCTGGGGACCAAACCAGGGCCTTGTAAATGTTAGGCCAGCACTCTACTAATTGAGCTATAACTCCAGCCAACTTTTCTAATGAAAAGGTGTTTCTGAAATTTAATGTCTTGCTTAAAAGGCGTTTTTGAGTGCATGACAAAATATGAAATGAAAATAGATCAAGCATTATTTATTATTTTGGTGTTTCCTTTGAATTTGAAATATTTTTATATATTAATTCCATGTCAAATGAATAGATAAAAAAATTTTATTTCATTCTGTATACTCTCTTTTCATTCTGGTTAGCTTTATTGTGTAGAATCTTTTTATTACCATATTTTTTAAATTGTATGTAAATCAGGGATAATATTAGGTATCTTGTTTAGCATGATCAAAAGCAACTTGGGGAGGAAGTAGTATATTTTGGTTTTATTTCCACATCACAGTTCATCATCAAAAGTACTCAAGGCAGGAATTTGGAGGCAAGAGTTGATACAGAGGCCAGGAAAGAGTTCTGCTTACTGACTTACTTTCTGATGGCTTGCTCAGCCTGCTTTCTTACAGAACCGAGGACTACCAGGTCAGGGATGGCCCCAGCCACAATGGGTTGGACCCTTCCACATCCATCACTAATTAAGGAAATGCCCTACAAGCTTGCATACACCCCAATCTCATGGAGGCATTTTTTTAATATAATTTGTACAATAATCTGTTTTGACCTCCTCTCCAATTCTGCTGGTTGCCTCTACCATCAAATAGTATCCTTTCTACTGCCATGTCTTTGTACTCTAGAGAGAACACGTATTTGCTACTTCTCCTAATCGGCAACTCTTTGTGTGTCTTCTTGTGCTATAAACCCCTCTGGAAAACCAAAGTTTGGGGACATTCACTCCCTTCATTTTGTTTTGTTCATCAGCTGCTCAATGCGAGCAGTTTGGGACCTCAGTGTGCATTAGAACAGCTTTGCTTTCCTGCTCATGGGTACAAGATAAAAGAGAAACAAAGCTCCCTCTCCAAACAGACAAATTCATTGTATCCCCAGGATCATGACAGCACTGAGCTCCACTTCTTCCTACCCCATCCAACGCTTCCACCACTAAAGTACAATTCCCATCCCTGGAAAGCCTATATAGAGGTCAAGGAACAAATTGTTTTGGGTTAAGAGGACACAACAGTTTTCATTCTCTCTGTTCTACAACTATGTTTTTATTTTGATTTGATTTGTTCTTTTCTTTTTTAAGGTCCTGGCCTTGTGTCATCAACTTTGTGAGTCCTTTACCTCTAGGAGTGGAAGTCAGATATGATCTAATTCTAAACTGAAGGAAACAGGAAAATTTATTACAGAAAAAAAATGTATGGCAGGCTTCCCGATAGGTAGAGCAACCATGAAAAGAAACACAGCCAATTACACCTTAAACACAGTAACCATGGGCAAAGAAAGAAACCATGTTCCAGTCAGCTGCGGTTCTAAACCATTCTCATGGACCAGCTGGTGAACAACATGAACACCTGAATACTGTGCTTTACCTAGCTCCAACTCTGTTCATTTTCAACAGTTCATTCGAAAGTGGTAGAGCTCCATGAGTTCCTTTCCCATCCACAGCTGGCTACTGGATAGGTCCAACTTGTGTCGGCCCAGTGCCAGTAGACCTAACTCCTGTTTATAAGTTCATGATCACCATAGACACATGCCTAGAAGATGGCATTTTGTAGCTTTTCTCTCAGTCTTTAGCTCTTATATCCTTTCTGTCCCCTCTTCTAAAATATTCCTTTAAAAATGGTGATAGTAAAATGTCATATTATGGGTCTGAATAGTCCCAAAATGACCACATGAACACTAGTCAAACAAAGAAATCAGTCTCTGCTTAGGCTAAGAGACTGGAAGTATTATATCAAGAAGGATGAATTATGTAGTTCCTGATTTCAAATGGTCACAGCTGCAATTACTTCCCACCTGTAAGCTTTTCGCAAAACAACTAAACTTAGTATCAAGTTTTACTTGATCCTATAGGTGTAATGGTCTTATTAAATAAGAAACACAGAGCCAAATGCAGAGTTAAAAGCCCAAGAGGTCAAAGCAGTAGCTGAGACTTAAAACTGCCTTCTTGCCCTTCCTGCCACTGCTGTCCTTCCCCTCAGCAAGAGACTTACTTCCTGTGTATCTGTCTTTTTATTGACTTTCTGTTCTGCCTTCTCATTGGTTGTAAACCCAACCACATGACCTCCTCGTCACTGCCTGTCTATACAGACCTCCAGGTCTTCTATGGTTGGTATTGAGATTGAAGGCATGTGTTCCATGCTGGCTGTATCCTTGAACACACGGTATTAAAGGTGTGTGCCACCACTGCCCAGCTTCTGCTATGGCTTGCTATTAGCTCTGACCCCCAGGCAACTTTATTTATTAACATACAAATAAAATCATGTTTCAATACAAATAAAATATCACCATAGGATCCTTTTTTTGGCCCTGAGATTATGATCTTTTGTATAGATGTTTCTTAGATTTATTCTTGATACTCTGTCCTGATCTTACTTGTCAGTTATGATGACTGATTTACACTATTGTTTTTTGTGTCTGAGTCACTGCCTTGATATTTTGCCTTATACTCCAGTCTTCTATCCATTTCCCATTTTTTTTTTTTTTTTTTTTTTTTTTTTTGGTTTTTTCGAGACAGGGTTTCTCTGTGTAGCTTTGCGCTTTCCTGGAGCTCACTTGGTAGCCCAGGCTGGCCTCGAACTCACAAAGATTCGCCTGCCTCTGCCTCCCAAGTGCTGGGATTAAAGGCGTGCACCACCACGCCCGGCTCCCATTTCCCATTTTTATTGGGGGGTTCTCATCACTAAACCCCATGTCAATACATACACCTGATTTTCATTGTGAATAATTGCATTTTCTCCATTGATAAAGTGTGGTTTATCTGCAATGTTGCCCTGCTTTCTCTTCTACTCAATGGATGAAAAAGTGGTTTGGTTGTTGGTGAACTGAATGCTGTCTTCCTGAAAGTGGAAACTGGAAGAGATGACAGAGGAACTGAACCAAGTTTCAGTCCGTGCTTCAACAGCACAGGCTCTAGCATATCTCTCGTTCCAGGAGCATTCCTATTTCTCAGCTTGCATCTTCCTAGCCCGCCTTGGTTCTTGACCCATTCCCTAACACAGCTCTTGAGACGTCCAATGATTTTTCTCCATTGATTTCATTTCACCTAAATTAGTCATTTATTTAGCTCTATTGTTTATTATGAAATGTCTCTGACACATTCAGAAAAAAGTAAATCAGACTGTGAGTTAGGAGGCAGAAACTATAAATCTAGAGTAAGGAAAGAAAGTTCAGTGTAAGATCAGCATTTTGGAAGACATCTTTGGACTTAGGGTTTGGTCTAGGAACATAAACCTGAGAACTTAAAATGACATGTAGTTGTGCTCAACTATGAGGTCGAAACAGTTTGGGATAGTTCAGGATATTGTGTTTTTCACATACTAAAGGGCTTGAATCTTGCCTTCTGATCATTGTGGAAAACATCTCTAATTAACATTACTTTCAAATTAATTGCATTGCTTCTGATCCAGGATAGGAAATAAAAACAATGATGTTTCCGACATGTGTCTGTGTTTCACCTACAGTTCCATAGCAACTCAGGACTGCAGAGAGTTACTGGATACACATGACCATCAGATTACATCATTCTCCCCTTCTCTGTCTCACTTTCCGTCTTTTTGTCTGTCCATGTCACTATGACTTTTAAATCTGTACCTCTCCTCCTCCTCTCTGTTCCAGAAACAACCCAATGTTTCAAACTCTTGAGCATTTTTTTCCTTCTAGTACCTATCAGGAGATAGTTTTCTATAACTGAAAGGAACGTTTTCTTGACAAAAGCAAAACAAAAGAAAACAATCATTTAAGGTGAATGGAGAGATGGTGTTCTAAATGAGTGAGATGAAAGAAGGGCTTGGGGGTGGGGCAACAGAAGGAGAAGCAAGGTTAAAATAAAAAATTGAGACTGACCAGGGCAGAGAGGCACCACTAAGATGAACAGGTATGTGGTTGAGATGTGCAACAAAGAGAAGCAGAGTGTTCATGCATGTGGAGAGAAATGGAACTGAAGATATGACCGCAATGAGAACAGGCTGACAGGGATGGCTTACACTACCACCTGAGGCCATGTGATGTCCAGGCCTGTGCTGCTGCAGAAGGCCATGTCGGGATCTGTGGCCCTACTGCAGTTGGGGTCTGTGTAGATGTTCATGGCCCATGTTACCACTGAGGGCCATACGTATGTCCGCAGTCTGGGCCCCCACCTGAGGCCATGTTGAAGTCTGAGGGCTGTGCTGCCACTGGACACATACTAATCTGAGTGGCCTGTGCTGTCTCCCAGGGTCATGGTGACATCCAGGTCCAAGCTGCAGCTGAGGGCTATGAGTGGGTCTGTGGCCCTACCACTGTGCTGATGTCTGTGGCCCATGTTGCTACCAGGGTCCATGGGAGAGTTAGCCCCTGTGACCTGGGCACTGCCCCTTGCCAGCTGCCTCAGCAGGAGAGCTCCCTCTTCCAGAACTGGCCCAGTAGTGTGGGCACAGGAGAGCTGGCCTTGGGAAAACCGCTGCCCCCTCACTGGCAGTGGCAACAGGAGAGTGGGCCCTGCACAAGGAAAAGCTGGCCCCACCTCTCACCATGAGCGAGGGAGAGCAGGCCCTGATGGTTGGTGGGGAAAAGCTGGCCCTGATGCTCACCTAAGGTGGACAGTTCCAACGGAGGCCCAGACTGACCAACTCAGCTACCACCCAGGCCCACATCCAGGGCTTTGAGTTGGGCCACCCCAACATCTACCCCATCTATGACCTGCTGGAGCACATGAAGGGACTGGGCCTGCGGAACCATAGCCACAGAATCTCCATGACTCAGGGCAACAGCACAACATCCTAGAGTTTCCCATTTTACCAAGAAGGTAGTTGAAACTCATTAGATTTGGAGTTTAAGAAAAATTTGGGCTAAATTTTTAACTTGCAAGATATGATGCATTTGAGAAGAGATTAATGTACCATAATCAGAAACCTGTGTATTTTTAAAGGGTCTTTGCACTCAGTTTTATACATGAAGAAACATACAACAATATGTAGTCCTTTTTTTGGTTTTTCTAGACAGGGTTTCTCTGTGTAGTTTTGGTACCTGTCCTGGAGCTTGCTCTGTAGACCAGGCTGGCCTCGAACTCACAGAGATCTGCCTGGCTCTGCCTCCCGAGTGCTGGGAATTAAAGGTGTGCGCCTCCACCGCCCAGCAATCTAGTCCTTATTTTTAAGTTTGCCCATGCTAGACAAGCATCCCTTCAATAGACGGTATTTATACCTTAGTCCGCTGCATCTTTCAATTCTATTCCTTAATGTCTTCGGAAATTTGTTTTTGCCCTTATGATATTTTTGCTTTATTCGGTGTGGTAAGAAAAATACTTTCCAAATGTTTTGATAGAGAAAGTGTCATTCCATTAGATTTTGGAATTATCACAGGAATGCTAGGGCAAACATACATGCTTTGATTCAGATATTTTCATATTTAAGGCAACACATCCATCATGATTATGTTCAGGGTGTGTATATATGACAATTATTATATTTTATCAGATAAATTTGTTTTCAAAAAGTATATATACTTCATTTTCACTCATAAAGTAGGGATATTTCTACAAGAGACCCTAATCTCAAAATCAAGCAATAAGTAAATGAGTATAGTTTTTGTCTATATTTTCCTCTTAGAAACATCAGGTTGAGAGAGAAAAATAATTGACATCTTATTTAGTTTAAGCCATAAACTTATTTACCCATAATTTACATATCTACAAAATTGTGTTACTAATATATAATAAACAAATAATATGTGCTTCTTGTGTTTATAAGTTAATAAAAGATAGTCTTGACTCTGGCAAGGAATATATTACACCCATAAAAAAGTAACATTTCTATTTGTTGTAGTCTAGAAAGTGAAGTCGTAATTATTATATCATGTGATTGTTACTCTAGGCAATTACCCAACAGTAGGTTCTGCACCTGACAACCAGAGAGACCCTTTTTTCTCCTGCTTAAAATTATTCAATATTTTTTTTCCAGCTTATTAAGAATACCATTGACTTCTGGACCAGAGGTGAGTATCCGGGACCAACCCGGACCCCATCCCTGGGCACCAGCCACTCTGGGAAGACCTGCCCAACTTGGCCCCAGGTTCTGGCCACCAGGCAGGTCCCCTTCTAGCCCCACTGGGAGGGATCCCCTTTTCCAAGCCCCCCGGCAGCCCCTGCAATCTCCGCGCACTGCCCCCACACCCATCTGCCCGAGACCCCAGCCACTTCCTGAGACTTAGAGACCGGCCCCCAGCTCCCATCCTGCTCCCGACTTCCCTTCTGGACCAGAGACTTCCGGTCCAGATAAGAGCTTCCATCCTGCCCTGGAGTTCCCATTTGGACAAGAGAACTCCCATCTGGACAAGAGAGAGAGACTTCCTGAATCTGTCAGCTCTTTCTGAACCAAGTACACTGATAAGACCAAGAAGGAACCACAAGGAGATGGGCAGATGTCAAGGCAGAAGTACATACAACAAAATGAAGAGCAATACAGCATCACCAGAACCTAGCCTGCCTCCAACATCTACACCTGAACATCAAAAATTGGAAGAAGAAAGTAGCTTATGAGTACATCATGAAGAAGGTAGAGGCTTGTGTAGAGGAAAAGACAAAAAAATTGGAAGAATGCTGTAAACAACTAGAGGAAAGGGCAAAAAAATTAGAAGAAAACAATAAAGTCCTGCAAGAAAGCAATAAAGTCCTGGAAGAAAACAATAAAGCCCTAGAAGAAAACAATAAAGTACTGAAAGAAAACAATAAAGTACTAGAAGAAAACAATAAAGTACTGAAAGAAAATCATGAAAAAGCAATGAAACAAACAAAGGAAACAGTCCAAGACCTGAAAAGCGAAATTGAAAAAATAAAGAAGACACAAACAGAGGGAATGCTGGAAATAGAAAACCTGAGTAAAAGATAGGGAACTTCAGATGCAAGTATAACCAACAGAATGCAAGAGATGGAAGAGAGAATCTCTGGCATTGAAGATACAGTAGAAGAAATAGTTTCATCAGTTGAAGGAAACACTAAAGCCAACAAAGTCATGAACCAAAATGTCCAAGAAATTTGGGACACTATGAAAAGACCAAACCTACGAATTATAGGGATAGAAGAAGGTGAAGAATACCAACTCAAAGGCACAGAAAATATATTCAACAAAATTATAGAAGAAAACTTTCCAAACTTAAAGAAGGAAATGCCTATGAAGATACAAGAAGCCTATAGAACACCAAACAGACTAGACCCCCAAAAAAGTCCCCTCGACACATAATAATTAAACAACTAAATGTACAGAATAAAGAAAGAATATTAAGAGCAGCAAAGGAAAAAGGCCAAGTGACCTATAAAGGTAAACCCATCAGAATAACACCCGATTTCTCAATGGAGACTTTGAAAGCCAGAAGGAACTGGACAGATGTAATGCAGACACTAAGAGACCATGGATGTCAGCCCAGACTAATATACCCAGCAAAACTTTCAATCATCATAGACGGAAGGAACAAGACATTCGAAGACAAAGCCAGATTTAAACAATACCTATCCACAAACCCAGCCTACAGAAAGCACTAGAAGGAAAATTCCAACTGAAGGAAGTCAGATACACACTCGAAAACACAGGCAATAGATAAAGCCACAACAGTAAACCCCAAAGAAGAGAAGTACACACACACTACCACCAAAAATAACAGGGATGAACAATCACTGGTCATTAATATCCCTTAATATCAACGGACTTAATTCACCTATAAAAAGACATAGACTTACAGAATGGATACGAAAGCAGGACCCATCTTTCTGCTGCATACAAGAAACACATCTCAAATTCAAAGACAGACACTACCTAAGAATAAAAGGCTGGGAAAAGACTTTCCAATCAAATGGTCTTAAGAAACAAGCGGGTGTAGCCATCCTGATATCCAACAAAATAGACTTCAAACTAAAATCAATCAAAAGAGATCAAGAAGGGCATTACATCCTCATCACAGGAATGATCCACCAAGATGAAGTTTCAATTCTGAACATTTATGCCCCAAACACAAGAGCACCCACATATGTAAAAGAAACATTACTAAAGCTTAAACCACATATAAAACCCCACACATTAATAGTGGGAGATCTCAACACCCCACTTTCACCACTGGACAGATCTCCCAAATCGAAACTTAACAGAGAAATAAAGGACTTAACTGATGTCATGACCCAATTGGACCTAATAGATATCTACAGAACATTCCATCCTAACAAGAAAGAATATACCTTCTTCTCAGCACCCCATGGAACTTTCTCTAAAATCGACCACATACTTGGCCACAAAGCAAATCTCAACAGATACAAAACAATTGGAATAACCTCCTGTGTTTTATCAGACCACCATGGTTTAAAGCTAGATTTCAACAACAACAAAAACTACAGAAAACCTACAATCTCATGGAAACTGAATAGTGCTCAACTGAATCACCAATGGGTTAAGGAAGAAATAAAGAAAGAAGTTAAAGACTTCCTAGAGATCAATGAAAATGAAGACACCACGTACCCAAACTTATGGGACACTATGAAAGCAGTGCTAAGAGGGAAATTCATAGCACTAAATGACCACATAAAGAAGTTGGAGAAATCCCACACTAGTGACTTAACAGCACACCTGAAAGCTCTAGAACAAGAAGAAGCAAAGTCTCCCAGGAAGAATAGATGCCAGGAAATTATCAAAGTGAGAGGTGAAATTAATAAATTAGAAACTAAGAGAATAATAAAAAAAATTAATGAAACAAAGAGTTGGTTCTTTGAGAAAATCAACAAGATAGACAAGCCCTTATCCAAACTAACCAAAAGACAGGAGAGAGAGAATCCAAATCAACAAAATCAGAAATGAAAAGGGGGACATAACAACAGACATTGAGGAAATCCAGAGAATTATCAGGTCATATTTCAAAAACCTCTACTCCACAAAACTGGAAAACCTAAAAGAAATGTACATTTTTCAGGATAGGTACCACATACCTAAGTTAAATCAAGACCAGATAAACTATTTAAATAGTCCAATAACCCCTAAGGAAATAGAAACAGTCATTAAAAGTCTCCCAACCAAAAGAAGCCCAGGACCAGATGGTTTCAGCGCAGAATTCTACCAGATCTTCAAAGAAGAGTTAATACCAATACTCTCTAAATTGTTCCACATAATAGAAACAGAAGGAACATTACCAAACTCCTTCTATGAGGCTACAATTACCCTGATTCCTAAACCAAACAAGGATGCAACAAAGAAAGAGAACTACAGACCGATCTCCCTCATGAACACTGATGCAAAAATACTCAATAAAATACTGGCAAACAGACTCCAAGAACACATCAGAACAATTATCCACCATGATCAAGTAGGCTTCATCCCAGGGATGCAAGGGTGGTTCAACATATGAAAGTCCATCAATGTAATATACCATATAAACAAACTCAAAGAAAAAAACCACATGATCATCTCACTAGATGCAGAAAAGGCATTTGACAAAATCCAACACCCCTTCATAATAAAAGTCTTGGAGTGATCAGGAATACAGGGAACATACCTAAACATAATAAAGGCAATTGACAGCAAGCCAACAGCCAAAATCAAATTAAACGGAGAGAAACTCAAAACAATTCCACTAAAATCAGGAACGAGGCAAGGCTGTCCAGTCTCCCCATACTTATTCAATATAGTACTTGAAGTTCTAGCCAGAGCAATAAGACAACATAAGCAGATTAAGGGGATACAAATTGGAAAGGAAGAAGTCAAGCTTTCCCTATTTGTAGATGACATGATAGTATACTTGAGTGACCCCAAAGATTCCACCCAGGAATTGATAAAGCTTATAAACACCTTCAGCAACATAGCAGGATACAAGATCAACTCAAAAAAATCAGTAGCCCTCCTACATACAATGGACAAAGAAGCTGAGAAGGCAATTAGAGATACATCACCCTTTACAATAGCCACAAATGACATAAAATACCTTGGGGTAACACTAACTAAGCAAGTGAAGGACCTATATGACAAGAACTTTAAGTCCCTGAAAAAAAATTAAAGAAGATGTCAGAAAATGGAAAGATCTCCCATGCTCATGGATAGGCAGGGTTAACATAGTAAAAATGGCAATCTTACCAAAAGCAATCTACAGATTCAATGCAATCCCCATCAAAATACCAACACAATTCTTCACAGACCTGGAAAGAATAATACTCAACTTCATATGGAAAAACAAAAAACCCAGGATAGCCAAAAGAATCCTGTACAATAAAACAACTTCTGGAGGCATCACAATCCCTGACTTCGAGCTCTACTATAGAGCTACAGTAATAAAAACAGCTTGGTATTGGCATAAAAACGACATGCGGACCAATGGAATTGAATTGAAGACCCTGACATTAAAAAAAAAAAAAAAAAAAAAAAAAAAAAAAAAAAAAAAAAAAAAAAAAAAAAAAAAAAAAAAAAAAAAAAAAAAGTTAAAATAAAAAAAAGAAATAAGCGAGAACCAAAACTAGAACATTGTTAAGATCTGAAGCATTCACTGACACATCACTGAACTATTATAGAACAGAAGTCCATTAAGACAAACATGAATGCAGTAATAGTTTTTTTTTTTGATCTAATGGAAATAATGTTTTGATTTTATATAAATTTTGATTTACATAACATATAATTTTTGACAAAGAAGCCAAAAGTATACAATGGAAAAAAGAAAGCATCCTCAACAAATGGTGCTGGCATAACTGGATATCAACGTGTAGAAGGCTGCAAATAGATCCATATCTGTCACCATGCACAAAACTTAAGTCCAAGTGGATCAAAGACCTCAACATAAATCCAGCTACTCTGAACCTGCTAGAAGAAAAAGTAGGAAGTAGTCTTGAACACATTGGCATAGGAGATCACTTCCTAAATATAACACCAGTAGCACAGACACTGAGAGAAACAATCAATCAATGGGACCTCTTGAAACTGAGAAGCTTTTGTAGAGCAAAGGATACGGTCAACAATGCAAAGTGACAGCCTACAGAATGGGAAAAGATCTTCACCAACCCCACATCTGACAGAGGACTGATATCCAGAATATATAAGGAACTCAAGAAATTAGACATCAAAATGACCCACATTCCAATTGAGAAATGGGCTTTAGAACTAAACAGAATTCTCAACAGAGGAAACTCAAATGGCTGAAAGACATTTAAGGAATTGCTAATCATCCCTAATCATCAGGGAAATGCAAATCAAAACAACTCTGAGATACCACCTTATGCCTGTCAGAATGGCTAAGATCAAAAACACTGAAGACACTTTATGCTGGAGAGGATGTGGAACTAGGGGAACTCTCCTCCAATGCTGGTGGGAATGCAAGCTTGTACAACCACTTTGGAAATCAATATGGCGCATTCTTAGAAAATTGGGAATCAATCTCCCCCAAGATCTAGCTATACCACTCCTGGGCATATACCCAAGAAATGCTCAATCATACCACAAGAGCACTTGCTCAGCCATATTCATATCAGCATTTTTTGTAATAGCCAAAACATGGAAACAACCTAGATGCCCTTCAACTGAAGAATGGATAAATAAATTGTGGCACATATACACAATGGAATACTACTCAGCAGAGAAAAACAATGACATCATGAGGTTTGCAGGCAAATGGATGGATCTAGAAAAAATCATCCTGAGTGAGGTAACCCAGACTCAGAAAGACAAATATGGTATGTACTCACTCATAGGAAGATGCTAGATGTGGAACAAGGATGACTGGACTGCTACTCACATCACATCACCAGTGAGGCTACCTGGAAAATGGGACCCCAAGAAAGACACGGAGAAATGGATGAGATGTACATGAACAGCCTGGACATGAGTGGGACCAATGAAGGGCGATGGTCGAGGGAAAGAGAGCGGGAGATCCTAGCTGGATCAAAAAAAGAGAGGGAGAACAAGGAATAGGAGACCATGGTAAATGAAGACCACATGAGAAGGGGAGGAAGCAGAGAGCTAGGGAGGCCCACGGAGATCCACAAAGATAACCCCGCAAAAGACTGCTGGCAATGGTCGAGAGACGGCTGGGACTGACCTACTCTGGTGATGGGATGGCCAAGCACCCTGATAGTTGTGCCATAAACCCCATCCAAGGACTGAGGAATCTGGATGCAGACATCCACGGCTGGGCCCCTGGTGGAGTGCTGGGAGTCTAATTAGTGAGAAAGAAGAGGGTTTATATGAGCGAGAATTGTTGAAGCCAAGGTTGGATAAAGCACAGGGACAAATAACCAAATGAATGGAAGCACATGAACTATGAACCAAAGGCTGAGGGGCCCCCAACTGGGTCAGGCCCTCTGAATGGGTAAGACAGTCATTTGGCTTGATCTGTTTGGGAGGCAGCTGGGCGGTGGTGCCGGGTCCTGGGCTGGTTGCATGAGTTAGCTATTGATGTAACCAACCGTCTTATTAAATAAGAAACACAGAAACAATGCAAAAGAGAAAACGAGAGGTCAGAGCTCAGAGCCAAAATCTCACCCTTCCGCTGCGGTGTCCCAGCCTCCGAATGAGACCCTATTTCCTGTCTGTTCGTCTATTTAAAGAGACAGAACAAGCACAGCTATCTCACCTCACCAGTTCCTCAGCTGGTCTTGTTTCCTCAGACTGGAAGCTTCTGTGTCCTCATCCCAATAGCTCTCAGCTGAACTGTGTTGCTCCAAAGCCTGAAAGCTTAACCAGCAAATGCTTCTAGTTTCTGGTCTCACGCTTATATATTTTTTGCTTTCTATCACCACTCCTGGATTAAGGCTGGTTTTCTGGATTAAAGAGTGTGTCACCACATGCTTGCTATTTCCAATGTGCTTGAACTCACAGAGATCCAGAGGATTTCTATCTCTGGAATGCTAGGATTAAAGGCGTGTGCCCACCGCACACTCTTGCTATGGCTCTAATAGCTCTGACCCCGGCAACTTTATTTATTAACATACAATCAAAATCACATTTCAGTATAATTAGATTACCACACAGTTATCTGTTTGAATCCCGGACTTATGCAGGGACACTGGCTCAGTCTGGGAGGGGGGACTGGACCTGCCTGGACTGAGTCTATCAGGTTGATCGGTCCTTGGGGGAGACCTTAATCTGGAGGAGGTGGGAATGGGGGGTGGGCTGGGGGGCGGGGGGGGGGGGGGGAGAGCATGGGAATCTGTGGCTATTATGTGGAACTGAATGGTGTTGTAAAATAAAAAAAAAGAATACCATTGAAATTATATATTGTAATTTGCAAGGATACAAAAACCATTTCCTGAATATCTAAAAAATAATTTTATTTACCTTTTAAGTTACATATTTTCCAGCAATCAGTTCATAAAACAGGGGCTTTACCTCTTATTCATTTCAGATAAATGCTCAACAAGTGCTTTAAAAAATAAATGAATAAATAGCTATACTCTTGCAGAGTTGAAAACGCATGATCATTTCTTCCAATTTTTGACAAGAAACTTGGTTTTCTAAAGAAGTTAGAAATTATTGAATTTAATTTCCCATATATAATATTTTTTGAAACTGTGACCATACCAGATTGGTAATTAAAATGATTTTTGAGAAGACATTCTGCGCTGGAAACTGAAGTGATTTGTATGGCTGGCACCATTTGATCCTCACAAAACACTGTGGGTTACAAGATCAAGCCAGTAAACATTCCATCAAGAATGGAGTGCACTGATGAGATTCTACCCTTAGCTGAGAAGCTATTGGCAATAGATCGCTTCTAAAGGAAGGGGAGTTATTTTTCTTTGGGGGTGTTGCCACTAATAGGTTGTTAATGCTCTGGTGGATTGCCTCACACTCACACATATGCAGACAACACTTAACTGGACTTGGTGTGTTATTAAAACTAGAAGAAGATGTGAAATCAGGAAAGGGATGTGTTGGAAGAAGTGAGAGGAGGCAGAGGGGTGTGTTGGGGGGAGTGAGAGGAGTTGGGGGTGATATGATCAAAGACATTGAATAGACTTGTAATTCTTAAAGAATAATAAATAAAAATACTATTCTCTAAAAAAGCCACTGCGGGTGAAGGAAGATTGTCTCCAGAGCCTGTTCTCATAATTACTCTTCTCCACTGCTTCCAGCAGCAGATTCGATAATGCAGCATGATAAGCGAGGCGACTCTACAGCCAAGCAGACCTAGTCTGAAATTGCAACTATGGTACCTTATCAGTTGTGTGCCTCAGGTAATCGGAATTCTTTGTGACTCAATCTTCATATGAAAGATACAGATAATAACATGTTTTGTAAGGTTGTTTTGAAGATAGCATCTGTGAAATATCTGAATAATAATAGTGAAAATATAAAATCTTTTCCTTCCGACTGAATGAGGTAATCATTGATTACTTCTTCTGATTAGTAGGAAAATTATAGAGAAAAAAGCATGATCCAGACTTGTCTGGCAAAGCAGCTAAAAATGACTGAGACTTGTGACAGATAATAGCCTTGCTTTACCTGGGTTCCTAATGCTGTTTCTGGATCTATATGACTCTGTATTTGTTGCTTTGGAAGCTAAGAAAGATTTGGATTAGACAAAGCTCTTTTAGATATGATATCAAAAATGCATATGATAGTAAGAAAAAATAAAGCAATTATATATAATCAGAATTGAAACTTTTGTGTTTCAAAGAGCACCATATTGATAATGAAAACAGCCCAGTGGATGGTAGAAAATATTTAAAACTATGTATCTGATAAGAGACTTATATATACAATTAATAAAGAATTACTATGGCTCAACAATTCAAATATATTAACCTAATTTAAAACTGGGTAGGTATATCATTTGGATAGACACTTTAAAGAAGTGTATACAAAGAAGATATACAAATGGTTAAATAAGCATATTAAAAATACTTGTCATTAGTCATTAGGTGTTCATAAATAAACATATTAAAATGCTCATTAGTTATTAGATGTTCAAAAATAAAGTCCTTTCACTCTTACTTGCATGGCTACAATTAAATTATGTAATAGACAAAAAAACCCACAAACTTGGATGCAGAGAAATTGGAATCTAAATAGATTTTGGTGGTACTAAAAATAGTGGAGGTGTTATAAACCATTTAACTTTCTTCACAGTGTTAAATAGAATTATCATATGACATAACAATCCCCCCACACAGAATGCACACATTGTGTCCATGGCATTATTTTTTATATTTATTTTTATTTTATGTGTATGCCTGCATTTATGTCTGTGTACCATGTGCATGGAGGTCAGAGAGGATATTGATTTGTGTAGAACTGGAGTTATGGAGGATTGTGACCCACCTTGAGGATGCTGGGAAGCTGTTCATCTGTTCATAAAGACAGAGCCCTCACAATCATTTTCCAATAGTCTCACCTCTTAATATCACCAAATGGCAATTAAGTTTCAGTAAGAATTTTAGAGGATCTACGTTCAAGCTAGAGTACAGCCTTTCGAAAAACAGTTCAGTTGATATCCCTGGGAGGCCTGCTCTTCTCTAAGGTTAAAGGAGGAGGCGTGAATCTGGGGAAGGAGGACCAGGACTGAAAGGAGTGCAGGGAGGGGAAATTGTGATCTGGATGTTTAGTGAGCTTTAGTAAGGCAGTAAATCCACTTATAAAATAATCATAGACGCTTATATCACTTATAAACTGTATGGCGTGCAGGCTTTTGTTAATGTTTTTATCTTTTAATTTCTATAATTTTTGCACGTTGTGTTAAGAGTCTTACATGTGTTGTCTGGTTTTCTTTTTTTTTTTTTTTTTTTTTTTTTTTTTTTTCATTTTTTTTTTTGTTTCCTTTTTTTTTTTTTTTAAAGAATTTTCTTTACATGGTAAATTAATATAACAAAACAATTACGAGCAAGAATTTAGTTACAATATTAAAGAAGATGTCTATCTATCTTATATTTGTGAGTTTAAGTTTTATGCTACATTTTTATCATAACTGAGGATTACGACTATCTAGTTTCAACCAATCAAAATGAAAGAATAATGGTACTGAAAATGGTAGATGGATGCAAGCAACTTTGAATCTTGAAAGTAGACAAGACAGCTGAGCTGGACAGTACTAATGTTTTCAGCATTGTTGGTGCATTCAAATTGCTACGTAGAGTATCTGACAGACATTTTGAAGGATTTTAAAAGACATTTACCTGTTTGGCAGAGTAAGTGGTGTTTTTGTGTGTTGTCAGAGACAGACATTTACCACATCAGGGCTTCGGACAGTAGGATTGAAAAAGACAAATCAAATGAAATTCTAGAAGCAAATTTTATAATGTGCACAGAGCAATTTGTTGTACAGATTTAATTATTTTTTTTTTTTTTTTTTTTTTTGATATATTATGTATACTAGAAGACTTAATACATGGCTACAGATATGATTATCATAGATGACTAATTATTAATCTATTTTTAATTATCCATTACAATTTAGGATATGATTGTGTAGTCATAAAAAGGAGTACTGCTTTGTAAGTTTGGGAAGATAATTTAAAAATGCTTTAGAAATGTCAACTAAAACAGGAAATCTTACAGCTAATACTATATATGATTAGGATTAAGTATATACCATTTATTTTATTGAGATTCTCAACTGTGAATGTATTACCCAGCTGTCTCATCTCTTTTCATTTATTTGTAGTTTTGGGGTTTTGGGACAGGGCCTCCCTATTCAGCGCGGGCTGTCCTGGAACTTGCTACATAGGTGAGGCTGGCCTTAAACTCAGAGTTATCTGCCTCCTAGATGCTGGAATTAAAGGTGTGCACCACCACCATGGCTTTTTTTTTTTAATTATGTTTTATTTCCATTTCTTTTTTTTTTTTTGAGACAGGGTTTCTCTGTGTAGCTTTGTGCCTTTCCTGGATCTCACTCTGTAGCCCAGGCTGGCCTCGAACTCACAGAGATCCGCCTGGCTCTGCCTCCCGAGTGCTGGGATTAAAGGCGTGCCCCACCACACCCGGCTATTTCCATTTCTTTACTTCCATTCTTTTATATAACATTTGAGATTGAAGGGAAATTTCATTTGAAAACAGAAGAGCTGAGGACATTGGCATGTGCACTCATGCAAACACACACACACACACACACACACACACACACACACACACACACCCTGGAATTTATCTATAGAAACCAAGACAAATCAGTGAGAATATGATTCACATCATTTAAAAAGAAAGTTCATGATTTTTTAGGTTTTAAAAGGTAATGTAAAATATATATCTAGCAATGTGAAATGTTTGAAATTGTAATTAATTGGGACATAAAGGGAACTCTGTTCCAAAGAATGAATTACTTTAGGAAAAATTTTGCTACTGATAGATATTCAGTGGCCAGTTTTCCTCTAGGAAAATGATTGAATCATTTGGCTTTTAGAGAGTCCAATAAGGAACGCACTGACTGACTAAAAATTTAGAACATATTTGGCTCCATTTTCAGTTCATGCAGAATGTTTTCTTTTCTTGACTGTTTGCACAAGGCCTTTAGAGCAAAGTGCAACCATTCATTTCAACACCATGTCACAGTGACAGATACCCAAAGTTAAAAATTATTTTCCCATAACTCATAAAATAAAAGCTGGCATAAGGTCCCCAAATGGAGCAGATAGTACAGAAACTGAGCTCCACTCTTACGGGAGTTGTTTCAGCTGTTTAATTAATCAGTTAAGCTGGAGAGATGGCTTCTCAGTTAAGAGCACTTGCTGCCCTTCTAGAAGACCTGAATTCAATTCCCAGCACCAATATGGGAGATCTCAACCATCTGTAACTCTTTTCCAGAAGACATCCTCTTCTAGCCTCAGGAAGAACTAAACATGCACTTTGTGCACAGGCCTACATAAAGGCAAAACAATCATATGCATACAATTTAAAAATAGTTTTGCTTTTCTTTCTTAACTTTTTTTACATACCAACTACAATTTCACCTCCCTCCTCTCCTCCCGTTCCTTCCCCCGACCTCGCTTCTTCCCCATCCCCCTCCCTCCCCCATTACTACCCCCTCACCCCACACCCCACCCCACCCCACCCCTGCACCCTGGTCCACTTCTCCTCCTTCTCCATTCAGATGGGGTAAGGTCTCCCTTGGGAATCTACAAAGCATGACATATCAAGTTACAGCAGGACCAAGCTCCTCCCTACTGCATCAAGGTTGAACACGCATCCCACTGTAGCTAGAGTTTTCCTGCCTTACCCACAGTCAAGACAAATCTTTGTCACCCGCCAGTCCCACAGTCGCTCAGACACAACCAAGTAAACACAGAGACTTATATTGCTTACAAACTGTATGGCCATGGCAGGCTTCTTGCTAACTGTTCTTATAGCTTAAATTAATCCATTTCCATAAATCTATACCTTGCCACATGGTTCATGGCTTACCAGCATCGTCACATGCTGCTTGTCCTGGTGGCAGCTGGCAGTGACTCCTTCTGCCTTCCTGTTCTTTCTTTTCTCCTCTGTGTTAGTCCTGCCTATACTTCCTGCCTAGCCACTGACGAATCAGTGTTTTATTTATTGACCAATCAGAGTAATTTGACATCAGACCATCCCACATCATTCCACCATAGGGAATAGGTTCCAAAGAGCCAGCTCATGCATCAGAGACAGGTCCTAGTCCCAGTGCTAGAGGCCCCACAAAAGATCAAGCTACACAACTGTCATCCAGATGCAGAGGGCCTAGGTCAGTGCGTTGCTGGCTCCCTAGCTGTCCCTCCAGAGTCCATTAGCTCCCACAAGCTCAGGTCAGCTGTCTCTATTGGTTTCTAGTAATGATCTTGATGCCTTCTTGCTCATATAATCCCTCCATCCTCTCTTCAGCTGGACTTTTGGAATTCGGCCCAGTGCTTGGCTGTGTATCTCTGCATCTGCTTCCATTAGTTACTGGATGAAGGTTCTATGATGACAATTAGGGTAGTCACCAATCTGATTACAGGAGAGAAAGTCAGTTCAGGCACCCTCTCCACTATTGCTAGGAGCCTTAGCTGGGGTCATCTTTGTGATTTCCTGGGTGTTTTGCAGGCACCAGGTTTCTACCTATCCCCATAATGGCCTCCTCTATCAAGATATCTCTTTTATTAATCTCCCCCTCCATCCTTGACTATCCTGATCCCTCCTGTTCCCATCCTTCCATCCCTTCTTCTCTACTCCCTTCTCTCACCTTCAGTTTCCCTAGGAGATCTCATCTATTTCCTCTTCTCAGGGAGATCCATGTGTCCCTCCTAGAGTCCTCCTTGTTACCTAGCTCCTTGTTACCTAGCTTCTCCGGGGCTGAGGATTATAGTCTGGTTATCCTGAGTGAGGTAACCCAGACCCAGAAAGACAAACATGGTATGTACTTGCTCATAAGTGAATATTACATGTAAAGTAAAGGATAAAAATATTTTTAAGTTGCATTGTTTTCTTGATTTCTTTTTCTGGTAGGTTGCTACTGATATACAGATTAATTTTGCATGTAGATTTTGTAGTCTTCTAATTCATTGAATCTGCTTTTGGCTTCTAAAATGTTTTGTTTCTTTGTAGTCTGAGAAGAGTTTGAATTCTTTCTTTACGGTTTAGATTTTTTTTTCTCCTTACTCTATACTGATTGCTCTAAGAATGACTGAACTTTATTGACCAAAATGGTTAAAAGTTGCCATCCTGTCTTATTTTAGATCTCAGGGGAAAATCTTTCAACCTTTCACATTTGTTATTAACTTAACTGTTGGTTTATCACATGTGACATTTATTGAGTTGAGACAAGTTCCTCTGTACCTAATTTATTGACGATTTTTGTGTTGAAGTTATGTTGGTTTTAAACATCTTTTCAGGAACTGTTGAAGTTAAGGTTTTTATACTGTCTTTAGCTGATGTATCACATTTATTCGTTTGTGTAAGTTGAACCATTTTTATATCCCTTTAACAAAACCAATTTGGTCCCAATGTATAACCTTTTGACATACTGTTCAATTCAATTAGTTCAATTAGTTTTCTAATATTTTGTTGGAGTTTTTGCATCTATTGACTTAGTTTTCTTTTCCTTCCTTTTGTTATTTAATAAAAGTAAAACAACATTTCTTTCATTATTTTTGTTATGTCCTTGTCTGCTTTGGTTCCCAGATAATGCTGGCCTTCTAGATTAAGTTTGGAAAGATTCCCTGTCCTTCAAATTTTTGAAATAGTTTTTGAATAAATTGGCATTACTTTCTCTTCAGATTTTTGGTCAAATTCAGCAATTAACTTCTTCAATATAGCTTATCTTTGGCAGTAAACGTTTTACACCTGATTCATTTCACTGGTGTTGTCCAGTTGAAATTATTTATGTGTTTGTGATTCAATATTCATAGGTTATATGTGTCCAGGAATGTATTCATTTTCAATGTTTTCTAATCCGATGGCATAGAATCATTCATAACACTCTTAATTGCCCTTTATATCTTTGTGGTATAAACTTTAATGGCTCCCTATTCACCTCTGATTTTATTAATTTAGTTCTTCATTCTTTTTATTGACTTAGTATGGCTGAAGGTTTTGTAATTTCTTTATATTTTCAAAAGGATAACTTTTTTATTTTTATGTGTGATTTAGTCATATTTCATTTACTTCTGCTATACTATTTTCTTCCTACTACTTTTGTGTATACTCTATTATTGATCTTCTAATTCCTTTAACTCTATCATAGGGTTTTTATTTGCAATTTTCTACTTTTTGTAGTAGACATTTAATGTTATAAACATTCTTCTTAGTAATTCTTTTCCTGCTATATATAAGCTTTGGTAAAATGTTTTAATTTCAACATTGACCCTGTTGTGATTTGAATCTAAAATATTTCCTAAAGTTCCTTTGTTAAAGAATTAGTTAGGAACCTGTTGCACTATTGGGAGATAGTGGTACTTTTTTATGCAAAGCTCCTTTCTCTCTCTCTCTCTCTCTCTCTCTCTCTCTTTCTCTCTCTCTCTCACACACACACACACACACACACACACACACACACACACACACTGTTAGTTTCTTCTGGTTTCCATTTGCATGGAATATCTTTTTCTACTCCCTTATCCTTGCTCTATGTACGTAGCAATGAGGTGAGTCTCCTCTAGCTAACACGTTTACGTTTCATTTTTTAGCTATTTAGTCTGCATTTTAGGTACTTTTCCATTGCTGTGATGGACACCATGGCCAAGGCAACTTATAGAAAAAAAAGTTGATTTGGGGCTTACTGTTCAGAAGATAAGTCCATGACCACTATGGCTGGAAGCTTGGAAGCAGGCAGGCAGGTATGGTCGTAGAGCAATAGCTGAGAGCTTATATCCTGGTCCATAAGCATAAGGCATAGGGATCTAACTGGCAATGGTGTGGGATGTTGAAACCTCAAAGGCTATCCCTAGTGACATACTTCCTCCAAGAAGACAACACCTGATCCTTTCCAAATAGTTCTACTGAGTACCAAGCATTCAAATATATGAGCCTATGGGGGAGGAGGGGTGTTCTCATTTGAAGTACCACACTCCACTCCCTGGCCTCCATAGGCTTGTTCATAATGAAAACTGCATTTAGTCCAACTTCAAAAGTCCACATAGGGACCAATAGCTATGGAGCCCCAATGGGACTGGACTAGGCCCTCTGGATAGGCAAGACAGTTGTTTATCTTGAACTGTCTGGGGGGCCCACAGGCAGTGGGATTGGGATCCATCCCTGGTGCATGAGCGGGCTTTGTGGAGCCCAGTGCCTATGGTGGGACACCTTTTTCAGCCTTGGTGCAGCAGGAAGGGGCTTGGTCCTGCCTCAAGTGGTTGTACCAGGCTCTGCTGACTCCCTTGACTTGGAGGAGGTGGGAACAGGGGGAGGAGGCTGAGGGGCAGGAGGAGAGAGGAGAGGGGGATCTGTGGTTGGTATGTAAAATGAATAGAAAAATTCTTAGTAATAAAAATGAAAAAAATAGTAAAACAAATGTATAACCTTCTTTGGAAATCTGCAAGCTATATACCATTTGAATTCTATAATGTATATATGGGCTTCTTCTACTTACTATTATACTGGATCCTGCCAAATTAAGAAACATTTTAGATCTTCAAAAAGAAAAAAAACCCACATAGTCTTTCACATTCTCAACATAGTTTAAATGTCCAAAGTATTTTTTGAGACTCAAGGCAATCTCTTAATGTAACTCCTTGTAAAAAGCAAATGATAGACTTCCAACATGCAACGACACAGAATATACATTATCATTCTAAAATGGAGGAGTGAGGGAATAATGAGTTAATAATGAATCAAAGCAGGACTGAAACCTGTGGTGATATTGGGTTCCCCAATATATTGTGTACCTTAATACACTCATCTGGGGTCAGAGAACAGAACAGTCATTTGACATAGAGGCCAGAAAATGGTGGCACACACACCTGTAATCCTAGCATTTCAGAGACAGAGATCCGTATGGATCTCTGTGAGTTCAAAGCCACACTGGAAACAGCCAGGCATGGTGACACACGCATTTAATCCCAGGAAGTGATGGCAGGAAGCAGAAAGGTATGTAAGGCATGAGGAGCAGAAACTAGAAGCTTTTGGCCTGGTTAAGCTTTTAGACTTTTAGCAGCACAGTTCAGCTGAGATCCATTTGGATGAGGACACAGAGGCTTCAAGTTTGAGGAAACAAGATCAACTGAGGAATTGGCGAGGTGAGGTTAGCTGTGGCTGGTTCTGCTTCTCTGATCTTTCAGCTTCTCTGATCTTTCAGCGTTCACCCCAATACCTGGCTCCAGGTTTCTTTTTATTAATAAGACCTTTTAAGATTCATGCTACAGAAACCCAGCTGAGTAAACTCCAAATCCTGTATAGCTTTATCTATGGCCATTGTCAAAGGGCTTAGATGACTCTTCCCTTCCAGCTTTGTGGACTGCAACATACTTCTCTCATGGGCTGGTACCACTCCCTGTCTGCAGCTCTCCTTGGCAAATAGCACATAGCTCTGGCATCTCCAACATCTTTGGCTCTCCAGTGCAATTCAGTCTTCACTTTCACAGCTTCACACAGCTTTATGCAATGGCCTATCCAGGTTTTCTCTTTTTTTGTTGTTAACCTCACATTGGGTGATTTCCAATGACATGTCTCGAGGTTCACTAAACCTTTTCTCTGCTTGGTGTAGTCTATTATAGAATACATACATACAAATTTTTAACTTATACTATTTTGTAGATGTATGATTTATTTTTGTAATGTTTTATTAATTCTTTAAGAATTTTATATAATGTCTTTTGATCATAGTCATCCCCATCCCCCTTCCTCCACTCCTCCCAGAGTCTCACTAACCTCCCTATATACCTAACTTCATTTTTCTTTCTATCTTGCTCTCCTGCTCTTGCTCTTACTTTCTTTTTAAACCCATCATGTCCAATATGTGTTGACTATGTACTCCTATATGTAGGGCCTGCCTTGGATGTGGTCAGTATACCAGTTATCACAGTATTTAGGAACATTGATTGGATTTCCCTCTCACAGCAGCCATCAAATCCAAATACTTCCTCAGCTAGGGACAAGATTTCCTACCCACCTCTCCTCCTCCATGCTGGAGTTTTGTATGGCTTGAGGCTATGCAGGTCTGGAGCACACTGGGACAATCACTGTGAGTTCCTATGCATCTGTCCTGTTGTGTCTGAGAAACAGTTTCCTTAAAGTCATCCACCACCTTTGCTCTTACAATCTTTCTGTCTTCTCCCTTCTGTATTAATCCCTGAGCCTTGGAGGGAGGGATGTGTCTTAGTTAGCCTTTCTGTTACTGGGATGAAACAAAAAGACCAAAAAGCAAATTGGGGAGGAAAAGATTTATTTGGCTTACAACGTCCATATTGCTCTTTAGCACTGAAGGAAATCAGGACAAGAATTCAAACAGGGCAGGAATCTGGAGGCAGGAGCTGATGCAGAGGCCATGAGGGGTGCTGCTTACTGCTTGCTTCCTCTAGTTTGCTCAGCCTGCTTCCTTATAGAATCCAGGACTACCAGGCCAGAAATGGAACCACACACAATGTGCTGGGTGCTCCCATATCAATCACTAGTTTAAAAAAATACCTTATAGCTGGATCTTATAGCACCATTTTCTCAACTGAGGTTCCCTCCTTTCAGATAACTCTAGTTTGTGTGTCAAGTTGACACAAGACTAAACAGCACAAGTTGTGATATGGACATCTCATTTAGGACTGCAATACTGCAAAGTCTTTTATTTTCTGCATGTTGATCAGTTCTGTGTATCTGTATTGATTACCATCTACTGCAAGAATAAGCTTCTCTGATGAGGGTTGAGTGATGTATGGATATAGCAATATGTCATTAGAAATCATTGTATTGCTATGTTCCTTAGTAGAATAGTAATAGTAGATTTTTTTCCCCCAGGGCCCATTACTTATCTAGCCAAAAGTTCTTTGCCTTATTGATAGTATCAGATATGGGTTGTTGCTGTGGATATCGCTCTGCACGCTGTGAATGTGTTGCTCTGATTTGGTTGATAAATAAAATGCTGATTGACCAGTGGCCAGGCAGGAAGTATAGTATAGGCAGGACAAGCAGAGAAGAGAATTCTGGGAATGGGAAGGCTGAGTTTTGAGTCACCAGCCAGACACAGAGGAAGCAAGATGTAAAAGTACCATTAAGCCACAAGCCACATGGAAACTTATAGATTAATAGAAATGGGTTAATTTAAGATATAAGAACTAGATAGCAAGAAACCTGCCATGGCCATACAGTTTATAAGTAATATAAATCTCTGTGTGTTTACTTGGGTCTGAGCAGCTGCAGGAGCCAGATGGACACAGGAAAACTCCAGTTACAAGTTATATCTCATGGAATAGGCCTTACTATAATCAACAAGTAGGTGGTTACTACCAAAACAGTTATACCATTACTGTATCATTCCAGGCAGGCTACTTCTAGAAAAGATGAATGATTATTTATCTCCTTTAGTATCATGCAAAGTGCCAATAGAGATGAGGCTTCCAGATCAGTACCAGTTGAGTTTTCCATAATTTATGACTGAAGTATGTGGTATCTTCAGCAATAGGGTCTTACTGTGACATTTTAGAGGATAACCAATAGCACTGGCAATGGTATTTGTTATAATGCTTGAGGATCTGTGTGAACCCATTAGCCATCAATTTGAGAATAGACAACCTATTCCTAAGTATTGGGAATTTTATTTGATAGTTATATGGTGGCTGGTTAAGGTATTGTCTTTCCCATTATAGGTCAACTTCATTCAGACTCCTTTTATAGATGTATATGTATGTATTTTAAGATACTTCTTTTTTGTTTGTTTTTGTTTTTTTGAGACAGGGTTTCTCTGTGTAGTTTTGTGCCTTTCCTGGAACTCACTTTGTAGACCAGGCTGGCCTCGAACTCACAGAGATCCACTTGCCTCTGCCTCCTGAGTGCTGGGATTAAAGGTGTGTGCCACCACCGCCCAGCTTAAGATACTTCTATAGTGGTATTTTCTATGTGGTTTTTTAAAGAGGTTTTTAGTAATAGTTGTGTCACTCCATACTCTCTCCTTTACCATGACTTTCCTGCCCCCACCCAATTTAATATTTCCTGTTCCATCCCTTTATATCACCATATTCTATTTCCTCATCCTCCAAAAGATCCAATCTTTCCCATAGCCCCTTTCTAGTTATCAAAATGTAACACACATACCTAAAATTTAAAAGCTAACATCCACATATGAGAGAAAGCATGAAATGTTTGACTTTCTGGATCTGAGTTACTTTACCGAGGATGATTATTTCCTATTCCATCCATTTACCTGCAAATTTCCTAATTCATTTTTCTTTCTTTTTCCTTTTGAACTCTCCTGCTGAAGGAGGTGCAGTCTGGGTGGGAACAGAAGACAGAGTGTCAGGAGTTGAGGCCTTTGGACATTTGTGTCAATTCACATAACTTCCTGGGCCACCAGGAATGTGTAAATAGCATTTGTGGTGATATTTTGTTTGTGCTGAAATGTGGTGATATTTTATTTGTGCTTTAATAAAGTTTGCCTGGAGATCAGAGGAAATAGCAAGCCCTTTTAAGTAAACAAAGAAGTCAGGCAGTGGTAGCACATGCCCTTAATCTTATCACTTAGCAGGCAGGGTTTCTGTGTGTTCAAGGCCACACTAGGGAACAGAGCCAAGCTTGGTGACACACGCCTTTAATCCCAGTACCAACCACAGAGGCCTGGAGGTCTGTACAGACAGAGAGAAAGTGACAGAGCTGTGTAGGAAGAGGAAATGATGTGGCTGGGCTAAGAGAGCCAATGAGAGGGCAGAACAGCAAGGCAATAAAGATGTGGGCAGACAGGAAGTAACTCGCATTTGGAAGCTGCAGAGTTGGTGAGGTTAGGTTGGCTGGTGGCTTTCCCTATTTCCCTGATCTCTCTAAGGCTTTCACCCCTATATTTGGCTCTGTGCTTTTTTTTTTAAAAATAAGACCATTTAGAAATTTGTCTACAAGCATTACATAATATTTGTTGAAAATTATGTAATGCATTTTTCTTAATAGATAGATAATATCTTTTGTAAATGTACCCCATTTTTTATTATCCATTCATCAGGTGATAAACATCTAGGCTATTTCCATATCTTGGCTATTGTACACAGTGCAGCAATGAACATAAGTGAACAACTATCTTTGTAGTAAGATACAGAGTCTTCTGGATATATGCCTAAGTATAGCATAGTTGTATCTTGTGGTAGATCTATTTCTAGTGTTTTGAAGAACTTTCACACTGATTTCCATAGTAGCTGTACAAGTTTGTGCTCCCACCAGCAATGGATGAGTATTCCCCTTCCCCTACTTGCTCTCTAGTACCTGCTATCATTAGTCTTGGCTATACTGACTGAGGTATGACATTGTGGAATATTACTTTAACTATATTAAACATTTGTTTAATTATGTAAAGTGTGTTGCTTTTATTTATGCTGCATTTGTTTAATTATATAAAGGTGTGTTGCTATTTTACCTTGCTTGCCTAAGGCCCCGATTGGATTAATAAAAAACCGAATGGTCAATAGCTAGGGAGTAGAGGGATAGGTGGGGCTGGCAGGCAGAGAGAATAAGTAGGAGGATGAATCTAGGTTCAAGAGGAGTGGAGAGGAGGAGAGAATGAGGAAGAAAAAGAGGGGACACCTGGAGTCATCCAGCCAGGTAGCTGCCAGACAGACAGACATGGAGTAGAACATACAGAATGAAAGACAGTTAAAAAGCTCTGAGGCAAAATGTATATGAAGAGAAACAGGTTAAAATAAGTTATAGGAGCTAGTGGGACAAGTATAAACCAAAACCAAGCATTCATGACTAATAATGAATCTCCATGTCATGATTTGGGAGCTGGTTGATGGTCAAAAGAAAGCCTGTTACAGAATGGTGAAATCTCAAAGTAGTTTTAATTTGCACTTCTCTAATGGCAAAGGATGTTTGTCTTAGTTAGGGTTTTAGTGATGTGATGAGCTACCATGACCACAGCATCTCATATAAAGGAAAACATTGAATTGAGGCTGGCTTACAGTTCAGAGATTTAGTCCATTATCATCATGGCAGAAAGGCATGCAGGCAGACATGATGCTATAGAGATAGCTGAGAGCTCTACATCTGGATCCACAGGCAGCAGGAGATTGAGATACACTTCCTCCAAAAAAGCCTCACCAACTCCAAGGCCACATCACCTAATAGTGCTACTCCCTATGAACCTATGGGGGCCATTTGCATTCAAACATTTGAGCCTATAGGGGCCATTTTTTTTTCTTTCAAATCACTACAATGTTGAACATTTTTAAAGTGTTTCTCAGATACTTGTACATCATCTCTTAAGAACACTATGTTTAGTTCCATTCCACATTTTCAATTGGGCTATCTTTTTTCTTGGTGTTTCATTTTGGAGGGGGTTATACAAAGGTATAATCTAGATATTAACCCCAGAGCTACCTCCATGAGCCTGCCCACCTGTAAGCTACTCCACACACTACCATGCCAACCTGAGACAATGGGAAGGCCTACCTGGAACCCCAGAGTGACCCAATACTGAAAATCAAGCACCCGTCCAACAAAGCAAGATGAGATATCCATATCAAGAAACACCACAAAGGACCTAACTTGAGATGCCGAGGTTCCATTGCAAAAACATACAGTGAACACAACAAACTAAGACAACTGGTTTCCTTCAAGAAACTAACATCCCATTGTAACATCCACTGTGAAAAGCAACTTAGGTAATGCACAAGACAAGGAATTAAAGATTCAAGAAGCTTAAAGAGGCTGTGAATAAATTCTTGAGTGAAGACCATAAAAATGCACAGTTGAATGAAAACGGTTCAGGATATGAAAATAGAATCTAATAAAGAGTTAGTATCTCTGAAGAAAAGTGAAACAAATAGAACACGAAATGAAAAAATCAGGAAGTCAAATGAAATGCTCAGAGGTTTAAAGCCTCACCAACAGATTAGAAGGTGTAGTACTAAGAATACAACCACAGCTTGAAGAAGCCAAGAAATAATACCACAAAGTGCTGGTCTGTGATTCCAGCAAGAAGAGGTTATATATTATTTGCTCTGTTAGTTTACACAAGTTCATTAGAAATTTAGTCACTTAGTCATTGGTACCCTAATGCTATAAGCCTCTTCTGGAGAAAAAAGAGAGATCCATGTAATTTTTCCATTCCCACATTGTTCCAAAGGGTATCAGGCAGCTTCACGAAATGGTCAGATTCTTGTTCAAAACCACCTATTCATTCTGTGATCAAGGTCAAACTGTCTTAGGGCTAGTCCCTCCTGTTCAAAGGATGCTGGATTGGGATGGAGTCTAACAAGAATTATTTTAAAATATTAGATTATCAATATATGGTAAAAATCACTTCTAGGGGTAGACAAGGAATTGAATCTCAAATGCTTTTCGTACTTCTCCAGGGAGTCGGAGTCTGGGTGTGTTTATATGCCTATATAAAAAACACTACTTCTTAATTTATTTTGAAATAATAAGGAACTTTCCCATGTTTGTTAATGGCTTTAATATTGTTCTTAATTTTTAACTATTATTAACAATCATTTTAACCTCTATATTCCCTTCCACTGATCAGTATATTTCATTCTGTTCATATAAAATATCCTGGAAGGATTCTTTATTAAATGTTTTGTCCCCAGCTTTTGGCACTATTGATAGGTAATTGGAATATGAAGTACTAGCTACATTAATACATTGATGAGTTCATAATTGAGTGGACTCTCTCTAGACAACCATGAGATAATGAACTCTTTTCCATCACATTTTGTCCCGTAATGTTCTGATGTACCTTGGGACCAATGTAATTGAACTAACTGACCACGGAATGAAACCCCTGAAACCGTAAGCCAAAACAAACCTTTCAGTCATTTTTTTCTCAGGTCATTTATTACAGGAATGGAAAAGTTATTGAGGCACAGTCTATCACAACCACATTGTCTTAAGTGTTGTAACTGCATAGAGAGTTCTGAAAATTGGGTAATTTGTTCTCCAGCTTGGTTTTTTTTCCCCCAAAATTGAAACCAATCTACTATTCTTGTATTTCTGGAACATTCTGGGAACCAGTTTGTTCACATATACACACTTCTTGTTGGGATGTTTATGGAATTCATGTTAAACTTATGCCTTGATTTAAAATGAAACTGATTTTTTCCTGACTAAGAGTATTGTGCTTATGTTTACTTATTAAGGGTCCATGATTATTTTATCAGTTCTTGGAGCATCTTAGCACATGATTCATTTATACTGCTTATTAGAATAATATATAACTGTTTATTATAAATTTTATTTCATGTTGAAATTGATTGTCAATTTTTCACTGCTACCACATGGAGGCCTTATATACAGGAGAAAGCCCATAAAGCTTCAACCCTACATGAAGAACTACAGGCAACTAAGGAATGCTGAGACTGGGAAAAACAGTCTTCCCCATGGAAGAGCACATCAGTTGGTTATCCAATACCAAATGGTCAGCTCTGAAAACATATGTACATGGAGATTAAGCTGGTCATACTAAGGAATATATATGTATATGCAGATATGCATGTAATAAGAATGAATGAAAAACAGGTAATTTGAAAGAGAACATGGGAAAAATGGGATGGTTTGGAGGGAGAAAAGGGAAAGGAAAATTGTAATTATATTATTATTTCAAAAAGAAAAGAAAAAATTTATCTAGATATTTTACTTCTTGGACATTGCTATTAAGAGTTTCTTTGGGGGATGGAGAAATGACTCAGTGGCTAACTGCAGCTCCAAGTGTTCCACTACCCTATTTTGGTCTCTATGGGTATTCCCCAACACATGTATGTATGTATGTATCCTGAAACTAGCTATCCTGAAACTCACACTGTAGACCAGACTGGCCTTGAACAAAAAGAGATTTGCCCTCCTCTGCCTCCCAAGTGCTGGGATTGAAGGTGTGTTCCACCACCACTCTGCTCCTTTCTTTAAATTCTAAAAATTATTTTAGTGCAGCCTCCAATAGCATTAATTTTTTCTAAATATACAGTCTACTGAAAGTCTTTTTTCCTAATGAACTCTAGATAGTAACATATTTCAATCTTTTATTAAAACATATTCAAATTTATTTTTAAAAACAACTGAAAGATTTTAAACAAAAGAGTAAACTCAAACACAATCAGTCACTTGAAACAGCTATGAGTGGACCAAAACCTACCTGTACAATAGTCATACAATATTCTCATTTCTCATTTTGTTGATTAAAGCAAAACCATTTATGTCATGTTGACACGTTCCTGCTGTTTAATTTTTATTTTTTAGTTCAAGTTAAAAAAGTTAGTAATTTGTCACTCTAAAAGATTAGAATATTTAATCAAACTGATTTGGCTGACAGTTCACCTGATGAAATACATTTAAATTATATCATTAATTTTTAATCTTTTTGAGGTTTATTGATTTGAAAACGTGAGAGGACTATATGGTGTCAAAGATTTATATTTACATACTAAATTTATAGTGAACTAATTTTAAATGAATAATTCTAACATAACATGACATTTTATATTTTTACATGTAAAAATGTTGATTAATTTCACAGACACAATAAAATAATATCAACAGCAATTTAGAATGACAAACTATGACAGTTAATTCATGTGCATTATTTCATTAAATTTTTATTGAGTATTTTTATGTTATGGAAAATCTTTTCTTAACATGTGTTATTGCAGTAAGTGAAGATGAAGTAGAGGGAGTCAGGGTTGGTTTATGCTTGCTTTAACAATAATTTAATTTGAGCTGTGTAAAATGGAAGTCAGTAAAGGAAAGGATAAGCAGGAATGCATTCTGCTCCTAGTTTGTTTTATGGTTTGCAAGTAGGAAAGGAAATTCTTAGTTGTCCATACCTCAATTATTGCAAAAACATAATCAAGATTTATAACTTCTAGAATCTTGCTGAATTCTAGGTATTTTGTTAAAGGTGAAATATGAGCCATTAAGGTAGTTCTTCCAATGTCTTACAACATTTTAGATGTAAATTATGTCATCTGAAAAACATGGAACATTATATGTAATATAATGAATCCCACACACCATCATCGCAAATGCGTAACTGGCATTCAGAGTTGAGTTACTTGCCAAATTTGCCATTTCTTCTCCTCAGACCTCCACAATTGCACTAAGATATGCTCTTATATGATTCTTATTTGTCTTGTATTTTCTAAGGATAGTCCAGGAAAAAAGGGAGGAGACAGCTGGATCTTTATGTAGCAGCCTCAAAAAACTTTAGTAATGTTCTAGAAGTTTCAGAATTATAATTTCAGTGATTAGAAATATCATCTAAAAGATGTCAAAGATATATATATAAATATATATATATTTAAAATTTCAGAAAAGAATTATCCAAACACATAACTATTTATCACTACTAAATGTAAGGTGCAATACTTCTTTTGTATATTTCTGAAAATCAAATTTGTGACAGTGAATAGTTAATCGCAATGGTTAATATACTAAGAGTAAAAAGCAACCTTAGTCCAGAATGTGTTTGGTTCTTTTTCTTCTAATAAGCTTTCATTTAAAATATTGAAAGAGTAATCCTTTCCTATATCTATATAAATAACTGTAAAAAAAAAACCCACAAAATACTTTCAGGGAAATTTAGAATACTTTTCATTTTCATTCTAATCCATATAAATAATTCTACAAAATACTCAGGCAGCCAATTAAAAGCTAGTGCTATTTTTTAGCTTTATTTTCATATGTGGGAATACTGAAACTGGAGCACTAAATTACAGAGACTTATTCCTTATGGGTGAGAATAAATAAACATTTAACTAAATATATTCCTGTAATACATTAGTTGCCTACAATTTAGAAGTAATGTAAATAAGAAATTGATGTCAAGATTATAAGGCAGCTACAAAAGTCATTGGGACAACAACGTAAAGAAATTGTTCCTTCCATCTAGAATAATTTATGAAGGAAAGAAATTGGATCTAGGCTTTGAAGAAAAAGTAGCAATTCGATCTCTGTGAGTTCGAGGTCAGCCTGGGCTACCGAGTGAGTTCCAGGAAAGGCGCAAAGATACATAGAGAAACCCTGTCTCGAAAAACCAGAAAAAAAAAAAGAAAAAGTAGCAATTCAACATGACATTTAAAATATATTATAGTAATAAACAATAATTATAATTAATAATTGATATATAATGATTAATAATAAATATTAAAGTAACAATTAAAAACAGAAGTACCAAAGTGTGAGGTATGGGAGTAAAAAATGATAGACTACAAAATGATGAGCTGTACTACTTTATTTAGCTAGAGAAAATGGAATGTTTAAAAGACTATAAAGGAAGAAAGTCTAGAGTGGTAACTTAAAGCTACCTCCCTAAATACTTTGAATTTCGGGTTAAGATAGTTTACAACTTAATATATTCAGACTTATAAATAAGGGAATGACAAACCAGAACTATGTATACCTCAGGAAGAATAATCTGTGAAATATCTTCTTGATCTTTTGAATAAGATCTAGTGGTAAAATAAATGAATGAATAAGTATTTAAGATAATTTTCCAACTTGGAGAGATTTGGGGGCAATAATGATAAAGAAGATTGTAATAGTTCAGGTAAGAACATACAGAGTCCTTAGAAAAGTGGTGGTGTTAGATAAATAGTGATGATAAGTCCTTTGGGCATATACCAAGGAGTGATACAATTGAGTCATATGGTAGGTCTACTTTTAACTTTTTGAGAATTTTCCACACTGATTTCCATAGTGGCTGCCCCAGTTTGCAATCCCATTAATGGTGAATGAGGATTCCCCTTTCCCCTGCATCCTCGCCATCATTTGCTATCAGTTATTTTCTTGATCTTGACCATTCGGAGTGAGGTAAGATGATATCTAAAAGCTGTTTTAATTTTCTTGTTACTAAGGATGTTGGACACTTTGGAAAAAATTCTTAGTCATCTTTCTTTTTTCTTTGGAGAACTCTCTGCTCAGATCCATAGCCTATTTTTCAGTTGCATCTTTGTTTTTACAGTTCTTCGTTTATACTGTGTATTAATCCTCTCTCAGATATACAGCTGGCAAAGATTCTCTCCTATTCTGTGGGCTTCATCTTTGCTTAATTCGTGGCTCCTCTTGATGTACAGGAGCATTTAAGTTTTATGACGTCCCTTTGACCTGTTAGCCTTAATTCCTGAGCAAATGGAGTTCCATTGGCAAAATCTCCTACACTTCTCTCTCTCTCTCTCTCTCTCTCTCTCTCTCTCTCTCTCTCTCTCTCTCTCTCTCTCTCTCTCTCTCTCTCTCTCTCTCGTCTGTTTTGGTTTTGGTTTTAGGTTTTTGGTTTTTCGAGACAGGGTCTCTCTGTGTGGCTTTAGCTGCCCTGGAACTCACTCTTTAGACCAGGCTGGCCTCAAACTCAGAGATCCTCCTGCTTCTGCCTCCCAAGTTCTGGGATTGAAGGCCAGTGCCACCACTGCCTAGCTACACCTACATCTTAAAAGGTATTGCCATGTTTTCTTCTAGAAGTTTCAGTGTTTCTCACATTTAGATCTTTGGTCCATTTGGAGTTTTTTGTGTGCTAGGTGATAAATACAGGCCTAATTTTGTTCTGCTTCATGTTTTTCCAACAACATTTGTTGAAGATGCTTTCTTTTTTTACAGTGTGTATTTTGTCATCTTTGTTAAATATGAAATGGTTATAATTATGTGTACTCATGTTTAGATCTTCTATTTTGTTCCATTGTTCTACATATCTGTTCTGTGCCAGTGTCATGCTTTTTTATTAGTATAACTCTGTATAGCTTGAAATTTGGTTTGATAATCTCTCAATCACTGTCCCTTTTGTTCAAAGAAGAGCTAAGTATGTTTGTCCTGATTTATACATTGTATACATACACATGTATAAAAACATTGCATGAAATCCCACTAATATTTATGTTTATTAGTTTTACATATCAGTTAAAATAAACTTAAAAATTATAAAAGATGAGCATAAATATGAAATGAAAGTTGATGAAGAAAATTTGGGGGATGGTAGGGAAGAAATTTGGGGATTAGTGAATATGTTTATTATGTTATGTTTATTGATAGTGTCGTGGCTGTTAAATTAATTGTATACTAATTACTCTTAATAAAGTTATTAAAATGAAAAAGTATAATCATAATTGAAATGCTAAACATTGATTTTAGTAATTACAGTAAAGGAATTGTTTATATTAAGGGAAATAGTAAGCTAAATGTTTCAAAGCAGCTGTTCTTTACAACACTTTCTTCCAAAATAATTCTCTTGTTTCAAGTTTGAATATTGGTTAAAGTTTATACTCCATTTCAGTAACTGTCTGATGAAGATACCATATTTGTAAAGTTAGGAAACCCAAAAACACCTAAATATATATTTAATAAAATAAAAGGCTTATTACTGAGACATTCTTGGAAAAAAAACTTTTAAATTAAATACTCTATTCCATAAGTTAGCCAACAGAGCCATTTTTGTGTGGCTAGGAGCATTTCATGGATGAAGGTAGAACTTAGAGAAAAATCATAATGAGCTTTCCAACATTTCTGTTCTGGTCAAAATAGATTAAAATGTATAACAAAGGGAAATCTATATGTGCAAACAAATTTTACAAATTATAATGATGTCTAAGAAAATGCTAGAGTAGAGAACAGGACAAGGGCACCCCAGCTTAACATGTAGGAAAATATTATTAATAACCCAAACCTCTTGTAAATGATTTTGATATGGTCTCTTACTTGAGTCTCATAAATACCCATGAGGGTAACGTAATTCTTACAACAGTCCTTTGAGTTCATTTATCTTCATATCCCTACATTACAAGTGAGGAAATTGCATCTTACCAACAATAGACTATGTAACTATGGTTACTCCCATAGTCACTGGCAAGGACAATGAGATGGATATAAACTGTAGCTGTGCATGGTGGCGCACACCTTTAATCCCAGCATTCAGGAGTCAGAGGCAGGTGGATCTCTGTGAATTCGAGGCCAGCCTGGTCTACAGAGTGAGTTCCAGGACAACCAGAGCTACACAGAGAAACCCTGTTTCAAAAACCAAAATCAAAATAAAAGGTAAACTTTAATGTATCAGGTTTTATAATTGCTTGCGTTGAATGTAAAGTGAAACTGTAATGTGTTTCAATCAACAGAACATGGTAAAGTGTAAGAGATTTGAGGCATAGAGCTTAAGTCTCAATCAGTTGATTCTGAGTTAATGGGAGATTATTCTCAACAAACTTGATAAAATCAAGGAAATATCTCTGAAAGGGAAACTAGGGCCTTGGATGGGTGTGGGAACTTGCTTGCAGTGCTTATAGAAGAATGTGGGTGTATATTTCAGTGTTTGATGAGAATGAAGCCTAAACAACACCTTGACTGAAGCCTTGTTAGACTTTGACTGAAGGACTTAGTGAGCCATGTTTGGATTTCTAATTTATGGAAACTGTGAGATAATTAATATGTGCAATTCGAAACTGTTGGAGCTTTATTATGATGAAAGAAAAAACAAATACAACTAGTGCCAGGAATGTGAGTGACAAACATTAAATTGATTTGTTTTATAAACACTAACTGGTAGACATGTGTCCTTTGCCACACTGTGGCCTTCCTTAATTGTTTGCCGTAGGATGCTAGCTCAAAAACAAAGTCCATATTCCCAGTACTCTTAAGGCAGCTTTGGACAGGGTCAATGAAAAGAATAACAATCAGTCAAAATAAACTCATACTCTAAAAAACTATTATTGAATTTTAAGAAAAAGGCATATGATGGCCAGGGAGATGACTCAAAAGCTCAATTATTATTATTTTTTTAATCATTACTTTTAAATTTATTTATTTATTTATTTATTTTGACCAGTAATGTTGGTTTTACCCTAGGTCTCCGGGACTTCTGAGTGTGTGAATCTCCGATTCTTTAATCTTCCCTTGAAATCTTTTCCTTTTGTTGGTTTGTTGAACTTTGATGTGATGGTCTTTATTTTATCTTGTTATATTTTATTTTGTTATGTTTTGTTGATATCTCTTAGAAGCCTGTTCTTTCCCAATGGCAAACAAAAAGGGAGTGAGTCCAAAAGCTCAATTATCAAATGTGCTTTCTCTGCAAGCATGACAACCTGCGTTAAAACCCCAACACATATTTTAACAGTCCAGCATAGTTCCATGTACCTGTAACCCCAGAACTGGAGAAGTGGATCCTGAGAGCTCACTGGACGGCCATCATAGCCTAAATGACAAGTTTAGAGTTCAGTGTGTCTCAAGTCAATACAGGGAAGACCAGTGGAGGAGGATACATGATGAACAGTTCTGAACTTTACTTGGGCACACATGGATGCATATATCCAAACACCAACATACATGTATACCACACATACATACCACACACACACACACACACACACACACACACACACACACACACACACACACACGTAAAGGAAAAAACAGCTGAATGTGGTCATGCATACCAGTGATCTCAGTGCTTAGGAGGCTGAGGCAGGAGAATTATGAGCTCATAGGAAGATGTCTCAAAATTATAGATATCATAAGGAAAAAAGAGATTCACTAACAATGGTGAAACTCACAACAGATACTAGAGTTCGGTAGGTAGAAAATAATCAAAATAATCATCGTATTATTATAATAACCAAGATTTTTAAACTGTATTAGAATCACTGAAAGGATGATAGAATTAATTTTTCCTCAAAAAATGTTGAATCTTCACGATGGAGAAGTGGCTCAGTGGTTAAATGTTCTTGTTCAGGACCAAGATTGGGTTGCTGGCACCCACATGGTGGCTCACAAATATCTGTAACTCCAATTCCAGGGGATCCGGTATCCTCTTCTGGCTTTTCAGGCAACACACACACACACACACACACACACACACACACACACACACACACACACACACACAGAGTGCATATACATACATTCAGGCAAACCAAAAATAAATCTTTTTGAAAAAGAATGTTGAGTCTTCTTTGTCCTTCACTGTGCTCAATTTTTTACATCTCGACTTAGGAGTGTTCTGAGTTTAGCATAAACAAGGTGATCAAAGTAAGTAAATCGCAGTCAAATCTGTTTAGAGAATTCCCACAAGTTTCTTTCTTCATACAAACACATTTTCATTTTACATCTTCTCTCCCAATCTAAACACATAATCAGAAGCAGACTATAACTGTGCAGATGCCTTTTGGCATGGAGTCATGGGGTCTTTTCCATGTCTGAGAAAAAATTACAAACAAATCTCTTTTTGGCAACATTTTAGGGAAAAAAGAAAGTAATCTGTAGAAGAATAACTGTATGTTCTGGCTTATAATTGAGACTGTGGTTCACATTGTAATGTGTTATACCTATGTAGAAATACCACACTAGTGAGTCACTAGTTCCTTTTTTGTGTTGAATTGTCTTTAGAATAGCAAGAATGAATTCTGCAGAGGCAATAATTGTCTCCAATTTAGGGTCTGAAAGTGCTATGAAACTTTGACCAAATACATCAGCAGACCAGACTACATTAAATATTCAGTTGTGGCTCAGAATAGAACAAAGTTAACTCATCTACTCATAAATGAAGCCAAAGATTTTGATGCAATTACAATTGTTCTGATTCACTGTGTTAACTGTTATATGACTTGATTTTACCATTTTATTGTGATATTAGTTGTAATGCTTTGTTTCATTATTTTATTGGTTGTGGGGTTTACTGTATACATCATGAACTTATCACTATCTATCTTCAGGTTCTGCACTATTTTATACATAAAAATTTTACAACTGTACATCCTATTTTTCCTTTTTTTGCCTTTTGAATACTATGTCATTGCAAATGTGATATTTACATGTAAATATATTTACATATATGCACACATTTGTATATTGTATATACATTTCTACATATTAAATATAATTTAGAATATTATTTTTACTTATAGATGAAACTGTGTTTTTAAATTTTTTTCATACTTTTATTCTTAACTTATACATTACATCCTGCCCACAGTTTCCCCTCCCTCCACTCCTTCCCGTCCCTTCCCCCACCTTCTCTCCTCCAGATGCACTCCTCCTCCTCCATTTTTTTAAAAAAGAAGAGCAGTCCATCCAGGGATATCAACCAAACATGGCATAACAAGTTACAATAAGACTAGGCACATACCCTCGTATCAAGGCTGGATAAGGCCACCCTGGAGCAGGAAAAGGGTCAGAGATACCCCCCATTCCCACTGCTAGGAGTCCCACAAGAACATCACGCTAAACAACCATAACATTTGCAGAGGACCTAGGTCAGACCCACACAGGGTCCATCTCATACAGGGTCCGTGTTTGTTGCTTCAGTCTCTGTGAGCCCCTGTGAGCTCTATTTAGTTAATTCTGTGGGTTGTGTTCTCTCGTGGTGTCCTTGACCTTTCTGGATCCTACAAGATCTAAATAACTAAAAACCCTAACATATGTGTATCTCCAGATCCCATTTCTGGTACTATTTCAACTAGGTATTAGCTTTCATCTACCTGCAGGACATTCCTCTTCATTTAGTGTAGGTATAGTGGTGATGAGTTCTGGCATTCTACTAATATCTATTACTCTGTCATCTTCAAAAAGGCTTCTTGAGATGTAAGTTGTCTTCCGTTTATTTATTATTTTTTTTGTTTTGTTGAGACAGAGTCTCACTATGTAGTCCAAGGTGTTCTTGAACTTGTAAATCCTCCTGCCTTTAAGCTCCTGAGTGCTGGGATTACAAGTGTGTGTCATCATGCCCAGCTGACCTGTAATTTGATCATCATGCACCTTGCCAATTTAAAGTATACAAATCAATAGATTATGTGTGAACATAACTGGACAACTATAACTATAGTCATCTTTAGAAAATTTCTTCATTTTAAGAGGGAGACACAGCTGGACAGTGGTGGCACATGCCTTTAATCCCAGCACTTGGGAGGCAGAGGCAGGTGGATCTCTATGAGTTTGAGACCAGCCTGGTCCACAGAGTTAGTTCCAGGATAGCCAGGGCAACACAGAGAAACCCTGTCTTGAAAAACTAAAATAAGTAAACAAAACAAACAAATAAATAAATAAATGGGAAACCTATACTATGAGCAAACATTCTCCACTTTACCACATGCTTCCAGGGCTTGCTGACCACTAATTCACTTTCAAGTTCTATGGATTTGTACTAATTTAATATTTCATGTGAAATGGAATCATAGAGTATACAGATTTTTTTCCAAGACAGAGTTTCTCTGTAGCTTTGGAGCCTGTCCTGGAACTCGCTATGTAGACCAGGCTGGCCTCAAACTCACAGAGATCTGCCTGCCTCTGCCTCCCTAGTGCTGGGATTAAAGGCGTGCGCCACTGCTGCCGCTGCCGCCGCCGCTGCCGCTGCCGCCACCGCCACCACCACCACCACCACCACTACCACCACCGGGCATGAGTATACAGATTTTTAAATATGGCTCTTTACATGTAGCAAAATTCTACCAAATTTCATATACATTTAATGTATATCAGCACTTCATTGTCTTATGACTAAATGTATTCCTCTGTATAGCTATACCACACTTCGATTATAAAATGATTAATTCAAAGCTACCTGTTTTGTTAATACTATGTAGACATTGTGAAAGTGCTGTGACATAGGGCTAAAGAGATTGCTCACTGGATAAGAGGATGTTCTGAGTTCAGTCCCCAGCATCTGTGTCACAATAGCCTTCCCAGCTCCAGGGCATCTCATGCCTCTGGCTTCTGCTGGCACCTGCAGTCATGTGCACATACCCATACACAGAAAGCCATACATAAATATAATTAATAGTAGAAAATCTTTTTTTACAAGGCCTCTCGCAGGACTCTGACAAGGGAAGTAGGTAGACTAGTTCCAGATCTTCACTGCTTCCTCATTTCCTCCAAATCCAATCCCCCAGCCTCATTCCAAGCTTTGTAGCAGACTACCTGCTACAGTTTCCCCTTCCCCACTGCCCCATCTCCATAGAATCAGGCGGATCTTCCCCTCCAAATTCCTTCCCCCACTCACTGCTTTATCTCAGCCCCCAATCTGCTGCTCTATATCATGGTCAACCTACCAGGGCTATATTCTTACAGAAAATGGTTTCTTCCAATTGTGAATAACTCTATGCCTAGGGGCGGAATTTTGTGCACAACTCACATTTCTATTCTGGGATTTGGTCTGGTTTGAACTTGCATAGGTCTTCAATCATATTCATCCCAGTTCTTTCCAGATTCACCTACCTTCCTTATCCACCCAACTTCATGTATTAAAAAAAACTATCAAGACCAACATGTACTGCCCAAATATTTGTGAATGTGTGGTCTTCCACTAGAGCAGTGATTCTCATCCTTCCTAATGCCTTTAATACAGTTCTTCATGTTGTGGTGACTCCCAAACATAAAATGATTTTACTTGTTACTTCATAACTATAATTTTGCTACTATTACAAATCATAATGTAAATATGATATGCAGGCTATCTGATATGCGACAGGCAGTCTTACAAATGTATTTTCTCCGTTGAGTTTCCTCTTTCGAGGTAACGGTAGCTTGCTTGTGTCAAGTTAAAACAACAACAGCAACAACAAAAAGGATATTTGTTAATCACCAGTAAATAGAAACAATCTACAGTAAATAGGAACTTCTTGGATGAGGGTTGAGGGTTGAGAGATGCACTGATTTATGGCTATAATCAAAAGACACGAGGAGCAGGTTTAATACTATGTCCATTTAGCAGAAGAATAATACAGTCTCCCATTGGGCTTATGACCTATTTAGCCATAGGTTCTTACCAGATTAATGGTGCAAGGTATAGGTTTCATCTTGTGGAGCTGGACTTAAATTCACTCAGAAAGTGGTTGGTTACTCCTCTAGTTCTCATGCCACTATTGTATGAATGGACATGTCTTGCCAGGCAAATAAATATTATAGTTCACAGGGTTCACATATACATATGATTGATAATTACTTTTTCCTTTCATAGCATGCACAGCACCTTCCCAGCACTGTGAAAGCTAGCCAATAGGTATGTATCTTACAGTTGAGTACCAGCTTGATTTTTTCTTGTTATATTACTCAAGTATGTTTTGTCTTCAGCAGTGGGGTCTTATTGTCAAATTCTGGAGGGTAACCAAGAGCAACAGCTTTTGGTGAGTATGAAGACTGATGTAGTCACTATGAAAATCAGTGTAGATGTTCCTCCAAATGTTAAAATAGATCTGCTACATTATTTAGTGACATCACTCTTAGGCATATACCCAAAGGACTCTGATTACTCTAGACATAGTTGCTCATTCATGTTCATTGCTGCTCTATTCACAATAGCCAGGAAATGGAAACAACCTACATGTCTGTCAACTGATAAATGGATAAGGAAAATGTAGTATATTTACACAATGGACTATTATTTAGATATTAAGAAAAATGAATTTCATAGGTAAATGGCTGGAACTAGAAGGAATCATTCTGAAAGAGGTAACCCTGATCCAGAAAGATAAACAGTACATTTTCTCTCATTTGTAGATGTTAGTTTGAATCTTCATATATTTGTATTTTATTTAGAATTCCCATAGAAGTCAGGAAATCACTAAGGGGCCACAGGAAAGGACTTTCAAGGAGAGGAGACAGAGTACACTTGTATAAAGAATTAAAAGGAAATAATGGAACAGGAAGTGTAAAAATGGGCTTGAGGAGCAGAGTGAAGGGTGAAAGAGGAAGTATGAGATGAGGCATAAATAACACCAAAACTTTTTGAAAAAGTTGTATGGAAATCTACTATTGGAGAAATGTGTGTGTGTGTGTGTGTGTGTGTGTGTGTGTGTGTGTGTGTGTGTGTGTGTCTGTTCATATAGTTTAAATGGAGTTACCCTATAATGTGACATCAGTGTCCCTACTAGACTCCAGAATCTAACATATAAACAAAACCTAGTGACAGGAATGGGTTGCTTCTTTAGGAGTTGTTGGCCAGTGATGTCCCTTAGACTCTCCAAAAAATAAATGCGTTTTTAAAATGTGAGCTTATCAAGGAATCAAAACATCATTAAAAATAAATTGTTTTGTGTACTAGTAATTAATTAATAATCCAAAATAAAACTTTAAAATGTGAAATGTAGCATTAAAAAATAAAATGGAATAGTGTGAGATCAATGAGACAATATGTCTATACATTGAAAATTTTAAAAGCTTTCCAGAACTTAAAATCTTAATTCTAATGAGATTCTACATACTGAAATTAGAAAATTCAACACTGTTAAGATGCCAAATCTTCCCAGTTTGACACAGAAATACAATCCAATCACTATGAAAAAGTCTAGCAGAATTCTTTAACTCATGACCAGGAGATGGCAAATGATTCTGCAGGACACAGGCCTGTTCTATATGTATATGCCACACTTTTCAGCTGTCACTCTTTCATGCTTGATCGTTCTGTGTCATACTGTTAAAACACAGGCTGTTGAAATTAATAGTGTGTGATGGTACATTAGAGAAACCAGGAACTCCCCTATCTCCAGTCATCTGAAACAAATTGTTGTATGCGTGTTTTTAGTAAGAGGTGAGTTGCTTGCAAAGTTAAAGGACAGAAACAGTAAATAGGTTAAATCCTGAAATACTGACATATTAGATTTATATAAAAACCAAAGGATTGGAACACCAAACACTGAACAAATCTGTGGGGAAAGGGAGAACCACTACCGTAAAACTTGCAAGGAAAAAAATATATAAATTTACAAGTTCACTGGCTGACACTTTGCCAAAACAAAGTTTTAGATGGAATTTCTATATATCGTCCAGTAGGCAAATACCATTTTGCTTTAGCTTGCTAACCCTTTCAGCAGAGGGAAAGCACTCTGGGAGACACTTTTTCAAATAAGTCCCTTAGCTAGCAACATCAGAGGACCTCACACAATTTTATATATCCAACTTGAAAGTTTGTCATCCTCAATGGATTCATTGAGCACCACTTTGAGGACCTATTTAGTCCTAGGGGACAGAGAAGAATGCAAACAAATATACTTCAGTGGAGAATATGAACCATAAAGCAGAGTTAAGCCAGAAAGTCAATTATCTGTATCAGAGCTCCAGAAGTTCATTAAGACGATAAAGTCGATACCAAAGAGGGAATTTAGCAGACTCTGCGACACTGGGAGAGGCAGAGGCAGAGATCAGAGTCCTTATTCTGAGAGGTGGAGATTTGGGCTCAGCAGTCAGGGAACAATGGAATTTAACCCACCAGGAAAGGTAGACAGCTCCCACTGTAAACAGTCCATTGTGGTCTAGCCTGTTTGAATTCCAGAGAGATAAGTGGCTCCTATCCCATCCACCAAATACGCTGCAAAAGACAAAACCTCCGAGTGGGGATGAAAGCTGCACACTTATATGAGCAGGGAACTTGACTAGTTAATTCTTTTTCAATTTTTAAATAATTTGTATTGAATGATTTTGTGCTTTTGGAGGGTGAGTTGTTCTACTGATTTGATTTTTATGATTTCTTTTTTATCCATAGTTAGGTTATTGTACTCTTTCCCGTTATGATCTCTTCTAACTTCCTCCCATGCACTTTTCTTTCTTCTATCTTATTTCCTTTATCCAATTCTCTTTACTTTAGTTTCCTAATTATTAATAACTTCAGCTTTAATAATTTTTAAACTCCTAATTTCTTATATTAATATTCTAGCTCCATTCTTTATTAAGTTTACTGGGCATGTAAATGAACTATCTAATTGATATTTTTCATTTAAATACATGTTGGTTATAAACTCATTGATTGTTTACTGTTGTTTTCTTTATCCTATGCAAATAGTAGTGGGGAGCCCAAGACCAAGAGAACTCTATTCACTAGGAAGATGCATAGAAAATTAAATATATAGAGTAGGGAAAGAAAAAAATTATCAACAAATGCAAAAATCACAGTGTGGAAATATGAGAAATACAAAATTAAGTCAGTATGACTGATCTAAGAGTTCATTATTACTTAGTGACTATAACCAAAGACACTGAAATAGTTACAATGCCAGACAAAGAATTTGAAATCTTAATTTTGACAGCAATCAATGACCTCAAAGAAGATTCAAACAAGCAAATAAGTAAAGTCAGGAAATCAGTTCAGCAAATGAATAAGAAAGTCAGCAACATAGATGATAAATTCAGCAATACGTATGGAAAGTTGTTCAGCAGAGTTGAAATTCTGAAAAAAAAGTCTGAAATTTTGAAAATGAAAGATTCAATAAGCATTAAATATTGAAACATCAGAAAGGATGACCAATTAAGTAGAACTAACTCTAATGGTCCACAAATATGCTACAAAATAGAAAGGAAATGTAGGCTACCAAACATATTCTATATAGCTAGTATTATTATAATGTTAAAATTAGAAAATGATAACAAAGAAAATAAACTGTAGACTAATTTACCTGATGAACACAGACATAAAAATTCTCCATACATACTTGTTAGCTGAATTCAGCAATGTGTTGGGAAGATAAGATACCATAATCGAGTTGGTATTCAAGTACAGTTCAACTTATGCTAATCAAAAAGAATAGTATGGCAAATGAACAGAGGAAGCCATGCTATTTTTCTCAACAGATAGGTGTAGAAAAGGACTCCAACAAATTTCAACATCCTTTTGTTATGAAAGCCCTGAAAAAAACTAGAACGGAAAGGAATATGCCTCATCATAATAGAGGCTTTTTCTGGCAAACTTTTGCCAACATTATATTAAATTAGGACAAAATAAAGTATTTCCTCTAAAATTAGAAAAGGATGTCTAGTCTTTCCACCATAATACAATGTACAGCTTAAAGTCTTGTCTAGAGCAATCAGGCAAAAGATAGAACTAAAAGTGATACAAATAAGAAAATACATCAAATTATTGCTGTTTTCAGATGACATGATTCTTAAATTAAAAGACCCCAAAGCACTCACCTGAAAGTTGTCTTAGATCTGAAAAACATTTTAATAAATGTAGCAGGGCATTAAATCAATCTATAAAAAATCAATGGCTTTTCAGTAGTTTTATAAACTAATCACAAACCTACTGCAAACAAGATCAAGCAACAAATCCCATTTGCAATAACCTCAGAAATTACTTAGTAATACACCTAACCAAAGAAATGAGAGACTTTTTATAATGAAAACTTTACAACACCAAAGATATTGAAGAAACAGCAGAAAATGGCAAGACTTCCCATATTTATAGAGTGGCAGAATTAGTATTGTCTACTTTACTACTGAGAGATCTACAAAGTCAATGTAATATTAGTCAAAATTTCAATGACATCTTTTGCAGAAACAATTTTTAAAAATCCTAAAATTCATATGGCAACAAAAGGACTTCAAATAGCAAAGCAATTTTGAGTAAAACATGTAAGGTAGAGTTATTTCAATACCTGTTTTCAGCTGCTTTGGAGTAATTGTAATAAATGGGATAATACCTGTTTAAAATGTATGAATGAACCAGAATATATTTGTGAGTGAGTAACTATATAATTCGGATATTGCCAATCACTAGTTATGAAAATTGAGCAGTACTTAAATTATACCAGCTTTAGTTTCATGTGCAAAGTAGAGCTCTTAGTACTTAGCTAGGATTATGTAAGAGATCATGTACATTAGTTCATGCATATTAGACATGTAATAAAAAGTATATAGTTTCCTATCATTCTACTGTAGACTCATGAGACAGGATTACGTATGTAATGAAAGATAATATGAAGTGCCTTTTGTTTGCTAAATAAAGTATCTAGCTATTATCTTCTAAATAGTATTCTAAGCAAAAATCAATGAGAATGAATCAGTGAGCAAGACTCTTCTGTCACAAAGGAGAAATGATTTTTAAAAGAAAGGCCAATGGAGTTTGTAGGTTATTTTTATATAGATTATACATTAGCGAAAGGAGTCTGGAGTTGCTACAAGGCTATATCCTAGTAAGTAGGAGACTGGCAGTTCCATTCAGAAATCTTAGATTTCAGAAGACAAAAGAGGGGAACAATTTTTAAGTGAAATACTGAAGAAAGTGTCATGACAAATTAATACAAAAATAACAAATATCACAAAATTCAGCCCCATGAGAAGATACTGGAAAGAGTGAAGTGGCAGCATATTTTCATGAAACTTTCTGAATGCCACCATAATAACAGGTAAGTCAAGAGAACTAAAACCCCATAGATAATACCTACAAGTAATGCCAGTAGTAGAGGCTAACACACCAACACTTCTAAGGCTTGAATGGAGTCACCGCTGGTTTATGAGAAAGCAGAATAAGCTTCCGGACCTCTGAAAGATGTGAAACAGGAAAATAACTAAATGACTCACAAGTGTTTATGGGAAAGCACAGTGAGCCAAACTGAGAACAACTGCTGGAAGGCATCATTTCCACTCCAACAGCAAGTAAGTACAAAAGTCTATGATGATGTCTAAATTAGTAGTTAAATTCTTGTGAAATCTTGACACTGGATAACTAGGAGTTCCTTCTACCATAGGCCTCCACACCAAGGAAAAATGGAAGGAATGGAACCAAATTATAACTGGATAAAATAAAGGGAAGATGAGTCCCAGACAAAAGTGACTAAGAAGCTAGGCAGTGGTGGTGCACGCCTTTTCCCCCAGCATTTGGCAGGCAGGTCTCTGTGAGTTCTAGGCCAGCCTGTTCTAAAAAGTGAGTTCCAGCTAAACAGCTGCCTCACCTATCCAGAGGGCCTAGTCCAGTACCATGGGGGCTCCTCAGCTATTGGTCCACAGTTCATGCATTTCCACTAGTTTGGCTAGTCATCACTGTACTTTTTCCTTTCATGGTCTTCATGTCCCTTGCTCATAGAATCTCTCTTCTCTCTCATCAATTGGACTCCTGGAGCTCAGCTGGCACCTGGCCATGTTTAGGGGGAGCCCAGGCAATGGGATTGGGACCGTCCCTAGTGCATGAGCTGGCTTTTTGGAGCCTAGTGCCTATGGTGAGACACTTTGTGTAGCCCTGGTGCAGGGAGGAGGGGCTTAGACCTGTCGCAACTGAATGTACCAGGCCCATGGGAGGCCTTGCCTTGGAGGAGGTGGGAATGGGAGTGGGGGTTGCAGGGAAGACTGGGCAGTGAGAGGAGGGAGGACAGGGGAATCTGTGGTTGGTATGTACAAGGAATAGAAAACCTCTTAATAATAATAAGGAAAAAAAGAAAAAAAAAATGAGACAATCAGGGCTACACAGGGAAATCATGTCCAACCAACCAACAAAAATGTGACTAAGGAGTAAACAGCCACAAAATCTCAGAAAGTAAGCTAATATAATTTTGGACACTACAAAAACAAAATCCCCAAACAGGAGATGAGGGCTTGGAAATTATAAAATATATTCTGAAATACATGTGCCATAAATGTTCAGAAAGGGGCCCCCTGGCAGTAGGATCAGGTTCCACCCCTGGTGCATGAGCTGGCTTTTTGGAGCCCAGTACCTAAGGTTGACACCTTGCACAGCCTTGATGCAGGGGGAAGGACTTGGACCTGCTTCTACTGAATGTACTGGGCTTTGTTGACTCCCCATGAGAGACCTTACCTTTTCAGAGAAAGGAATCAGGGGTGGGTTGGGAGGAAAGTTAGGGGGGCAGGAGGAGGGAAGAGAGGGGGAATCTGTGGTTGGTATGTAAAATGAATAAAAAATTCCTTAATAAAAAATATAGCATAAACAAATATTCAGAAAAACAAATTTCACAGAAAAATCATCCTCAATTTTTTTTTTGGTTTTTTTTTTTCAAGACAGGGTTTCTCTGTGTAGCTTTGCACCTTTCCTGAAACTCACTTTGGAGACCAGGCTGGCCTCGAACTCACAGAGATCCGCCTGCCTCTGCCTCCCGAGTGCTGGGGTTAAAGGCGTGCGCCGCCCACCACCACCCGGCCATCCTCAATATTTTAACACAAAATCACTGCAAATGTAGGGAAGTGGGGAGGATATGGGGGAGTTGGGAGAGGGGAAAGGATGTGATCAAAATATATTGAATGAAAAACACATTAGTAAAAATATAAATCAATCATAAAATGAGTCCATTAAAAAAAAGGAAAAAGGATCCAAGTAACATTTTTGTAGAATGCAAAATTTAGGGTCACAGAACAGATAAAAACTATAGTTATCCATTTAACAAGGAAAATGACACTGAGCAAGTAATATAAGACACAGAAATCAATAATCTACATAAATCAGAAGTAGAAAACTCTGAGACTTTAAGTGATCAAATCTGGAAAAATTTAAATATTAAAGAAAAAATTGTTTTCAGAATATACAATCAAACTAGAAGAAACACAGTATTGAGTAAAAATAATAGATTATGCTTTGAGAGATGAGATATAGAAGATAAGATGAGGAAAAACTTTAAAGGAGAAAGCAAGTGAAATTGGATAAGTATTTTGAATGTAATAAATTCTAAAGATTATCAAAGAGGAACTAACATTCAGATACCAGGAAACCAAGGATTAAGAGATTAAGAAGCTAAAGAACAGAAAGGAACAAATCTTAAGAGCTATGTATAACTCAAGAAAACAGAAATGAAAAGGGTAATAAACTTTACTATTAAAGTATATTACATAGCTGAAATTATCAGCAAAGATTGAGAAATACTATGGCATATTCTTGTAGATTTATTGAACTGTTAAAAAAAAGAGATGATATTCTACAGGCATGTAGGTGAAAGTGGTTCTTTAAAGATTCTGTGTGTGTGTGTGTGTGTGTGTGTGTGTGTGTGTGTGTGTGTGTGTGCGCGCGCGCGCGCGCATGTAAGTGCAGATTCCCTTGGAGGCTTGAAGAGTCAGATGTTGTATCAGATCCTCAGGAGCTGGAGTTGCAGGAGATTGTGAGCAGGCAGCGTAGGTGCTGGGAACCAAACTCACATTCTCTGCAAGAGCAGTAAGCTCTCTTAACTGTTTAGCCATCTCTCTAGTTCTCCAGCCCATTTGACCACACAGATTCTTAACAAATGTTAATTTTTTCCCAGAGGAACATTTGCCATTGTCTAGAGACATTTTGGTAATCACAAATAGCTTGCAAAGACCATAAATTTTATTAAACATTTTTTAAAGCACAGGACAGAAACCACACATAAAAAATGTTATTCAGCCAAAAAATATCAATATTGCTAAGATTTAGAACCCCTGACTTAAGCCTGGTCCACTGGTGCATATCTGGAATACCAATTGCTCCAGAGACAAGGGTGGAAGGATCTCTTGAACTCAAGAGTTTGAGAACAGCCTGGGAGATATACTGAGATATGATATAAAGTGATCTGGACAAAAACAGCAAATGACTTATGAAGAAAATCCGATGACCATTATCTTTTTAACAGAAACACTTCAAGCCAGAATAAAAGAAGGAAAATTATATATTTAAGGCATGCAAAAATGTAAGGCCAGATGTAAAAACAGGTGGTGAGCATTAAATATACCGGATAATGTATTTACTTATAGAAGAACAAAGATAGCCTTACATGAAAAGAATGTAAACTTTCATCACTGCTCAAGGAATGTAGCTATAACAGCCTTTTTTGTTCTATTCGTTTATTTTTGTATTAAAGTGTATTAGAAAGAACCACCATCAAGAATGTAGGAGACAGATACACACCAGATTATAAATAGAAATATATGCCTTGGAAGAGTTAGGGGGTCTCCTTAGGGACTTCATTATCTTCCTTAGTTCCCACCATCTGAAACTCCATAGGCTTCTCAAATAGGTGCCATCTTTTTATATAGCATTTCTGATGAGATCATGAAGGTTCAGGGTAGTGTGGTGATAGAAGTCAATTTAAAAAGTTTCGTTGATGACTCCTGAAGGGAGGATGCTATCTGCCTATGGTTTCTTCTGTTTTACTATCTATTCAAGACAGAAATGCTCTCTGCATGCACAGGCAAACAGTTGTCCTTGACTTCTTCTGCATCATGAATGAGTCTTCTTAGCATTTTAACTGTTTTGCCTCCATCCTGCTTTTGCTAGTTTTCTTCAGCATACTTCTCTGCATTTCACAATATGTTCTCAATGTATTTTCTTAACCAGTCTAGAAGATTGGAATAGCTTTTGTTGCTCTCATCACATATCCTTATCTTTGGCAGAAACAAGTACCAATAGCAAATATGACTTCAATGTGAGGAACTCCATGAGGAGCTTGATGAATTCTCATCAAAATAAACTACACAAAGTTCGTAGACTCCCGTCTCAGTTTCACTCCCCCTCCCTTTTAATCTTTACTTGAGTCTGTTCAGCAGCAGCAGTAAAAACCACTTGGCTTTTATGGTTTAGAATAATGACATTCCTATTTACTAAGATCAGTAAACAAACTTCTCAAAGTTTTAAGACTCCATGACACGGAAGTGAATTCTAGGAGCAATCTATACATGACCTGATGGGTTAAAATACCTTCCTGCATGACAGCTTTCAAGTCTCTAGGCTCCTCCACATGCATAGCTTTACTTGACACTTGGTCAAAATTATCCTGAGTAGTTTGTTAAATCTGTGGAGCTCATGCTGCCTTCTGCATCTTTCAAAACTCTTATGCAGAGTCATACACTTCTGATTATATCAGCAATAATCCTTCCAAAATGAGCCTGGCCGATGTCATATTTAAGTGGGTGCTACTTTATAGCTAGAGTTTTCCTGCCTTGCCCACAGTCAGGGCAAATCTTTGTCACCCGCCAGTCCCACAGCCTCTCAGACCCAACCAAGTAAACACAGAGACTTATATTGCTTACAAACTGTATGGCCATGGCAGGCTTCTTGCTAACTGTTCTTATAGCTTAAATTAATCCATTTCCATAAATCTATACCTTGCCATGTGGCTGGTGGCTTACCGGCATCGTCACATGCTGCTTGTCCCGGCAGCAGCTGGCAGTGACTCCTTCTGCCTTCCTGTTCTTTCTTTTCTCCTCTCTGTTAGTCCTGCCTATACTTCCTGCCTAGTCACTGGCCAATCAGTATTTTATTTATTGACCAATCAGAGGAACACATTTGCCATACAGAACATCCCACAGCACTACTAGAATACTCTGCTGTAAGATATAGCAAGTTGTTTATATTTAACTTTCTTAGCAGCTTCCTGAATTCTTTAAAATACAATGTTTTTGATGAAATTAATCCCTCTCTGTGACTTCCTGCCTAATATGTTATAATCAACGTTCACTGAAGTTTTTGCTGTCTAAGAAAATATCCCCATTAGTAGATTTCACTTCAAGTATTTCTGTTTGTTTCTAGGGTAAGAAATATTCAAAATATCTGCCACTTAAATTATATTTGGCAATGATTTTGTCTTATTTTTCATATACACGTATGTATATGTCAGGAGTGTATTTCCTTGGATTCTTGGGATCAAACTCAGGTGCTAATCCTAGTAATGCAATACATACACCAAAACTGAGCCATTTTTCTAGCCACTGGTATATATGATACCGTATATATTATACAATATTCATACACACATTTATTTATACAAATGACATGGCATAGAAAGGGGACCATGAAGAAGAAAGATCAGTAAGAGGGGAATGGAGACAATGGAGGATAATCGTTACAAATATGAGCAATGTACAATTACATATATGTTTGAGAATGTCATAAAGAAACCCATGTTTTGAGATTCAGTATATGGCCCTGGCTTTCCTGGAGCTTTGCATGTAGACCAAGATGGCCTCAAAATCACCAAGATCCACTTTCTTCTGCCTCCTGAATGCTAGAATTAAAGACATTATTTTACATATCTATGTTGCATAGCTATTTCATCCTCTTAATTGGAACATTCCCTTCTGGGAGAAGTCTCTCTCTCTTTTTTTTTTAAAGATTTATTTATTTATTATGTATACAGTGTTCTGTCTGCATGTGTCTCTGAAGGCCAGAAGAGGGCGCCAGATCTCATTATAGATGGTTGTGAGCCACCATGTGGTTGCTGGGAATTGAACTCAGGACCTCTAGAAGAGCAGCCAGTGCTCTTAACCACTGAGCCATCTCTCCAGCCGGAGAAGTCTCTTTAATACAAGTTAAAAAAAAAAAAGATACTTCTAAGATTCAGAAAGTAACCAAAATTTACAAGTGTCAGGAAGATCCTGAAATTTACAAGACTCACAAGCTGATTCTCAAGGAGAAATAAGAAACAACAATTTCAGAGGGAAAAGAAATTCTCTGTTTTATTAAGGTGTCTGCAAACTGTGCGGGGATTGCTGGGGATGCAGCTTTCAAGAGTCATCACTCATACTGGGGTAGGCTTTTTGGTGATGTAGCTGCCTTTGAATCATCCCTGCTCCTGTTGCTCCTATTTAGTAGCTCATCCTAAGCTAGACTTGGGTGGAATTGTATCTTTGGTCTGTTGTCAGAGCCTTATGTAGGGTGAATAGACATTTGTTAGTGGCTCTCCAAGAGAAGCCATAAATTTACTAAAATACTTATTTTAAGAAAATATATACAAATGAGCTTTTTTTTTTTTTACAGTTTGTCGTTGTTACATGTATGTATGAATGTGTATGCTCCTAAATATATACATACAACCAGCTCAGTTCATTTAGTGTTACTTGCATGCATATTATTTCAGGACTTACCACTTGAAATTCATGATTGCACCTAAAACCCTAAAAATTGATTTTCAACTTCATATGGGGATGAGGATTCATTTACCTTGAAATCCAGTAAACAAACAGAAGTAATATAGCTTTTTCCCTGTATGTCAGTCAGCTTTCAATTGCTGTGACAAAATACTTGGCTGTAAATTGTAGGAAATATAAAGCATGCCATTTAAAAATGACAAACTTCATTTGACTGAGAAAATGTATGAGTAAAGTAGTCCACGTTATTCAACAGACAAAATGTAAGGAGGAGAAAAGGCTGGACTGAACTTCAAAGATACAGCATTTTTAACTGGCAAAACTAAATTAGAGTTTAAATTACATATTCATAAGTGATAGTTGAGCACAATAGCATCCCCTTCAGTAAAAATAATTTAACATCAAATCTCACTAATGACAAATTTTCTCTCATTCATTTAGTGAATATTACGTGTGATTTTTTCCAAATTCATCTTGAAATGATTTGCTCTTTCAAAAATGTTATGTGTTTAATAATAAGGCAAAGAAACACTTTAAAATAATAAAAACTTTTCAATAAAATGTCAAGGAAGAATTTACCACAAATTCTGAATCTATTAGATATTTTATCAGTGCAAATACATTTTTACTTGATGGGTAAAACTTTGCAAGATACAATCATTAAGAACCACAATAGTAATTCTCTGAATTTTTTGTTAGTAACTATGTGTATTTTACAGTAAGATAATAATGTGGATAGAAATAGTAAATGAGTTTTTAACATTTGAACTACATTCTGTATTTGTAGAAGACAAGCTAATTATTCAAAATGCTTTCCTTGTTAAGCTCAGAAATGTCATATCCATACACAAAATGAAATAATAATCAGTGTGCTCCTGTGATCTCACACAAAGCATCATTGCAATGGTCTGCTGAACTCTTTGTCACTGTCATGAATATTTTTCAATCTGTGTAGAAATGTAAGAACACAATACTTTAATGAATACTTGTCTTCGTATGAGGACAAGACAAAGAAGCATGAGGAATACACCTGTGCTGTCATCTTTGGGTGAGTGTCATTGCTCTAGACTGGTCAAGGACCAGTTTTAGGGTTATCTCAATATTGTGAGGTAGACACAGCTAATTCATCATTATCAGAAGATACGATTTCTGAGTTTTATGATTTACCTTTAAAAATCCTAAATGAAATGGGCCAATTTCTAGACACAATATGCAATTGATAACTATTATTTAACTATTATTTTCTTCTGTCCTTGCTGTTTCATTCCAACATTTCATTCAGAAACAAACCCCAAAAGTTCAACAGATTCTATCGGCTGTATGCAGAGAATATCTTTCCTTTTTCCCCCCACAAACATACAGAGAAATTGTATTTGCTGAAAAACTGAATTTGATAAACCCACAAAAATAACGTTAAGACTACCAGACACCAAGACTCTTTATATCTCCTGAAACTGATAACAGTTAGAAACTGGATATGGGATGGTAAATTTGATAACTGGAAAAACTGGTTCAGAAGCATCATTTTAATTGTCTTTATATTTTCACTGGTTTTGAACTAAGCAAAGAAAAATTTGAGATATGCCCTTTCAGAGTTGTTGACATGTTATTAGATTTTTGAAAATTTTAAACAGGATCTCATGTAGCCTAAGCTAGCCTCCAGAATTATTAATGTAGCAAGGATAACTTTAATTTTTTTTAGATTTATTTATGAATGCTTTGCCTGAATATCTGTATGTGCTCTACATGTGTGCCTGGTGCTTCTTTTTCCATCAGACATAGACTATTATAGAAATGCACAAGTGGTCTAAATGCTGAGAATAAATGACCATCATCAATTAGTAAACCTACAGCATAATCTGTACACCTAAGGCTCAGGAAATATCTTGGATGTTGAGGGAAGAAAGATTTCAAAGATTTCAAAGAACATCTGCTTTGAGTTAATGACCTCTATATGTGACAGGGAAGCTACACCATGAAGTCTCAACAACCTGGTCACCTGTGTAAAACCAGAACAGTGACACCAGTTGACATACCAGTAAGGATAGGGGAAGTCTCACAAGGCCTCACTCTTAGATAAAAAGCTATAGTCAACTAATGACTGCTTAGGGATAGATAATTAGTCTTCCTTTGGGATGAACTCCCTTACTGATTATCCAATAAGTGATCAGCCATAAAAACATATACATATGAGCAATACTAAATGGACCCAGATGTTGTATTTTGCATGTGTGCACCAATAATAATTGAAGATGTCATGAATTTGAGAGGAAATAGGAGAACAGAGAAGGTTTTGGAGTGGGGAGAGGATAGGGCAATGGTGTAAACACAGCTCACTAAAGTCCCAAAAGATTTAAAAATTTAAATAAACAAAACAAACACTGCTAATGATGAAAATAAGAAAAGACACTAATAAAAAATGAGAGTTGCCAGGTGGTGGTGGTGCATGTCTTTAATCCCAGCACTTGGGAGGCAGAGCCAAGCAGATCTCTGTAAGTTTGAGGCCAGCCTGGTTGACAGAGAGAGTTCCAGGACAGCCAGGACTATTATATAGAGAAATCTTATCTTGGAAGAAAGAAAGAAAGGAAGAAAGAAAGAAAGAAAGAAAGAAAGAAAGAAAGAAAGAAAGAAAGAAAGGAAGAAGAAAGAAAGAAAGAAAAGGAAGTCATATCTTCCTTACGGTGATGGTTACAGAAAGTTATGATTAACACGACAAAATTTGACAGACTTATACATATATATATACATGTGCGTTTGTTAACTAGTGAGGTTGGAGGGCCTATGTCAATTTATTTATTGGTTTTGATATCATACCAAGGTTCTACGGAGTCTTGATTTGAGAAGACATGGGACTTCTCTACACATTCACTTGCAACTGTATGGGAATCAATAATTATTTCAAAAGAGAAGTTTCATGGGTCTGAGGCAACAGCTCAGATAGTACAAACTCTTTCTGTGCAAGCATGAGGATCTGAGTTTAGGCCCTAAGACCCACATTAAAAAATCCAAGTGTAGTAGCACAGACTTGAAACCCAGGGATGAGAAGATGGAAACAGGAGTATCCCTGAGGATCTGCAAACTCTAGGACAAATGAGAGACCCTAACTCAAAAAAATCCTAGGTGGACAGCACATGAGGAACAATACCTGACGTTGGCCTCTAGTCCCACATGCATACACACTGGCACACACAAATGCACCTGCAGTACAACCCCTTACACACACCTCTTCATAATAGGCAATTCACTGAGAATTTCAAAAGTTACTAGTTAGATTCTCACTATCGAAAACCCTCATTTCAAAACACATAGGAAAGTTCTTAAAGTTAGCAGATAAAATTTTTGTATGCCAGCATTGGAATAGTATTGAAATAATTAATTGAATGTTTTGTCTCAGCGGTCAAAAATTCTTTTGATGAACAGTCTCCTAAGCAAAAAGGGTTTAATAAGTAGGAATAAAAGCATTAACAAAAAAGGACCATATTGCGGAGAATAAATGAGTACAATATAACTATAAAAACTCACCACAAGGGGCTCCCGAGATGGCTCAGCAGTTAAGCAGCACTTGCTCTTTCAGGGGACCTGGATTCAGTTCCTAGCACACAGGTCATGATTCACAGCCATCTTCAACTCCTGTTTCAGAAGACGCAACACCTTCTTCTGCCCTCCACTGGCATCAGGTATGCACACAGTGCACTTATATACATGCAGGAAAAATACTCATACATATAAAGCAAATTAAATATATTTTTAAAAATTCACCATAAAAGGAAGTCAAACAAGACTGAAACCAGAATTAGGATAGAAGGACATAGAGAATCTTTGACCCAATTTAAAAGCCTAAAGAGAACAGCAAGTCTGAACCCAACGTGTTTCTATAGCTTGAATAGTGGCCAGTGTGAAGTAACAGTGACCATAATTACTCTTCCAGTACAAGCTTTCTATCTGGTGACTTGGCATTAGGCAAGAGAGAAAAACAATCTTGAAGAGGCACTAAAAAGAATTGTGGTAGGCCAATAACTGCTGTGGTTTTCTTTCTGAGTTGAGGAATTTCAAGTCCAATGAACATTTGAAGAAGAGTGTGAGAGTTCAAAGTAAAACCCACAGGGAAGAGGACTGGCCATGAGAGAACTGAATAGATAAAGAACTTAAGAGAGCTACTGCATCCCTCTACATGCAGGTGATAAAACCATCCATGGAAAGAACCACTTGAAGAGAACAAAAGCAGTGATTATACATGGCTAATAGCAGTGCCTATTTACTACTACTACTACCAGTAATAATCTGTAACAATTTTATAAGGCGTGACTATAAAAATATATTACAAAGTAGACCTATCAGGGAATAAACTAGGTCTGCATCTTGAGTTCACTGGTGATTCCACATATTTATATGTGATATGAAGCAATTTTATGGCCCATGATATGATTTTTTTAATTTATTTATTATGTATACAGTGTTGTGCCTGCAAGCCAGAAGAGGGTGTCAGATCTCATTACAGATGGCTGTGAGCCACCATGTGGGTGCTGGGAATTGAACTCAGGACCTTTGCAAGAACAGCCAGTGCTCTTAACCTCTGAGCCATCTCTCCAGCCCCCCATGATATGATTTTAACTATTTGTTTTGATAGTTTACTATAGTTACCAAAAATAAAGCTACTGGTAAGCTCTCCTAACTTTGCAACTTCATGTGAACCCATATTTCAGAATAAAACATTTGAAAACTAGTGTATCAGTTAGCACCGGGAAGCCCTCATGTGACCAAATCTACCTACAATTCAGGAAAACCTGAAAATAAAGTAGAAAAGTATTTGAAGAAAGAATGACTTAACATTTCTAATTTCGCCGGGCGGTAGTGGCGCACGCCTTTAATCCCAGCACTCGGGAGGCAGAGCCAGGCGGATCTTTGTGAGTTCGAGGCCAGCCTGGGCTACCAAGTGAGTTCCAGGAAAGGCGCAAAGCTACACAGAGAAACCCTGTCTCGAAAAACCAAAAAAAAAAAAAAAAAAAAAAAATTTCTAATTTCTCCCATTTTGAACAAGATATAAGTCACAAACCCTCAAATTTCAACAAATTGCAGACTTAAACATGAAAAAAGTTACCAATATGAACATCAGAATCAAGTTGTTTAAAACCAGCAATTAAAAAGAAATCTTTTACAGTGTCCAGTTAGAAGATATTTCAGATAGAGAGGAACATTGATAAGTGTGACAGAAAATTTCTTTAAAAAAAATGCAATCTGAAAGAAAAAAAAGTTTGATTCCCTGGAAACCTGCAGGCTACTTTAGCCTGTGAAGCAGGCAGGGTAACTGAAGATTTTCACCTCCCCCTTTCCTCCACAACATCCAGTCCCCAGCCTCACTCCCAGCTCTGAAGCAGAAAACCTGCTGCAACTTCCCTTCCCTCCCACCCCCATCTCCAGATCGATCTTCCCTTCCTAACCTCCCTTCCCCCACTCAGTGCATTCTTCTCCCAGGCCCCAGCTCGGGCAGGCACTTCCTGGGAACTTGCAGGCCACTCCTGCCAGGGAAACAGATAAGCTAATTACACACTTTCACCACTCCTGTTTTTTTCAGAGTCTGATCTCCCAGTCTCATCTCCAGCTCTGTAGCAGAAAACCTGTTGTGGCCTCCTCTTCCTCTCTGCTCCATCCAATGTCCCCCGCTGATCTCCCTCCTCCCTTTCGCACTCTCTGCCCTTACCATTTAGACAAAGCGGCAGCCTACATAATCTGAAAAGAGTTTTACTAACTACACATCTGAGAGAGGGGTAATATCTAAAACATATAAAGGACTACAAAAACTAGATTTCAAGAAAACAAACAACCCAAATAAAAAATGGGGTACAGATATAACAGAGAATTCTCAAACAAAGAAACTCAAATGGCTGAGAAACACTTGAAAGGTCCAACGTCTTTAGTCATCAGGAAACTGCAAATCAAAGCTACTTTGAGATTTCATATTACACCTGCCAGAATGGCTAAGATAAATAAAACAAATAACAGCACATGCTGGAGAGGATGTGGAATAAGGGGAACACTCAACCATTGCTGGTGAGAGTGAGAACTTGTACAGCCACTATGGAAAGTGTGCAGTTCTTCACAAAGATGGAAATCGATTTACTTCAAGATTTAGCTATACCACTCTTGGACATATACCCAAAGGATGCTCAATCATACCACACAAGGCCTTTTGCTCAGCCATGTTCATTGCTGCTCTAATCACAATAGCCAGAAAGTGAAACAACCTAGATGTCCCCTAACAGAAGAATGGATAAAGAAAATGTACATTTGCACAATGGAATATTACTCATTCATTAAGAAATGAAGTTATGAAATTAGCAGGTAAGTGGTTGGAACTAGAAAAAATCATCCTGAGTAAATCCAGACTCAGAAACACAAATATGGTATATATCCTCTTATATGTGGGTATCAGCTATTAAGTCAACGATAACCAAGCTACAATCAGTAGAACCAGTTAGGTTAGATATAGAGTAAGGGACAGTTGGGGGACGAAAGGGGGACAGATGATCTCCCCAGGAAAGGGAAATAGAATAGATAGTTATGGATTATGTGGGGACAGAAGGATCAAGTAGTAAAGGCAAGTGGGAGATAAAGGAGGAATATGGGCAGAGACAGCTAAAATTAAGGGTCATTTGAGGGCTAATATGGAAACCTAGCACAATAGAAGCTTCCTAAAATATGTACATATTATTAAAGGATTTAACTAAAATCACCAAATAATGTGGGAAACAGAGTCCCAGCTGGACATCTCTTGTCACCAAGTGAAGCTTCCAGTACCAAGATTGGGTTACTCTGATCTATTGGCCAAAGGGGTCCCATGGGAATCCCCAGACAACACAGGGTGTTGCCAAGAATATAGGTGGCTCTCCACAAACTAAAAGCAAGGCCCCATTGCTGAAGACAGTATCTACACAACTCATTAAATATGGAGAAGTCAAGCCAGTGCCGATAAAAAGGCTTCACCCCTATATGCTAGTATCTTTGGTATAGGAAGGTACTCTGCAGGCTACCAAAGGAGAAATGTAAACACCAACCAAGCTACAAACCTTTTGACCTACAATGGCATCCTTTCTTCGGGATATGCTAGTGCAATGGTGCCGCAAACCTGTGGGAGTCATCACCGTATGTCTGATTTGACTTAAGGCTCACTCCAAGATAGAGAACCCTTACCTGAGAGTGCTTCAGTTACCGGGAACCTGAAAGTAGATAGTTCAGGGAGCTAGCGTAAACTAAATAATGCTGTTCTAAAAACAAAATGCAGAAACGGACAAACAAAAATGTAGCATTACATGACTCCTAATGACATAACACTCAGAATTAGTCATGGAAGTACTTTTCAAAAGTGAGTTTAAGCCAGGTGGTGGTGGCACATGCCTTTAATCCAAGCATGGGGGGTTGGGGGGAGCAGAGGCAGGTTGATCTCTGAGTTTGAGGCCAGCCTGGTCTACAGAGTGAGTTCCAAGGACAGCCAGGGCTGTTAAATGAAGAAAATATGTCTTGAACCCCCCCTCCAAAACATCAGTTAAAAATAGTATAATCTACAGTGTAGACTCTACATCTTTTGCCTGATTATTACTTAAGTGGTAGAGAAGGTGGCACTGGATAGATAACTCAATGATTAAGGGCATTTGTTGCTCTTGTAGAGAACCGGAGTTTGATTGTGAGCACCTCTGTTGGGTGGCTCACAACTACCTGTACCTTTCGCTTCAGGAGATTCAACACCCTTTTGTGGTTTCTGTGTGCACTGAGTTCATATGCACATGCCCACACAGAGACACACACATACAGGCAATTAAAAATAAAAATAAATCTTAATAAAAGACATGGAGAAGAAAAGTTGTTCTCTTTCTGGGAAGGCTCAATTTAAATATCCCATTGCTTTACTTAAGCATGTGGACAAGTATAGTAGAGTACAAAATATTTTGAGGAGGCAATTAAAGTACTTAGTAATAATAGATTATTGGTGATAGGGGAATGGATGGTCCACTAAATACTTTAACTGTCCCTGTATTTTTCAGTAGCTGTGGCCATAAACAGTGCACTATTTACAGCCTGAGAACAGCCTGGAAAGGCAAACACATGACAAGTCAGTTTCAAGAGCCATAACGATATTGCATGAATCAAATGAGTGCTCCAGTTTAGCTTCATGCATTCTTGGGGAACATATAAAATTGCTGGGTTAGAGAAAAGGCAGCAAACATCAAGACTGCAGTGGAAGAGTTGTCCTAATCCCCACATGAGTTTCTTGCATTTAAATGTCATTCAAACAGAAACAATGAGAACTTTCATTATGGGCAATATTTTTCAAGGACATTTATATAGTGAACAGCTTTAGAAGATACAAAGCCACCTTGAGGAGCAGAAGGGGGATGTTTGAATTGATCGCAACAAAGACAGTATCTTCAATGACACAGTTGCCCACAGTTCCTTTGAAAGACTGATACTGGGCTGGCAAGATGCCTCAGTGGGTAAGGGCACTTGCCTCCAAGCCTGACTGCCTGAGTTTGATACCCAGTACCCACACAATGGAAGGAGAGAACCAATGCTCATAAGTGAACCTCTGGCCTATATAACACAAATGCTAAAACAGGTCTTTTAATAAAAACCTGGAGCCAGATATTGGGCTAAATGCTGAAAGACAGAGAGACAAAGGAACAAGCCACTACCACATCTTACCTCTAGGACTCCTCAGCCTAAAAAGCCTCCAACCAAAAAAGGGCTTTAGTTCCTGTCTCCTGATGCCTTATATACTTTTCTCTGCCCAGCCATCACTTCCTTCCTAGTGCTGGAATTAATGGCATATGTGCTTCCCAAATACTGGGATCAAAGATGTGAGATCTCAAGTGCTGGGATTAAAGGTGTGTGATTCCAGGAGATCACTTCCTAAATATAACACCAGCAGCACAGACACTGAGAGAAACAATTAATAAATGGGACCTCTTTAAACTGAGAAGCTTTTGTAGGGCAAAAGACATGGTCAATAAGACAAAAAGACAGCCTACAGAATGTGAAAAGACCTTCACCAACTCCACATCTGACAGAGGACTGATCTCCAAAGTATATAAAGAACTCAAGAAACTAGACATCAAAGTAATGAACAGTCCAATTAAAAATGGGCTAAAGAGCTAAACAGAGAATTCTCAAAAGAAGAATCACAAATGGCTGAAAGATATTTAAAGAAATGCTCAACATCCTTAATCATCAGAGAAATGCAAATCAAAACAACTCTGAGATACCACCTTAACCTGTCAGAATGGCTAAAATCAAAAACACTAATTGACAGTCAATGTTGGAGAGGATGTGGAGCAAAGGGAACAGTCCTTCACTGTTGGTGGGAATGCAAATGTGTACAACCACTGTGGAAATCAGTATGGCGATTTCTCAAAAAAATTGGGACTCAATCTACTTCAAGACCCAGCCATACCACTCTTGGGCATATACCAAAGGAATGCTTAAGCATACCACAATGATACATGCTCAACTATGTTCATATCAGCACTATTTGTAATAGCCAGAACCTGGAAACAACCTAGATGCCCATCAACAGAAGAATGGATTAAGAAAATGTGGTACATATACACAATGGAGTACTACTCAGCAGAGAAAAACAATGACAGCATGAAATTTGCAGGCAAATGAATGGAACTAGAAAATATCATCCTGAGTGAGGTAACCCAAACCCAGAAAAACAAACATGGTATGTACTCACTCATAAGTGGATTCTAGATATAAAGCAAAGAACAATCAGACTGCAACCCACAGAACCAGGGAGGCTATATAGCAAGGGGGAACCCTAGGATGACTGTGGTTTATAATAAGTTTTGGTTTTACTCAATTACTAGGCAAGCCTCAATCAAACATTTCACCATTAGGATGAGAATTTATACTGTATCAAGCGGATAATAGAAAAATAAATAAATAAATAAATAAATAAATAAATAAATAAATAAATAAATAAATAGGAAATTTTTTTTTAAAGGTGTGTGACTCCCAAGTATTGGGATTAAAGGTGTGTGCCACCACTGCCTGGCTCTGTTTCTCTCCTAAACTGAGTCAATCTCATGTAATCCAGGATGGCTTTGAACTCACAGAGATCCTGTCAGATCTCTGCCTCCCGAGTGCTAGGATTAAAGGTGTGTGCCACCACTGCCTGGCTTCTATATTTGTTCAATCTAGTGGCTTGTTCTGTCCTCTGATCTTCAGGCAAGTTTTATTAGGGTACACAATAGATCACCACAGGCCTCCACATTTAATATGATACTTTCATATGCGCTCAGCATCAGCTATGATGAAAACACTTAGCATGCCCAATATCTACCTGGACATCAATCTGTCTATGATGCCTTCATGGGAACTGGAGTGTGTTTCAGTCACACACAAGTTTGGGTTGCTATAACAGAATACCATAGGATTAGCAAGCTCACACATTTGTTTCTAGCAGTTCTGCATTCTGGAAGGTCCAAGGTCTAAATACCAGAAAAAAACAAATGTTTGATGAAGGCCTTTTTCGTGGTTTACAGATAGCCATTGTCCCATGTCCTCACAACTTCTCATATCTTTCCAAGGAGAGAAAGGAGGCAGGCTTGAGAGCAAGGGAAATTGTATTCGGTCCCTTCTTAAAAGGTTACTCATTTTCATCACGACAGCTCAAATGCCAGGAAATTTACCTCTCCAAGACTCTATCTCCTTATGTTAATGTCATGTTGAGAGTTTGGTCACACATTTTTCAGTTCATAACAGGAGCAAAGGCTGGGATGGGGGCACAAATACATTCGGGAATCTCATGTTGTCTGCATGACATGAATAACAAAATCTTGGTTCTTGTCTTCTTCCAGCATCACTGAAATAGTGGCAGGCTAACATGATAAACTGAAAGGAGAGTTAATTCTCAGACCATGTGTGATTCTTTCTAAAAATGTATTAGCATATATTAGTTGTACAGTGTAGTTGGATTCAGTGTGTTATTTCCATTTACACATGCAGCATGAACTTTTCAAATCTTCTGTTTTCTTTACCATCTTCTGTGTACCCTTCTTAGTCTCCAAAAATCACCATCTTAATTTCAAGTTGAATTTTTAACCTTCAGAATATGAGAAACAACATGCAATATTTGCCTTACTGTGTCTGCCTTATGTTTACATTTGACATTTTTCCACTGCTGTGTGTGTTAGGTATCCACTTAGAATGGTCTAGTAGAATTTTCTTAAATTGTTGATGTTCTACTGTATAGTTTAAGGGCTTTTCTTTATCTTGCAGCTTTGACAGCCTGACTATAATACTCAGGGGTGAAGATCTTTTATGGTCATACCTATTTACAAACTTATAAGCATCATGCACATGAAGAGCCAAATTATTTCCACAATTAGAAAGGTTTTCTGGTATTATTTCATTAAATAGGTTTTTTTGCACTAACATTTTAAGAATAATATTGCATTAATTCTTTGATAATTTCATACAGTGTATTTGATTAAATTCAACCTTTTCCTTCAACTCAAGGGAGATCTATCCCTTACTTCCATATCCACCCAAATTTGTATCTTCTATTTTTAAAAACTCATTGAGTCCGTTTGTCTTCCCCAAATTCTCCTGGGTGTGTGGCCAGCCTCTGGAATGTGGCCGACCTACTAGGGGTTACTCCCTTAATAAAAGCTGAATCTCCTTCTCGCAGCAGTTATCACTTGCCGCAGCCCTCAGCAGGGATGAGACTTTGTGTCCATCTACCACCTCCACACTGGGATTTTGTCTGGCTTGAGCTTGTCTAGGTCTTGTGTATGCTGTCACAACCACTGTGACTTCATATATTCAATGCTCTGTTGTGTCCAGAAAATGCCATTTCCTTGAATTCATCAATGCCATCTTTCACTTACAATCTTTCTGACCCCACTTTCACAATGATCCCTAAGCCTTAGAGGGATGGGTGTGATATAGATGTCCCATTTAGGACTGAGCATTCTGCACTCTCTTATTCTCTGCATGTTGACCAGTTGTTGGCCTCTGTGTTAATCATCATCTTCTTCAAGAAGCTTCTCTGATGAAGGCTGAGAGGTGTACTAATCCATGGGGTTATTAGTAAGTCACTAGGAATCAGTTTAATACTATGGTACTCTCCTCCAAGCTTCATTACTACTAGCTTTCATAGTGCTGAAAAATATTATGCACATGACCAGAGGAGAAATGTAGTTATCAGTCTTATCCAGTTGTGAGCCACACAAGAGACTGGCCTGCTAAGCTATGCCCACCGGTGCAATAATGGCACAAATGTTATGCCAGTAGCCAACCACTTTCTGATTGGACTTAAGGTCCACTCCACAAGATGGAAGTCATACGTGCCACAGCTATTGGGACCAAGCACCTGTAACTAGATAAGACAGAGACTCTAAGGGAGATTCTTTTCATAAGAAACACTTAAGTAGCTTATATGGTCTGGTGGAATGGAATAGCTAAAGAGTATCTACATTATAATCTTGCAATCTTTTAATTTGTAACCTAACATGAACCTAACATAATATTAATTTTATTTATTTTTGAGACTTTTCTATATAAGTGCTATGTTTACATAATTTTTCCCCACCTCTCCTCTTTCCAACTCTTCCTCTTTCATCCCTGTTCCCTCTCAAATTCATGACCATATGTATATAATATATATGTATATATTACTAGGTCCATTTAGGGTTATTCTTGTGTATATTTTTTTCAAGACTGACCACTTGATATTGGATAATCAATTAGGGGGCTCATCCCTGGGGAAGACTGATTCTTCCTCTATCAGCAGTTACTAATTACTATATCTCTTCATCTAGGACTGGGACCTTGTGTGATTTCCCCCATCCACCCTTGTAGCAGGAATCTTAAAAGTTCTTATTAATAAAATCAAACCTGGAGCCAGGTATTGGGATGAACTGGAAGATCAGAGAACAAGCCACAGGTATCTCACCTTGCCAATTCCTCAGCTGGTCCTGTTTCCTCAGACTGGAAGCTTCTGTGTCCTCATCCCAATGGCTCTCCGCTGAACTGCTGCTTAAAAGCCTGAAGCTTAACCAGCCACATGCTTAACCAGCCAAATGCTTCTAGTTTCTGGTCCTCACGCATTATATATCTTTCTGCTTTCTACCACCACTCCCTGGGATTAAAGGCTGGCTTTCTGGGATTAAAGGTGTGTGTCACCATGCTTGGCTATTTACAATGTGGCCTTGAACTCACAGAGATCCAGAGGGATTTCTATCTCTGGAATGCTAGGATTAAAGGTGTGAGTGCCACCATTTTCTAGCCCTTGTATCTAGTGGCTGTCTGTTCTCTGACCCCAGATAAATTTATTAGAGTACAACTGTCTTATTAAATAAGAAACACAGAAACAATGTAAAAGAGAAAGCCGAGAGGTCAGAGCTCAGAGCTAAAATCTCACCCTTCCGCCTGCGGTGTCCCAGCTTCCCGAAAGAGAGCTACTTCCTGTCTGTACGTCTTTTTTATAGTATTATTGTTCTGCCTTCTCATTGGTTGTAAACCCAAACACGTGACTGCCTCGTCACTGTCTGAATGTACAGCCCCCTAGGTCTTAAAGGCATATGTCTCCAATGCTGGCTGTATCCCTGAACACACAGAGATCTATGGGATTAAAGGCGTGTGCCACCACCGCCACACTCTGTCTTTGACTCTAATAGCTCTGACCCCTGGGCAACTTTATTTATTAACATACAATCAAAATCACATTTCAGTACAATTAGAATACCACCACACACCCTGGCATGTCAACTGGTATCATTGTTCTTGTCTTATTTAGGTGACCATATTTTTTGAGATATCATGACTGCAGCCTTCCTGTCCTGGTCCTCTGGCTCTTATACTCTTTCTGCCCCCTCTTCCATTATATTCCTTAAACCTTAGGTGTAGATACTTTGTTGTAGATGTATCTGTTGGGGATAGGCACCCCACATTCAGTAGTTCTTAGCATTTTGACTAGTTGTGAGTATCTGTAGTGGTCTACTTCTGTTGAAAAAAGAAGGGTCCTTGATGAGTGTTGAGAGACACTTATAGATGGAAATAAGGATAGGTGTTTAGAATGCTGTTGGGACTTTAATGGACTGGGAAAATGTCAGTTGTAAGTTGTCCTCTAGGGTCTATGACCTCACCAGCTATGGGTAGTTGGCTAGGTTTACAGTACCAAGCATGTAACTGAACAGGCCCGCAGTCCAACGAGATGACTTTTGGTTACTCCCAAGGTATAAGTGCCACTATTGTACCTTTGCAGATATTTTGCCATGCTGGTCATGGTTGTGATTTGTAGGCTTTACATCTGGGTTGGACTGTTGATTGATCTTCTCCCTAGGCAGCTTTTTATTATGACCTTTAGATATTCTGAAACTGTAAACAGTTGTTTATTTAATACTGCCCCTGTAGTCTTGAGTCACTTCTCCATTTTCTGTCTCTCTGTCTCTGTCTCTCTGTCTCTGCCTGCCTGCCTGCCTGCCTGTCTGTCTCTCTGTTTGTCTGTCTGTCTGTCTGTCTTTCTCTGCGTGTGTGTGTGTGTGTGTGTGTGTGTGTGTATCTGATCACACTGTTTTAATACATCTGTCTTTAAGTTCAGATCCTAATTCTTGTAGTTGATCTAGTATGTTGCTGAAGCTTTCAACTCTATTTTTATTTGACTTATTAACCTCTTCATTTCTGAGATTTTGGATTTGCTCTTTAAATTATTTTTGCTGATTTTTTCATTTATATTTTCATTGACTTCCAAATTTCATGTGGTTATATATTTGCTTTTTATAGTCATTCTTTAAAATTTAAAATTTTAGCATATAGGTCATCCATATCAATTTTTTGGGATCAGTCACTAGAGGATTATGTTCTCTTGAAGGCAGCACATTATCCTTTTTTCCTCCCTATTTACTAAAATTGTCATGTACCCTAAAATTTCTTTCATTTGGTTGCTGAGTTATCATTACTACCTAAGTTTATGGAGTACAGTTGTTAATAATAGGCTTCCATTTAAAATGTGTCCTGGCATCCTAGTATTCTGGTCCTCACAATCTTCTGGACACCTTCTTCTGTTATGTTCCACAAGCAAAAGATGCAGGAGTTGTGATGTAGATGTATACATTGGGGTGAACTCTCCACCATACATTGATCTCTACACTGAGTCCAGTTGTAGTTTTCTGTTATGGTCTCTATTTGCTGTAACAAGAAGCTTCTTTGATGAGGTGTTGTAGCTACTGCTTATACCTGTGGGTATAAGAATAAGACTTTGAATGTAATAAGGCATTATACTGGTCTAGAAAAGTGACCATAGTACATTCTTTTCTTAGGTCGATGACTTTACTAGCTCTGGGAAGCTGGGTAAGTCTCTAGTAGCAGCAGTTGGCACCCAATATGTGAATGCCAGTTCTTGCACCTTTATATATATATTTTACCACACTGGTAATTGACACAGTTCATAGGTATTGTAATCATGTAGGACTGTTTAATTGCTTCTCTCCCTTGGTAGCTTGCACAGTATTTTCTGGAACCATTAATCCTAAACCACATGAAAGAGGCATTCAGGTCAGATTCAGCTCAAGTCATCAAGGAATTGTGACCTAAGTGTTTGGTGTATTAAGCAGTGGAGTACCATGTTTCATCCCTGAGAGGCAATCAAGAGCTAAATAGTGTCTCTACTCGTAGTCAATATATGTTTTGGGAGTCAACTGGACTACCCTGACCAATACTCCAAAAGGAGGTTTCTTATGTCTGCTACTAGGGCTTTTGTTAGTCTGTGGTTTTTGTGGAGAGCATTGTCAGTCCAATGGTTCATCTTCCATACATACACACATGCACACATACACACATACATACACACACATATATGTGTATGGTGGTTTGAGTAAGAATGGTTCCCATATGTCATCAGAGAGTGAGTGACACTATTTGAGAAAGATTAGAAGACATGGCCTTATTGGAGGAAATGTATCACTGGGGTGGTCTTTGAGGTTTCAAATGCCCATACCAGGCCCAGGCCCCCCCCCTCTCTCTCTCTGTCTGTCTCTCTCTCTCCCTTAGTAGATCAGGATGTAGCTCTCAGTCACTTCTCCAGCATTGTGCATGCCACCATTCTCTCTGCCCTGAAGATAATGGACTAAACCTCTGGAACTGTGAAAGCCCCCAATTCAATGCTTTCTTTCATAAGAATGCAAAAGATGAGTCGGGCTGTCATTGTATCATGCTTCCAGCTAAGCATCATATGTGCTTTTTTGGCCTGTTGTAAATGGCTTTGGTCATAGAGAATATCATGGTAAAATTATAAGGGCCCATTATCTCTGTGGACTATGCAAGAGAGAGCATTCTAGTAGTTTAGATAATAGCAACGATGTGGGATTCTATCCTTGAGGTATTCTTACAGTAGAGATAGAGGCCCCTTCCAGGCAATGGGCCATTCATCAGGAAATGTGTTGTACTAACTCTGATACTGCTGTGGTCCTCTCACACTGGCAACTCCTAAAGTGATGAAGAAACTGACATACTTGTCCCCCAACCAGTCAGTTGGGTTCATATGTAGCATTATAGAATCCGTGGGAGAACTGAAGCAGCAAGTCTGTGCTTCTCAAGTCCAATAGTTCGCAGACAAGGTGTAGGTATGGGTATGCTGCAGCACTCTGAACATCATAGATGAGATACCAACAGTATCGTGGTATTCCCCACTGCCAACGGCTTTGCGCAGTTACTGGTACTATATGACATCAGGAAGGTCCTGTTAGCCCTTTTCTGGTTATGTGTGTCTGAGAACAGATAAGAGTTTTTTCTCCCCTATCCCCATCTCTGTGTCTCTTTCATGCTCCAGAGACAGGATGACATCCTGAGCCATGGAGTTATGCATGACTCTTTCATTTCCCCGCAGGCCTAGCAGCAGCTAGGGTCATGGTGTTCCCTCATTTCCTTGTTGGTAACATGAGCCTGGGAATGGCAGAGGCAGGAAGAGTATTTTCACTACTGAGGCTGGTATGAGTTGACATAAGTTTGATCATGCCCTTAATTTGGGGGTGGGAGGCAAATACCCTTATCTCCTGATTATGCCTTGTGATCGCATTCATTTCCGTCCATGCTCTTCAGTGCAAGGCACCCAGCCAGCTTAGGTTACAGTCACTCTCCTAAGGTGAGCTGGTTTTTCAAGGCATCTGGCTGCTGAGCAAATACTGTGGAATGTCTCTGATGCCTCAGAGATGGGAAAGGTGACCTTCTGTTTAAGTCAAACCCAGACAATAGATACCATCTCAAGATGGCTCCAGGTTCCAACACCTTAGGGAGTTCACTGGAGATGATGTGATATCCTTTTCCAAGTAGGAATGCCATGATGATAACCAGACTACTTATCTAAGTGTTCTGGAAACCTGTAAGGATTGTGAAACTTTACAGTAACTACAATTGACAGAGTTTGCCCTAATATAGTCTGCTAGGACTCCACCTCTGCTGCTTTCAAAAGAGAGACACCCACTCCCCCTAGCTGTGGAGCCACAGTGTCAAATGTCAGGAAACTGTGTGCCATTTGATGCTGTTGTCCTAGGTCTCTGAATCTTAAAGACTTTCTTGCTGATATTAACTATACCCCTATGGTCATTAACATAAATATGTAGTATGTTGTTGTTGCTTTGTTTCTTTGTGGAAGAAATGAGTACTAGGCATCTCTCCTCTGCTACTGTGAATTGACAGTTCTCAACTGATTTCTGGAACATTTTGGATGGCTATCACTTGGCTCAGGAAAATTCAGTCCTGTGGCAATTCAGCCTCTGGGATCTTCCTATGTCTCCGACCTCTTTCATGGGAAAAAAGTTGCTTTTTTCAATGAGGACATATAAAGGAATCAAAGTAAGGAAGAAGAGGTTTGGAGAGCAGTTTTAAGGGAGAGATCAATAATAGATGACGTTTACCTTCTGTTTCAATGATTCACACAAGCCCGCCAAAGTAACGATGGAAGAAGACAAAATAAAACAGCGTTCATTTGGTTGCCATTTCCTCTGTAAGTTATCTTTTGGAAGCCTAAATACAATGATATATAAGATAGTTTTAACTTCAGAAAGCCTAGAACTTGGCATTTCCTTGTTTCTTACGTTTTACTGTGAATGTTTTCAAATATCTGAAAATAGAACTAATTGCAGGGAAAGGCCATCTAATCATCACTTAGAGTCCATAAATTAGCATTTTAATATTCATGCTTTATTAAATATGAATCTATTTTCCTTTTATTCATCCACCAATTCATACTGTTTTGATGAATTTCAAAGTAAGTTTCAAATATCAGTATACTATTCTTCAAACACTCCAGCATTCATAAGTATAATACAAAATTTCTTTAGTGTTTTTTTTTCCCTTCTGAGGATTATTTGATTTCTGTTGCTGTCTATAAATAATACCAGCTCAGAGATTTTAAGGAGCACTCATTTACTACACCACACCTGTAGGTCAAAAGTTCACCATGACATAGCTGGAATCAAATTAATAACAGGTTTAAAGCAGGGGACCATGTAGACTGAATTCTCATGCAGAAATTTTGGGGGAGAATTTACTGTTCTGTTCACTGTATGGGCTGAATTTAGTTTCTTGTAACTATTAGCATAGGGTACCTGATTTCTTGCTATCTATAAATCAAGGGCTAGTCTCAGCTCCTAAAGACCACTTATATTACTTACCATGAGTCCCCATTCATACCTAGGGCTTTCCAATTAGCAGTCAAGAATCTCCCTTGTGCTGGATCTCTTGTGCTTTGAATTTGTTTGAGTTCTTAGTCTCTGACATTTACACACAGGTTTAAAGGAATCGTGACTGCAGGCTCACCCATATTATCACTCCTTCTTAAAGGCAACTGCATGTAACTTTATCTATTCAAGAGGGTTTTCTATTTCATTTTCCAGGGGATTATATGAGTCACATAACCAAGACTTCCAATTTTGCCTGTGATTTGAAAGATAAATACATTGGGTGCTACATTCCCTAAGGTTTCAACAAATTCGCTTACCCCATGAAGCTGCAGCATCACAGAAAAAAAAAAAACATAGACTTAATTTCAAAAGGAGCCTGTCAAAACATTTCCAAAAGGGCTTGTGCCACTTTATACTCCCACCAAGAAACAGAGTTTGGGTTGCTTCAAGTCATCACCAACATTTTATGTGGCTGAAGTTAATGTTAGCCTTTCTAGCAAATTGTAATCATCTGTTCCTGTGGTTTTGTTTCTTATTTCTTTGATGATTTTTTTGTAAGCGGTTTCAAATGCTTATTGGTCATTTGTGTGAGTCCTTTGTGAAGTGTCTGTTCAAATATTTTACACATTTTAATTTAGGTCTTTTGTAATTGAGTTTAAGGACTTACTTACACATTGTGCATTCCAAGCCTTGATTCAATTACACATTTTTGCAAATATTTCTCCTAGTTTGTAGTTTGATTAGTAATTTCCTTAATGATGCGTTTTGATGATCAGCTTTAAAATTAGATGAAGTCTAATTGATTTTTAAGTACAATACCACTATGGGTCAAGAGGGAAAAAATGTCCCTTAACAAAAAAAACAACATGTTACCCACAGGGACAGGAAGTAGCTCCAGGGATGAGGCATCTTTGTGCCATTTTGCCACATATTATTGCTTAAAATTACCAATTAAAATATTTATTCACAAGTACAAAAATAACGGGGTGCATGTTAGATTGGAGGAGGAATTGTTGTAGAAACTCGCATCTTTTAATGGTCATATAGAGAAATTTACTAAATAACTGTTGTCTTTTTGTGTAAGTGTATGCTATATGTAAGTGTTTGTATACGTGTGTAAAGTAGGTATGCATGCATGTGCATATGTGTGTGGGCCAGAGGTCAATGTCAAGTGTTTTCCTCTATTATTTTATTTATATTATAAAATTTAATATAAAACATTTCATTATAAAATTTTCATACATGCACACAACATAACATTTGGATGGAATTCTCAACAGATGCCTGTTAAGTCCACTTGATCTATGATGCCATTTAACTCTGATACTCTATTTTCTGTCAGGATGACCTGCCTATTGATAAGAGTGAGAGATTAAAAGTTACCTACTGTTACTGTGTTGGATTAACCTGTGACTTTATATCTAGTGCTATTTGTTTTATAAAAACTACATTCCCATCATACTCATAGAATTGTAGTGTCTTTTTGACAGACTGTTCCATTCATCAGTAATATGTGATCTTCTTTCTGCCCCTGATGCGTTTTAGTTTGAAGTCTGTTTTCTTAGATAGTAGAATAGTGGTGTCATCTTGAGTACTACTTCCGTCTTTTGCATAAAATAATACCTTTTATGTATGATAATCTGATGATGAGATATGTTTCTTAGAGACAGAAAATAGATATCTTTTATTTTTGGTCATCTTATATTTTGACTTTTCTCTGTCATACAAATGTGTGTGTGTGTGTGTGTGTGTGTGTGTGTGTGTGTGTGTGTTGTGTGTTTGGTAAATACATAGGCCTGTATGTATGTACATATGTATGCTCAGCTGTACTTTCATCTATGGAGTCCAGAGGTTGGCATTGAATTTGTTCCTCTTCTGTGTTCCACCATGGTTTTTTGACAGAGGATCTTTGTCTTAGTTAGGGTTTTTATTGCTATGATAAAACACCATGACCATAAGTAACTTGGGGAGGAAAGGGTCTATTTCACCTCGTAGATTACAGTCCATCATGGGAAGAAGTCAGGACAGGAATTCAAACCCAGCAGGAAGCTGGAGGCAGGAGCTGATGCAGAGGCCACCGAGGGGTGCTACTTACTGGCTTGTTCCTCTGGTTTACTCAGCCTGCTTTGTTATAGAATCCAGGACCACCAGCCCAGGAATGGCACCACCCACCATGGGCTAGGCCCTCCCCCATCAATCATCAATAAAAAAAAAAAATTCACACCAGGCAGCGGGAGCACACGCCCTTAATCCCAGCACTCAGGAAGCAGAGCCAGGCAGATCTTTGTGAGTTTGAGGCCAGCATGGGCTACAGAGCGAGATCCAGGACAGGCAGCAAAACTACACAGAGAAACTCTGGCTCGAAAAACCAAAAAGAGAAAAGAAAAGAAAAAAAAGAAAAAAAAGGAAAAGAAAGGAAAGAGAAAAGAAAGAAAGAAAGAAAGAAAGGAAGGAAGGAAGGAAGGAAGGAAGAAAGAAAGAAAGAAAGAGAAAGAAAGAAAGAAAGAAAGAAAGAAAGAAAGAAAGAAAGAAAGAAAGAAAGAAAGAAAGAAAGAAAGAAAGAAAGAAAGAAAGAGAGAAAATTCACAAAGCATGATGTGGTGGCACACACCTTTAATCCCAGCACTTGGGGGACAGAAGCAGGTGGATCTCTATGAGTTTGAAGCTAGCCTGGTCTACAGAGTGAGTTTCAGGACAGCTAGGGCTGTTACACAGAGAAACCATGTCTTGAAAAAACAAAACAAAACATACACCAGAGGCTAGCAACAGGACAGTGCCATGGGGGAATTTTCTCAATTGAGGTTTACTCTTCCAAAAAGGCTCTAGCTTGTGTCAAATTGACAATCTTTCTTCCAACATGGGGCTTGCCATTTCAGGTAGATTGTCTGGTCTCTGAACCTCTTGGAGATCTGACTGTCTCCGCCTCCACCTAGCGGAGGGGTACAGGTGTGTGCCATCACGCTGAACTTTTATATGAGTGCTAGTGTTACAAACTCCGGCTCTCATGCTTGCACCGCATTTTACCCAGTCATTCCTTTCCCCAGGTCTTGCTTTTTAAATACAATCTGCAACTCTGTATCTTTTGTTCTCTTTGTTGTAGTTAATGATTCTCTCCGAGTATCTCTGGGACTTCCAGGAACTTGTTAGGTAGTCCAGGCCTGCATTTTACCGACTGTCCTATCTCTACAGTCCACATAATTATACATAATTATAGCCCACAAAATCTTACTCCTTACAAGTAAAATGTTTATCTTTTATATGTCTTTGGGCTACCTCAAGATTCTTGGCTTTCCCTTAATAATGTCAGCGTTAACTAGCCAATTATAAGTACTGCTTTATTTTTATTCAGATATCTGTATTGAGATAAGCCTTGCTTGTCACTTGTTTATTTAATTGCTTTTTCTGCTTGTTGAATGAAAAGATACAGCTGTACCTGGTCAGTGAAAACATAATTCTTCTACTTACTATGAAGTGATGTTACAAAAGAGAAGCAAAATATTAACCCCATAACTTAAATAGTACCATTATATTTTTGCTATGTATTTATGTACATAGATGTCAAAATACTTTATGGACATAAATGTGAGAAAGCTACTTTTTTACTCAGTTGTAGAAAGATCATTAGGGAATCCAAGATCATCCAAGGTATCTCTAAGATAAAACAGTTCTAAGGTATCATTTGCCATTTTCATTTTCATTATTCTTCAAAGAATATTTAGAAAAAAATGCTTGTGGCTAACAATATATTACATTAAGAAGAACAATGAAAATCCAGTCATTTCCCAAGCCAAATAATGAGATTTGCAAATCTGTAAAACTATGCCACTCCTATTATTTTTTTAGAATATAGTTACTCTTCATTAATTTGTTATTCCTGTTTTGTAATATACTTACTTAATTTTAAATGAATTAATACATATTTTTAAAAATTTTTATCTTTTTAAAACTAAAGCTGTTTAGAGACACCTCTGTACTTTGTTTTTTTATAGTACAGAAATGGAAAAACCTTGAAAACTACTAGGTTAAATCAGCTTCCTGACTTGAACAGAATTAAGCATAGTTTGGGGTCCATAGATATAACATTTTCCCAGCAGTAGCTTTTGTTGCATTGTCCATTGATTTTCCAACAGCTCAGCATCACTGTCCAAAGGATAAGCCTTGCTTTCATCCGTTGGATTGTGACCACACTGACAGTCCTGTAACGGCCTCGGAGTTAGTACTTCCAAACTCTTCCCCTAACTTGCCCTCCTTTTTCAATCTTCTAGGCTGCATATTTGGCTGTTTCTTTATTTAGCATTTAGGAGCTTTGTGTTAGCTACTTTTCCCTTGCTGTGAAAAACACCATAACCACAAATGACTCACAAAAGATGAAAAAATACTTTTGCTTTGGTTCCAGAGGGATGAATGTCCATCATGGTGAGGAAGTATAGCACGAGGCAAGAGGCATGGTGGCCAGAGCAGGAAGCTGATAGACTACATCTTCGTGTGTGAGCATAAAACGAAGAGAGAAGAAACAGATGCAGACCCACAACCAAACATTAGGCGGAGTTCGGGGACTCCTGCAGATGTGGGGGAGAAAGAGTTGTGGGAGCCAGAGGGGTCAAGGACAACACTAGAAAACTCACAAGTTCAACTAACCTGGGTTCATAGGGGCTCACAGAGACTGGATCGACAACCAGGGAGCCTTCATGGGACTGATCTAGGCATTCTGCATGTATGTTACAGTTGTGTAGCTTGGTCCTTTTGTGGGACTCCTAACAGTGGGGAATTGGGGCTGTCTCTGACTCTTTTACTGGCTTTTAGGACCCTACTCCTCATTCTGGGTGACCTTGCCCAGTCTAAATACATGGGGAGGTGCTTAGTCTTACTGCAACTTGATATGCCATGTTTTGTTGATACTCATGGGAGACCTGCCCTTTCCTGAACAAAAACGGAGGGAGAGTGCATTAGGGAGTGGAAATAGAGGGGGATTGGGGAGGAGCGGCTGGGAGGACAGGGGGGAGGGGAAACTGCAGCTGGAATGTAAAATGAATAAATACATAAATAAATTTTTAAAAAGAGAAAACTAGAAGTAGGATGAGGCTATATAATCTCAAAACCTGCCCCCAGTGCCATAATCCTCCAGCAGGGTTACAGCGTATAAACCTCCCCTAACAGTCCCACCAGCTGAGGACCAAGTGTTTCAGTTACTGAAAACCACATGAAACATTTCTCATTCAAACCACCACAGGCTGCATGTTAGCTTAGTAAAATTGAAGTAATAGGACTCTAATAGTAAAATATTTCCCAAGCAGAGGACACATCTGAAGAGGAAACACTTTATAGTCTGTCATCTTTAAAACCTGATCAGAATTACCAGATTTGGTATACACTCTCCAAAGAAGAGAGAATTGCAGCCAGATGTGGTAGCACATGCCTTTAATCCCAGCACTTGAGAGGCAGAGGCAGGAGGATCTCTATGAGTTCAAGGCCAGCCTGGTCTACAGAGCAAGTTCCAGGACAGTCAGGGCAATGTAGAAAGACTCTATCTTGCCGGGCGGTGGTAGCGAACGCCTTTAATCCCAGCACTCGGGAGGCAGAGCCAGGCGGATCTCTGTGAGTTCGAGGCCAGCCTGGGCTACCAAGTGAGCTCCAGGAAAGGCGCAAAGCTACGCAGAGAAACCCTGTCTCGAAAAACCAAAAAAAAAAAAAAAAAAAAAAAAAAAAAGAAAGACTCTATCTTTAAAAAAAAAAAAAAAAAAAAGGAGCATTTTGTAGAAAAAAAGTATAGGGAAAGAATCTTTTGAATTTCTTTTATACATAATCAAGAATATTTTATAACAAACATTCATCATTTTATGATTTAATAGATTAAATGATTTTGTATATGTTATCTGTGATTTTATACATATTAAGCAGACATCACTCATGTGGTTACCTATATTCAAGATCTGTGAAAAGTAGTGAGATATGTCTGTCTATGCATATACAGTATGTATAACAATCTAAATGAATATGAGTGTATATAAATTCAAAAAGACAGTACTGTTGATTTCTCCTAGTATGTCGGCCTTCTCAGGTTTTACCTTATTCTACAAAGTTGTTCCATCATATAAAATGGTAAATTGACTGACGTAGTAAACATGTAAGAATACTCAAACATGATCCCCACTAGAGGTAGCACATTAAAATACAAACTTTAGTTAGTTTATAAAAAGAACAAAGTAATAAAATGTCTTTGGATATCCCTAAGCCAATAAGTATATAAAGAGATTTAAAAAAAATGAAAGGGGTATTTTATAGAATTGATATACTGCTATTGTTCTATGATATAACTATCAGAAAAACAAATTATAGTAAACAACCAATCTAACACTTTAATTCATTTGTAAGTCTATTTTAAAGCATCCATTGTCAATACTGTCTAAATATTCACTATTAATTACACTTTGTAGTCCTCCAAATCCAGTGAGATAATAGCCTACCTTATCTCTAGACTTTACCCTGTGGGAGTCATCACGTTCGAAACTGGCTACTCAAGGATGTCTGCCTTTTTGTTAGGCAGGCAAGCATTTGTGTATTGAGACTACGGAGAACATGGTAAAGCCACTTTCGAGTGTACACTGTGTTTATTCACATTGTAGACAAGAGTGAAGACAGAGGAAACAATATGCTGAGAGGAGACTACTTTCACCTTGGCAAAAACTCACTTCCTGGGGATGTGGTACATTCATCACTTCTCCCCAACTTTAAGAAAACTTTGAAGAGCACATGGCAAGATACCTCAGTGGCTAAGAGTGTGTGCTTCAAATTTTGTTCCCAGCACCCATGTCCAGCAGTTGACAACCACTTGTCATTTCAGTTCCAGGGACATGGCTCCTTTGACCTCTACAGGTACCTCTAATCATCATAACTGACCCCCCACACACATACACACAACTAAAAATAATGGAAGTCTTTAAAAAAGAAATATAAATCAATAAAAATATTAACTAGACACTAGAAGAGTGATTATTAGGGGTACTGGGTGCAGGGGTGAAAAAAGGGGATTGGTATGAAAAATGAATTGTTTTACACATGTGTAGAAATATCCCAGTGTGAAACCAATTAATTTGTATAATTAATAAGTACTAATAAAAAGTTATTAAAAAGCAGCATAACAGCACCAAATCATTTATTTTTAAAAACCAACATAAGAAAACTTACAAATTTAAACTGTACTTTCTAAATAACTTTCAAGGAATCAGCAAAGGAATATGACTTGAGGAAACAAGATTATCAATATTTTAATAACACCAATTTGAAACATCTTCTGTAAAATACATATATCTGACAAAAATCTGTCAAATTTATGAAAAATGAAGCCATAGGCGGTTATTAAAAGAAATCCTGTATGTCGCCTATGATTAAGTTTGTAAGTTGCTATCTTTCTGCTTCCTGTGTCAGTCAAACACAAGACTTAGAAAGGAGCTTTGTCATGAATATAGCCTCCAAATTCAAGACTACTTCATCCAAAGCAATGCCAACAGTAGTTAGTATAAAATTTTATGAAATAAATCATTCATAAATTGCAGAACTCTTCATTATAAGTGCCCATGAGGATATTATAAATACAATTGCAATTAAGGGTTCCATGTCTAGTTTTTAATTAGTAATATTTTAATTAGTGATTGTTTTAGGACTATCTAAGTGAGAAAGACAAAGATGAAACAATCAGAATCTTTATTTGTAACCTGAGGCACTGAAACAGAGATCTCTCACTACTCATCAAAGAATCCTTATTTCATATGGAATGCTGGAAGAGTAGATTTAATCATCACTGTGAAAAATAACTAACAAAAAGCAGCTGAATTAAAAACAGTTTCATTCCATCTCACGGTTTAACGAAAGGCACGCCAGCAGTTGACTCCATGGTGGTGGCAGCATCAAGTGGCGTGTTCATCTCTCATTAACTAACCAAAAAGCAGAGAAAGGAACAGAAGCAGGGCTAAGTTGTGAACCTCAAGACATGTTCCCCCAAATAATCCTCTTATTTCAATGAGGCCTCACTTCTGAATGGATCCACAAGCTTCTAAAACAGCATAACAGATTCGAGACCAAATATTCAAATACATGGACCTATGGGGGATACTGTATATTCAAACAATAACATTATATCTCTGACACCCCCATGGACATCTCATAAGGAAAAATGCATTCAGTCCAACTTCAAAAGTGCCAATAATTTTATTGTTCTAACAGTGTTTAAAAGTCCAAAGTGTTTCCTAAGACTCCTGCAAAGTTTTATTTTATATTATTTTTTTTAAAAAAAAGCCAGGTTATATAATTCTACTATGCAATGATCCAAGGTAACAATTTTCTTCTAAAATGAAATTTTTATAATATATATATATTATACCTTTTTATAGGTAACAACAGGGCTGGAGGTTCTGAGGTTAGGAGCACTGACTACTCTTCCAAAGGACCCAAGTTCAATTCCCAGCATTCACATGGCAACTCACAACTCTCTCTTAACTCCAGTTCCAGGGATCTGACAACCTCACACAGATATAAATGCAGGCAAAATACTAATGTTCATAAAATAAAAATAAATAAATAATAAATTTTTAAAAAGATTTATGTATTTATTATGTATACATTGTTCTGCCTCCATGTATTACTGCATGCCAGAAGAGGGCAACAGATCACTTTATAGATAGTTGTGAGTCACCATGTGGTTGCTGAGAATTGAACTCAGGTCCTCTGGTAGAGCTGCCAGGGTTCTTAACCTCTGAGCCATCTTTCCAGTCCAAAAATAAATAATAATTTTTTTTTAAAGATAACAACAGATCAAAGCACTATCGAAAAATTAACAGGACAAAGAGCAAATCATGCAGCTCCTTGTCTAGAATCTGGCTTTTGTGACGACATCACCTGGACTTCAACAGGTTTGGGTAGCCCTACCACTCCAAGCCCTGTCACCTGTGACAACTGTGGCCTCTCTTGGGCCAACTCTTCTCAGTGTTTGCAGCTTTTCTTGGTAAATGTTCCTCAGCTCTGCCACCTCCAGCGTCTTGAGGTGTCCACTGCAGCTTAGGCCTTTCCCTTTGGAACTTCATGTGCAGATGGCTCTGGAGCTCCAGGAAGGGAATTAGACCTTGTTAGATGTCAACTGACCTCAGTGGCTTTCTCGAGCCTCACTGCAAGTCTCGTTGTCTCCATCACCCTTGCATCCTACATGCTTGCAAACTTCATACTACATGGAAGATACCAAGTGCTGCCATCTCAACATGCAGCCTGATTTCTATGGATCACATCTGGAGCAGCCTTTGTGTGCTTTCACAGCTCAACCGCGTAAAATATTCCCTGAGTGGCAGTGTGCCCTGGAGGCTCTACTTTCTGAGATTTTTTTTCAGGGACTTTCCTTTCAAGATGAACTTATAATTTGGTATTCCTAGATCCTGCAATAAATGGAATTTTTCTCTCAAACCTAATTTCTATTGTCATGGTGTAGAGTGCAAGGTCTCTTCCTCCAGCTCCACTTTTCTCTTGTGACAGAGTTTCATTATGTAGCTCTGGCTGGCCTCGAACTCACAGAGATCTGTCTGCCTCTGCTTCCCGAGTACTGGGATTAAAGCCTTGCACCACCACCGCCCTGCAGTTTTGTCTTTCGAATGATTTCAATGTCTTCAAAGTTATAGCCACCTTGTGGTGTACCTGCCTTTCTGCCATGTCTACAACTTTTACCTTGTTCATGTTCTTGCCCTTGACAAGCTACACATTTAATACTGCTCTGCTTTTTATATGAACTCTCACCATCACAAAATGAATAGACAAAGGTCTGCTGTATTGTCTGAATCTAGCGTTGCCTGCATGCTGGATTGTCTTTCACTAGCCTGTTCCAAACACTTTACTCATCACTTTTAAATTCAGTCTCACTCTAAGCTTCAGGACATGAGTGGAATAATCCAGATGTTTTGCCTAAATATAAGATAAATGACCTTTAGCTGAATTTCTCGGAGTTCGTTTTCCTCTCTGGAAACTTGATGCGCCTGGCCTTCACTGTCCACACTTCTATCAACATTCTATTTTCCTGCACTTCTACCAGAATATCCCATCGAAACACTGCTTACAGCATTCTGGGATTTCTTTAGCTTTCAGTTCCAAATTAGTCTACATTCCTCTCATGAATTAGCTCCAAAGGCCTGCAAACCACATGGCTAGGTTTGTCATAACAATAGCTGTGCTTTTTAGAACCAATATTCTGCATTAGTTACCTTTCTCGTCACTGTAACCAAGTATCTAACAAGAAGCAGTTTAAGGGAGTCTGGAATTCTCTGGGTCATATAGTGAAGGAAAACAGTCAATCGTGATGGGAAAGGTATGGCCATTGGCAGGTTCATGGAGGGAGAAGTACAAAGAAACTCATATCTCAGTGGTCAACCAGGAAGCCCCAAATCATTTCTGTTAGAAGACATTTTGTTATCATTCTTTTCTCCACAGTGTGTAAAGCATGATGCTAGATACATTTTATGCTTGTGTAACTTACTTCTCACAATAATGCTGAAATTAGTTTTCTTGTTAGACAGTTGTTAGAGCTATGATTTTGAGAGATTAGATGGCCTCTCTGATGCCATTCAAATAGGAAAGGGCAGAAATAGGATACAAATAAATTGAGTTTGATTAAAAGGAAAAGATGGTCTTCATGTTACTTTGAGTTAGCTTTTTTTTTATCTGTTATCATATATATCATTGTGGACTTGCATTTATATATTCTCTGACATATAAAACTTATGTTCATTGAATTAATAAATGGGTTCATGATTATTTGCTACTCTAATTTTATTTCTTTAAGGAAATATCAAAATAACTTCATTCTATGAGCATAGTAGAAAAAAAATGATGACCAAAAATATTTTAAGACAAAGAATCCTGCTTGAAGATTTAGAATAGCATTTATGCTTCATTTAATTTGCTCACTGAAGCTGGGAATTGGGAGAGTTAGCCTACAATTTCTTTTGCAGCAATTCTATTTGCCTAATCATAATATAATTCTGCTTGGAAACAAACATAGCAACCATAATTAAGCTTTGCTTCTAACTTCTAATTGACTGTAAACCAATAACAGCAGGCTTTCACGGAACAAGTCCCATAGAGTGCACATAGCATTCCATAGCCTTCCATTCCCCTTGTCATCCAATCACCTGTGGCTCTCTCCTTACTCTTACTGTGAAGCCAATTTTATTCTCACGGGCCTTGCTTGCAGTTTCCCTTTTAGATTGACCTTTTCCCAAATCATATTCCTAAGACACTGCATGAATTTTGTTATTTCCTTTCCCACCTGGCTTACCAGCCTTGAAATTATTAAGTGTATTCTGTTCCTTTTTTTCTTGCCCATGCAGGTGGCCAAGGATTAAAAACAAATTGCCACAGATTTAGCCATATGGGGGATAATTGAAATGTGTCCATACACACTTTTCTCAAAGCCTACCTGTAGTTGGTTGAACAAACAGTAAGAATCATTAGGAGAACTGAGTGGCAATTCAAGAATGCTATATTTATTATTGAAAACACTGGATTCTAGTCCATACTCAGAAATTTGTTATTTCAGCTATGTTAGACATGTCTCCTAAGCTCAGTGAGCCTCAGTTCACTTACATAAAAATGAGTAGGTGAAGTATTGTAGGCTTCACATCTCTCTGAGGATTTTTGACACTAGTGGCAATGGAGATGTTGAGAATGATGTGTGTGTGTGTGTGTGTGTGTGTGTGTGTATACTAATAATGAGTTATTTCCCTAATAGTTGTTTATTCCCTCCCCTAAACATCACTTAAGGCAACACTTGGAACAAGCAGAGTTTTAAGTAATTCACATGTTTTTACATAATTAAAGCTATAATATAAAAGAAAGCAAGCAAAGTGAAATCTAAAATAAAGGTAAGAAGTACCCTTGTGTTTTCACTAATCCCCGAGGATGCAAAACATTAGTCAAATGTTATCAGTCACATATTTTTTAAGGAACATTGAGAAAGTTAATATGGCAAAGATGCTGAGGCACTTTAAATACTCAGTAAAATGTCCTTGGGATTCTATAAACATTGTATTTTCATCAAACTACCTTCATTATTTTTGAAGACTTGTAAGGCCGGAAAATTTTAATTTCCTTCTCCATAAAGTTATTAAAATCAGTGAAACCACACAGTTCTCAAATAACACGTTACTTCAAATTCAAGGATCAATTTTCGCTTCTTTCAAGCATGAAAGTTCTGTTCAAATTTGTTTGGTTAATGGATTTTTTTTCAATGCTGAAATCATTTCCTCATCTTCATAAAGCATTATGTCACAGTGGCTACCCAGCATGATAACTAATTAAAAATTACTAAGTAAGTCTGTGAAATGTCTTTATGGATAAATAATAAATCTATAACCCAAATTTCAAACTCAGTAGGCAGGTATATGGCAAATGATATAGTTTGCTGATAGGAGGAGATGCATTATTATTATTGAAACAGATAATAGTCAACAGTGTGAAGACCTATATATGTGACATGAAGGTGGAACACTATAGCAATTGGCCATTTAGTATTTGGAGCAATGCTCGCCATAGTTATCTAGTCATTTCAGAGAGAAGGTTTTCCCTCTGAATTAGTGAAAAATTGTTTCATTCCTTCACTTCACATTGAAGACAGAAAATTAATGTCTCTGAAATTTTAATTTACTTAAGATATGTGGTTGATGATGAATTAACACCTATTATGTTTGTTCTATGAGTATATTAAATTTCAGGATGACCACTCAAGTCTATCTGTCCAGTTATTGAATCAAATGAACTGCGTGATGCATCTAATTGTGTGGGAAATTATAGTTTAGATGAATTACCTTAAGATTGGTTTGAAAACTTGCTTAATCATTTATTCATTACAATTATGGTTAACTGTGAGAAGGGCTGAGACTAAAATGCTTTGGGTTAAAGTGCCCAATTTTGCCACTGAAGAGCTATAGCATCGTAAATGTTCTAAATGAGCTCAGAGGACACCAGTTTTCTCACCTGTAAATAAGTATATTGCACTAAATGCCTCCTGCATTTCTCTCAGTGCTAAGAACCCTTCCACATTTAAAATGTAATCAAGTGAATTTATTCCAGAATTCATGAAACTTTAAATACCTTTGTGGTATGTATTCTCATGCTCATTTTATTCCTCAAAGCTGTTTAAAATAAGATGCCATAACCAATGAATGAAAATTCACACATAGAATAAATATGTAAGCATAAAGAATTTAGTGACTTTTTGATGTTTTAATATATGTAGTCATTTTTGTCTACTGTTTGAATACTTCAAAAATAATTGTCAATAAAAGCTATTAATTTCAAATTTGCTCATCAGTGAAAACAAAAGAAGCCCACCCATAATTGTGCTTTGTCAAACAAGTGACTGAAAATATTTTAAAATTAGTTGCTGAACATGAATAGAACATTGATTTTTCTTTATGCACATTTAAGCAAATGTGTTGTATGCATAATTAGCTATGAAGAGGTAAAACGATTTTAGAATATTTAATTCTGTTAGCTTCTATCTTATGAAGATGTGAAGTTTCTGAATATGCCTGTAATTTTAACATGAAAAACTTTTCATTTCTTTTCCATATTCTCTGCATAAAGATTTAGGAAATGTTCAAGTAAATTAAATAATAAAGCAAAATAATGTAATAGCTGTATAGGTGCCCTCTATGATGAATATATTCCTGACCTCACAGTATATATTACACTGAACAGTCTTCATATGGTTTCTTAAAGCAGTTGATGTACATTATCAACAAGCATATTGACATATGAAATTGAAATTTAGAACAATGTTATTTACATTCACTTCACTTAGTATCTATTGAAAACCTAGATACTAATCTAATGAAGCATACAGGTTCTAAACTCTTAAAATTACACATTTCTGATAAAAGCAACTAAATGAAAGATGCCAGTAAAATGTCACACTAGGAAGTCACCTTTGTGTAGCTGCCACAGTACCAGTTCCGTATCCATTCCCAGACAACTGTCTTGGTAAGAGTCTTGGAATTCAAATAAGAAGTTGTGAAATCCTAGTGAAGCTCAAGACCTGAGGCTGTTGTTTTGGGAATGCAGATCAACATGGAGTTAGTAGATGCACGGATTGCATGTGGGTTCATGTAGCTAGAGTTTTCCTGCCTTGCCCACAGTCAGGACAAATCTTTGTCACCCGCCAGTCCCACAGCCACTCAGACCCAACCAAGTAAACACAGAGACTTATATTGCTTACAAACTGTATGGCCGTGGCAGGCTTCTTGCTAACTGTTCTTATAGCTTAAATTAATCCATTTCCATAAATCTATACCTTGCCACGTGGCTGGTGGCTTACCGGCATCTTCACATGCTGCTGGTCATGGCGGCGGCTGGCAGCGTCTCTCTGCCTCAGCCTTCCGCTTCCCAGAATTCTTCTCCTCCTTCTCCCACCCATTCTTCCTCCTGCCTGGCCACTGGCCAATCAGTGTTTTATTTATTGACCAATCAGAGCAACAGATTTGACATACAGACCATCCCACAGCAGGTTCAACTGCAGAACCAGTCTGCTCCCAGAGGTGCTGGGCTACATCCTTGTCTGGCTCTGAACTCACAAACACAGCAATCTGCTAAGTGATGCAGGGGGAATGACACATATTCATGCTTGGTAACAGACAGAAGCCAATACATCTTTAACAAAACGTGAACACCAAGTGTTTATTCAGGGTTAAATATAAATGTATTAAAATCTCTAATCAAGCCAGGCAGTGGGGGCGCATGCCTTTAATCTCAGCACTCGGGAGGCAGAGACAGGCAGCTCTCTGTGAGTTCGAGGCCAGCCTGGTCTACAGAGTGAGTTCCAGGACAGGCTCCAAAGCTACACAGAGAAAGCCTGTCTCAAAAGTAAATCACAAGAGATATGATTGTCTCATAATTGTAAGAACTGATATTATTAAAAATAAGACAAGTTTTGTTGGAGATATAGAAAAAGAGAACACTTGTGTAATATTGACGGGATTTTAACAATACTGCCTAATACAGAAAACAGAAATTTTGAGAAAATAAAGAAGAGTCACCATACAATCTAGTCTCTTTCTAGGTGTATGTACCAATTTATCAAAATCAGTATTCTGAAAAGCTATCTGTACTCCATGTTCATTGGAGTAGTAGTCATAATAGCTAAGATATGTGAGCAGCCTAGTTATTTATCATCAGTTGAATGGATAAAGAAAAGTTTTATATTACATTATACTCTCTCTATATATATACATATATATATATATATATAATGTACACACACATGCTTAGAAATATTATTCAGCGTTGATGAAGAGGACATGTGCCTTTATAGCAACGTAAATGAACTTGGGGGGCACTATACTGAATGAAGTAATATAGGCCCTGAATGTGAAATCTAAAAATAGTTGAACTCCTTGAGGTATAGTCAGAGGCTGGGAGATAGGTTAATTGGGGAAAAGTAAGTTGTTTGATACTGCTCTCCCCTTCTCCACTGAAGTCCTTGTGTCTTGAGTATATTAAGAACTCTGTGCATGCCTTTAATCCCAGAACTCTGGAGGCAGAGGTAGGTGAATCTCTGAATTTGAGGCCAGCCGGGTCTACAGAGTGAGTTCCAGGACAGCCAAGGATACACAGAAAATCCCTGTCTCAAAAAGCAAGCAAAACAAAAGAATTCTGTAAAACATAAAAACTCAAAATAAACAAAAACTTCAAATATCCAATTTAATTGAAAATGGGCAAAAGACACAAAGAGACTTTTACTAAAAGTCATGTTCAGGTGATAAAAAAAAGACATGAAGTAACAGTCATTATTAGAAGGGAAACATAAAACTACAAATGACTCACTACATACTTAACAGAATAGTTAAAATAAAGAAAACTATACTCATTCTAAACTAAGGACATGATTTTTCATAAAAGCTTTACTAAGAACAGAACAAACCTGAAAGCAACCCAGATTTTCTTCCCTGGAAAAATTCCTGCTATGGAATACCATTTGGCCATACAAAAGTATGAATTAGTAATTCAGGCAACAGCTTGAATTATGGTGATTTATTTTTCAATACCAACTCAAACTTTCTGTTTATCATATAACTGCATTTACGTGATGTTCTTCAAATGACAGCATTATGGAAATAGATAACAGGTCCTGCTAGGCAAAGGTTAAAGAGGGTATATGGTTAGGAGAGAAGTGGATCCAGTTATAGAAGAGCAATATGAGCGTGACGTTAAATTAAACTTGTCTATTGCTTTTATTTGATTGAGAGACACCTCAGAGATTAATAGATCACACCTTTGGCTGTGCCTTGTCTGTTATTTCCAGAGATGACTATGTTATGAGGGCTCTGATGTGACAGATGGATTAATTTTTGGTAGACTAATTGTGAGCTGGTGAAGAGGAGGAAGTTACATCATTAGGAATATGCTCTTGAAGGCTGTATGTATGTCAACCTTGGCACTATCGCATGCATTTATCTTTGATTCTTGTGTGCTGCAACATAAAGAGCATGCCTCTGCCACACACATATGTCTGTCTTAGTCATTGTTCTATTGTTGAGAAGAGAAAGCATGATCAAGGAAACTAGAAAGAAAGTATTTCATTGGAAGCTTGCTTACAGTTTCAGAGGTTAGCCCATTACCTCATGGTGTGAAAAATGGCAAAAGTATGGTGACAAACATGGCACTAGAGCAGTAGTGAACAGCTACATCCTGATCTGTAAGAAGAGAGAAAGAGACTGGGCCTGGCATGGGTTTTTGAAACACCAAAGCCCTACTCCAGTGACACATTTCCACCAACAAGGCCACAACTCATAATCTTTATAATCTTTTCAAAGAATTCTCCCTGTGACTAAGTGTTCAAACACATGAGCCTGTTGGGGCCATTCACCTTCAAACCACAACAGGGTCAAAGGGCCATTGATTGAATCCTCTAAAACTGTGAGCCAAAATAAATAATTACTCCACTAAGTCGTTCTCTTGTTTTTTTTTTTTTTTGGTTTTTTTTTTTTGGTACAGCTTCACAACAGTAAGTGATATACTAAGGGATCTACCCAATGATGGAAATGTTTTGTAGTTTGAATTAACCAATGTAAATATATTAGTTATTATACTATATTAGATTTTTTCCAAGATGTTGTCATAAAGAAAAACTGAGTACATTTAGTTTTATGTTGCTGTTGAGGCAAAATGGCAAATATTTAATTACTTTAAACAAAACTTTATTCTGTTTATAATCCTGGAGTCCAGAAGTCCAGAAAAGGCTGTATCAAGGTAAATCAAGGTGTTGGTATAATTTTGCTTTCTTCTGAAGGTTCTGAGTGCAGAATGTGATTTTGCCAGGTTTGTATGTGATTATGTATTGGGGATGGAACACTGAAAGTCCTAACATGCTAGACAGTCACTCTTCTACTAAGATACACCTGGATTCCTGTCTCTTTTCTTTTTGGCTCCCACTGGCCATCTGTATTCCTCGGCTGGTATGACATTCCTCTGCCATCAAAATACATCATCCAATCTATTTCCATGATCTTTTCACCTTGTTTTTTCTAGTCTTGTTTTCCTTTGCTTCCTTCAAATAAGGGCACTTTTGTATCTAGACATATGTAGGTATTCCAAGATAATATCACCATATTATGATCACCTAGTGAATCATGTTTATGAAAGTTTCTTTTACCATGTAAGACAATGTTACTAGGTTCCAGGAATTAGAACTCGGACATATTCAAGGGCCAGTCAATATGTGGGCATCTAGATTTATCTCAAAGTAATAATTTAATTAATTAAAATGCATTAGAAATCATTTCATCCTGTAATTTCTTACATAGGCCATGTTTTAAAAAACAGGAACAAAAGTATTTCATAGTCCCTTAGTTTTAGAATAAATTATGATTAATCAGCTTAAATATAAACAACAGGGACTGGAGAGATTGCTTAATGGTTAAGAGCACTTGCTGCTCTTGTACAGGACCTGGATTGAGTTCCCAGTATCCATATGGCAGCTGACAATTGTCTGTAAGTACAGTTCCACTGGATCTGCTGCCATCTTCTGACCTGTATATACACCACACATGCATGTGGTGCACAGATATACTTGCAGACACACACTCATACATAAACAAAATAAAAATAAATCTTAAGAGGCTGGAGAGATGGTTCAGCAGTTAAGAGCACCGACTGTTCTTCCAGAGGACCTGGATTCATTCCCAGCACCCACATGACAGCCCACAACTGTCTGTAACTCCCGTTCCAGGGATCTGACAACCTCACACAGACAAATGTTCAGGCAAAATACCAATGCACATAAAGTAAAAATAAATTAATAAAATATTGTTAAAACATCTTAAAATAAAAGTAACTTTTATATGTTTGTGACTCACACAATCAAATCAAATCATAAAATAAAAATTTAAAAACAATGGCATTCAATTAAAAAGCTTCTAATAGTGATGTTTATTTGCTTGAAAATGATGCCATAATGTTGATTTTTAAATCACTTATTTTGGAGTGTTGAGAGCACCAAGTATTTGTAATTGTTTAGGGAAATTAAGAAGTTTGGGGAGAACAGTGGGATATCTCCTTCAGCCAACTCAAACCTACAATGGGAAGCCTTTGTAGCTCCTCCTTTCTTCCCTCCCTGCCCCGCCTCTTACTGCCATCCCATTTACCAGAACTTAAAACAAAGTAGATATTCTAGAAATGTGATGTCTATTGGTTTTTCATTTATTATAGTTATATTTCCTTTGGAATGTTAATGGTTGATTTGTATATTGACAACATAAATGTATGAATAGTGTTTATTTTAGGATGTGAGAAGACTGTGTCTTATGCAAGATGATTTCTGTGTCTTCATAGTAACATATTACTTATAAAGTAAGAAGAGTAACAACAGGCTTATTAGGACATATTGTCCAGAACTTAGTACATGGCTCCCCTAACTGCAAAATAACGTGGGAATGTTCCTGTTAGCCTTTCTAGCTTCTATATTAGAGGTAAGAAAAGAATAATAGAGTTAAAATGAGTGTTGGGTTACTCACATAGCAGTATCTTGTTGTAACTTCTATTTCTCCCTAGACTAATCTTTTTCATTGAGACTTTTAGGTTTATTAACTCAGTACATAGCAATTCAGTTTGGTTCATCTAACATACACTATGTCACTTGGAAGTGCAAATTGGCAAAGCCTCTTTAGAAAATTAGTTGGCATGATTTATACATGACCCACACCCCAGCAATTCCACTCCTTGCTATGCACTCAACAGAAACTCATGCCTGTGGCCACCAAAAACATGCACAAAAATATTCATAGAGGCTTTATTCATATGAACTCCAAGCTGTAAAGTACCTATACTATCAACAATTTAATGAATAAATTAGGCACGTTCACACAACTGAATTTTATATGTACGCATACTGGCCAAACTACCACTTCACAGAAAAATATGATTGAATCTCATAAGCTTGATGCAGAATGAAAGAATTCAGATACCAAAGTGGCAGTGCATTATGATAATGTGCATTTAGAAATGGAAAATTAGATCAAATTAAACTATGCTGTGAAAAGTCAGGAGTGGGGTTCCCTTTGTCAGAAAGTGGATAATGACAGAAAAGGAGCCTCAGAGGTGCTTTGTGGATGATTATGATGGTGTTTCTTGATTTGGGTGTGTTCAGGATGGGAAAACATGAATTCAATTACAACTTCTGTACATTTATACATGGAAGTTGTACTTAAACGAAACAAATGAAACCAAACCATCCAAAACTATGTTACTGGGAACCATTCATTTCTACTTTAGTGATTATTTACATGAAGGAACATGTGAAGGATTATGGTTTGCATTTTATTTTATACTTTGATTATTCATGTGATCAGTAAACTTATTCCCTATGTTTGCATTCAAATGGTTCATTATATTGCTTGTGTCTGACTAGATTTAGCCGTTAAAATTTGAATTTGCTTCAATGTTAACTGTTTGGGGGGTTTTATATAAAATGATTTCTCTTCCATTTTGAATAGTGTGACTTTCTCTCATTGGAATTCTGAAACACCCAGAGACCTTACAACCTAAAGTTTCCATTGCTCACTTAGTCTTTCCAGGTTAACACATAGCACACACACAAACAGGTATTGGGAGTAAAATGACTGTCTCACAATGAAGAATGATAATAAAAGGCAGTGTAATTTCTGGAATCATAAATATGAGCTGACTGCACTTACTTATTCTAGATTATCCATCTCTTTTGGCTAGTCTTTCTTGATTTCTCGGTCCTTTCCTGTGTTTCACTAGATGGCTGGAGTTTGCATCTTCATCTAATGTTCTTTTAAATGTGAATAAACTGAGTTTCTTGTGAATACTCAAATATTTTTATATTCTCAAGCCCTCTTCACTACTGCTTCTTTGGGTAATCAGTGTTAATCTGACATTGTGGAAAATCCAGATGTAAGACTGTTTCCAAGTCTGATTTCACAAACACTTTCTTTAGGACTATTTTTCCTAAATGTTCACTTCGCTGTTATCTATAGGTTGGATTTCCTCACATACTTGTAGAGGGAAAATTTGCTTGTTATATATTTTCAATGGAAAAACGGAATATGAAAATGGATACAAGATATTTTCTTCTGATCTTGACATAGGTAAGAAGACAATATCAGAATTGACGATCCCAGGCAACCCATTCTTTAACTTCCAACTTAAAAATGACTCTAAAATGTTCTGCTTGTCACAGAACTCATTAAAATTCCTCCTAAAAAGTGGCACTATGAAACCATTCTAGCAGATAGAACCTAAATTTCCTAATTTTTACACAAACCTTTCTACACTTGGCATAGTGACACAACTTTGCTTCATTACCTTTCGGGCAGAGTAAATAGAAGATACAATTTTTGAGACCGTATATGTATAAAAACGTTCTAATTGTACTTGATTCATAAATTGTCTTGATATAGAATTCTAGGCTTGAAGTCATATTTTATCATAATTTTAAAGGTATGGCTCATTACTTTCAAGGTCCCACTTTTGTTATTGAAATGTCTTTTACTACTCAGTATCATTTGCTGTGCATGTGTGTGCATGTGTGTGTGTGTGTGTGTGTGTGCATGTATGAGACAGAATATGAATGTGTCATATTTTCTGTGGTCCTTTCAATACTATGCTCTAAAATACTAAAATTTCTGCATTATATTCTCTGACATGTTTATGTTTTCAGCATTCATTGCACTGAGTACTTGACGGATCTTTTAAATCCAGAATTTCAGATGACCTAGATTAAAAATCTTCTTGCATAATCTCTTTGCTAATTTCTATTTCATTTGCTTACTATTTGTAACTACCTATTCCAGAATTTAATGACTTAAAATAGAAAAAATATTATTTCTGAAGATTGCATGAGTATCCAGGAATCTGCTAAGGTGGAAGCCACTTGAAAGCTCACATGTTATTACAGTCTGACCATGACAGGAAGTAGTGATACAGCCACATGAACACATTACTGGCTGATTGATTCTTTAAAAATGTCTTCTTCATTTACATGTCTATCACCTCCTATAGACTGATTAGAATTACTGAAGGTCAGCCAGACATTTACCTCCACATGTGAACTTCCCTATAGTGTGATTACCTCGGGGTAACTTGTCACATGGAAGCTGGGTTTCCATTAGAGCACATTTACTCATTGTTCCAGGAAATGGGAACAAAAATCACTAATCCTTTGATGTTTGTTTGAGCCTTCTATTAAATTGGTCTGAATTGAAGAACACCAACAAAATGGCTTCTGTGAATGAAAGGGGATTCTCCAAAAACCTACCTTCCGGTTTGATATGTATCATCAAATATTCTAGGTCTCTATTTGCCACTCTTTTGATTCAAACTGCACAATTAGCTCTTCGGAATCTTGCTGCAGATTTGAACTTAATTATCTTTATAATATATGAACCAATTCTTTTTATTGCTTGGTTTTTTACACACATATCACTTTATAGGAATTTCTATGATGAACACTTACTAATGCAGGAACCCTCTACTCCACATCCCTGTTCTTGGGTTTTCAGGATACAGACATGTTAGACAAATTAACTACACATATGACTGTTATGCTATACGATCGTATCAACTAGTGACGTCCAAGTCATTGTGGTTTCTGCAGTTACATTCTGTGGTGTGTTCACTAAAAGCTTAAGGAAACACTTTTCATACTTTCTCTTCTTCGGTAATGAATATTTGACTGTCTATATCCAGGCTTATATATCCAGTCAGAAGTTTCGATGATTCATCTTTAGAAAAATTCAGTAGATAAAGAGAAAAGGTTGGGCTGGAGAGATGGCTCAGCAGTTGAGAGCTCTGGCTGCTTTTCCAGAAAACCCAGGTTCAATTTCCAGCACCCACAGGGCAGCTCACAGCTCTCTATAATTCCAGTTTCAAGGGATCTGATGCCGCCCTCTTCTGGCTTCCTTGAACACTGCATGTAAACGATGCAAAGATATACATGTATCATACACATAAAAAATAGTAAAGTAATTTTCAAAGAGGTAGAGATGACAGGTAGATAGATAGATAGATGGATGGATGGATGGATGGATGGATGGATGGATGGATGGATGGATGGATGGATGGACGGACAGGTAGATAGGTAGGTAGGTAGATAGATGTTAGATAGATAGATAGATAGATAGATAGATAGATAGATAGATAGATAGATAGATAGATAGATGGGTGGGTGGATGGATGGATGGACAGGTAGATAGGTAGGTAGGTAGATAGATGTTAGATAGATGATAGATAGATAGATAGATAGATAGAGGTCCATGTAGTGTAATATTGATAATTTAATATTGTTCATGAATTGTCCAACTTCCTACAAAATATCCCATGCCACTAATTGGCAAACTCTACTCACTCTGTTTTAGTACCTGGTTCTTAAGTTATGAGGCATTTGGGGCTGGAGAGATGGCTCAGTTGTTAACATCATTTTGTCTGTCTAGAGCAGTGGTTCTCAACCTTCCTAACGCTCAACCCTTTAATACAGTTCGTCATGATCCTCAACAATAAAATTATTTTCATTGATAATTCCTAACAGTAATTTTGCTACTGTTGTGAGTTGTAATGTAATATCTGATATGCAGGATGGTCTTAGATGACCTCTGTGAAAGGGTCGTTCAAAACTCCAAAGATATTGAGACCCACAAGTTGAGAACCACTGTTCTAGACAATCCACGTTTTATTATCAGCATATCTATGATTTCAACTATCTTTAATTCCAGTTCCTGAGGGATCCAACTTCCTTTTCTGGCCTCTGCTGAAACCAAGCACACAAGTGTTGCCCAGCTATACATGCAGGTGAAATACCCATTCACATAAAATTAATTTACATTTATTTTAAAAGTCACAACATACTTATGAAAATGATGTTACTATGAAAGCCAGAGGACAAAAAAGCAGTAGAAAACTGTTGTAAAATTGATACCCAAAAAAAGGAGGAGAAAAAAGTATCAATGGGCAGGAGCAGAATGATGAGAAAAGTAGAAAAATACAGAATAGGAAAGAGTTTAGGATATAAAAATTAAACAGAAATTAAAAAGTAATTTTTTTCCAATGACCAGGTTGGAAGGAGCAAGTGGTACAATGTATGATACATTTCACTACGTATCAGAAGACTCTGGCTTAAAGTGTGTCCTTGGAGGCTGGAGTAATGGCTCAATTGTTGAGTGCTTTCTCTTCCCCAAGAGGACCCAGGTTTGATTCACAACACTCACATAGTGGCTCACAACTATCTGTAACTCCAGTCTTAACATCCTCTTCTGGCCTCCCCATGCACTGTATGCGGGAGGTGCACAAACATACATGTAGGCAAAACATGCATATCCATTTTAAAAAATGAAAAAAAGTGTGTCCTTGAAAGAAGAAAAATAGAGAAACAAAATAAGACAGAAAATACTATTTTCATTAGGAATGAATCCAGGAGACTCAACATCTATGCAGTAGGAGTTGTGCAGAGCAGAGAAAGTGAACTGTGATAGCTAACACTCAACGATAATTGCTCAATGATCATGACTTTTTAGATTCTTGTGTTTACCAACTTGCTTTTCTTTGAATTCAGACTGGCATTTTGAGTTGATTTTGCCCAATAAATGGAATTAGTGTCTTTTCACTCTAGGTCTAGTGTTTGGGTCTCTTGGAATTCTGGAGGAAGTCATCTACCATGGAAAAGTTGGCGTCCTGAAACCCCTTTGCTGTAAAGAAGCTCAAGCTAGTCATATATTATGGTTTAAATCTGCTGTATTCCCAATTTCAGATTTGAGTGCTTGTCTTGTAGCTGGTAATGGTATTGGGGAAGGCTGTAGAACCATTAGAAAGTGGAGTCTTGTTAGTCGAAGTAGGTCACTGGAGAGGATCTTAGCTGTTTCTGAGCCAGCTCCTTCCTGGTTCTGACCTCTTTCTCTGAAACTTGTTCTGATATAGTATAGGAGAATGCTGCACACACACCTACCACCATCAGTATGGCCGTGCCTTGTCTACCATGATGGATTGAGACTGTCTAATACTGTAAATCTGAATAAGTAATTCCTCCACTAACTTGTTTATGTTAACAATTTTGGTCACAGTGACATGGAAATAACTAATATAGCTTATTATTATTTGTTATTATATATATTAAAATATTTTAAGTTGTAACATTGACAAGTGACTTGCCCTTTCTCATTTCTAAGTTCTTTTTTTCTACAAACAAATATCCAATTCCAAAATTCTAATGGGCAGAATGGCTTGTGGATTTAATATATTTGAGAGAGGACATAACCTAGTCCAAATCCTAGAAATCGTGGATTTGCTACTAATTAATTTGATTAAGATTTTCTACTTTAGTTTCCTCATCTATACAGTGGAAATAATGCTAACATTTGCCTCAAAGGGAAATCCAAATGCTTTTACAAAAAAAAAGTGTAATCTGTGTAAACTGCTCAGAACAGGATCTGACACATGGGAAACAATGAATGCTAAAAATTGAAGAAATCACTTAACTTCAGCTGGAATTCCTTATCTTACTTGAAAATAGTTTTATAAGCTACTTTTAAAGTCTTTCAAATTTACAAAACTCCTTACTTCACAATGTCTTCTTTCTATTGTAGAAAAAACATATATACCTATCAATTCCCATTAGATAATCAGAAACTTGGTTTCTACAAATATCAGAGTTCATTTATGCTCTTTAGTATATTTCAACAAGCCTGGATTGAACAATCTAGTTAAAAGGGATTAAAGGCAGAGGTTGTCAAGTACACATACAGTAAATCATAATTTTGGATCCTAGGACTACTTATATTTCAGTGTTTATCTTTTTGAAAGAAGGAAACCACTTTGATCTACACTGCTCTGTGATTCTTGATATAATTAGAAAGATGGTGTTTATAGGAAATATTTTATTTTTTAATAATTTATTTATTTCTATTTTATGTGCATTGGTGTTTTGTCTGCATATATGTCTGTCTGTGTGAGAGTGTCAGATCTTGGAATGATAGACAGTTGTGAGCTGCCATGTGGGTGCTGGGAATTGAACCCAGGTCCTGTGGAAGAGCAGTCAGTGCTCTCAACTTCTGAACCATTTCTCCAGCCCCTATGGGCAACATTTTAAAGCAAAGACATTTACCAATCAGAATGATCAACTTAAAAGGACAATGTTGGGAAACTATTACTTTATGTAAAACTGGCCTTTCAGCTACTTACTATTTTATTCTGTAAGAAGCCAATATAATTTGAAATACTATCATATTTATGAAATACAATTGATATCATTTAAATATAATATTATTAATTATTTGAGAATATATATAGTGTACTTCAATTATATTCATACCCCTTCTTCTCACCCTAACTCTTCCCAGGTCCACTTTAACATCCCTAAGCCCCCCTAGATGAATTATTGTTAATGACAGGTGACAGGATTAAGACTTTTCAGACAGTCAAATAATTCCTTTTTCTTTTTAGTATTTATTCTTTAATAATTTCATACAAGTATTTAAAGTATTTTGAACACACATTTCTCCATTCTCCTCTCTCATCCTCCACCCACTCTTGCCAAACTTTCCACCAAAGTTCACCTCTTTCCTTTCGGTCTCTCTCCCCCTGCCTCACCCCCCTTCTCTCCGTCTCTCTGTCTGTCTCTGTCTCTGTCTCTGTCTCTGTCTCTCTCTCTGTGTGTTTAATTACAGTGGCTTGCATGAACACAGAACACAGGTGAGAGGTTATTTACTGGATCATGGGCTACAGCGCAGAAGAAAACGACTTCTCCTCTTCCAGTAGCCATTATCTGCTAATGGCTCTTTAGGGAAGGGTGTGGCCTCATGAACGGCATCCCCATCCTTGGTGGAATATGGAAAGGCCAATGTTGTGTAGTTCTTGTACAAGTAAGCACATGTGCTTTTTATGATAAGAGTGAATTTTATCCATCATGTAAATATCATAATAAAAAACCTCTGTACTCTAAAAAAAGCCATTCAAATAAGCCGTTTACCTGCTTGGTACAGATTTAATTTTTAACGTAGGTGTGGCTAAGCCACAGCAGATTTGGTGGGCTTTTTCTCCACTTCTGATATTAAACAACTTGTTTTAAAAGAATTGCTTTTTTAAAAATTTTTCCGAAGTGCTTCATTAACATCTTCAAATATTTAATTCTTTTAAGACAAAAATATTATCGAGGATTATCAAAACCTGCTTTTAATTTTTTTCTCAAATTTATCTGTTGTTACAGAAAGTCATTAATAACATCTATTTTATTATAGTTTATGATATTAGACTCCAGTTATGACATACATTATTTGTCTCCTGTCTATATCTTCCTAACTATGGTGTTTTAATAGGGTTGATAATTTATCTACTGAGGCTGAGCTCCCCACAATCCATTGATCTTTGCATTGTGTCCAGCTGTGGTTTTCTGTTATGATCTCCTTCTGATAACTGGCTGTCCAATACAAAGTACTCAGCCCTGAAGCCATATGAACACAAACAACAAACAAATACAACTCAGTAGGCTATATTTATATAAATACAATTATACATACCTATATAAGGCAGCAGGCATACTCCTAAAAATTATGTATAATTGTTCTTTTTTCAATTTACTTCAATAAACTGAATTACAAGTTATTTACTGCTATGGTATTAATGGGAAATGTTCCTAAAAGATTCATGGGTTTGAGTATGACACCTAGATGATTATCCTGTTGTTGAGATTGTAGAACCTTAAGGAGGTAGAGTCTAGCTGAAGGAGGTTGTGGAGGGCAGGCCCTGAGGGTTATAGGCCAGGCCCCTTAGACCCGAGCTTTCTGCTTACGGGTGGGTACCATGTGAGCAAGCTCCCACAATCATAAACTACTCCATTTTAGTCGTAATTGTTTCCCATGTTCATGGACTCCTCTTCTGTACTGTACACCAAAGAAATCCTTTATTCACTACCTTGTTTCATTTAGGTACTTGGTCATAGGGAGATAAAGTTAGCTTAATACATCTAGTTACAGGGAACCTGTTAATTTTGTTAAATTTAGTTTGTTTTATATACATATACAATGTTATTCTTTGAGCAATTCATGAATGTATAAAATGTGTTTTGACTATATGCACTCTCCTGCTACCTCCAGTTCCTCCCAGGTCCCCCCCACACAATGCCTTCCTCCTCCCAACTTTATAACGGCTTTATAAATGATCCACTGATTCCAATTAGTGCTGCCCATATGACCATGGGTATGTGGCCATCCACTGGAACATGGGCAGTGTAATTTTAATTTTTTTATTCCTCTAAGAAAACTTTGATTCTGGTATGTATTCCTTCCTATATCATACTTATCGGTGGGGAAAACTTTAAAGTCATGCTGCAAAACTTTAGATAAAATTTCAGCATTATGTTGTTCCCAAATCAGTTTTTCTGCTGTTAGTATCTTATGAAAACCTTGTGTTGCCAGTGAAATAAACAAAGACGTCCCCTATTACTAAAGAAACATTAAGTGGTATTCATGAACAACTTTTCTCTATGGGAACCCTATAGAACGCCTTTTTATACTTGGGTTATTTCTCTGCATCTTTAGATGAGACCATTTTACTATCGATTTGTATCATATTTTTTTTAAAGATTTATTTATTTATCATGTATACAGTGTTCTGGCTGCATGTGTCCCTGCAGGCCAGAAGAGGGCACCAGATCTCATTACAAATGGTTGTGAGCCACCAAGTGGTTGCTGGGAGTTGAACTCAGGACCCCTGGAAGAGCAGTCAGTGCTCTTAACCTCTGAGCCATCTCTCCAGCCCAAATTGTATCATATTTTTACTTTCACCTCCAATGATACTTCTACTCTACTTCTTTTCAGTTTTGCTGCTCTTGAGACTTATAGCAAAATATATAAAGCAGAATTTTGATGGTGTGGAGAATATGAGATACAATTCAAACATCAATGAACAAAATTAAGACCTCAAGAAGTAAGTTTACTTTAGTATAATAGAATGAAAGAACAACTCTAGTGTTGTATACCCTGTTCTTGTTATGTAAATGCTTTATGTACTTAATATTATAAGGTGAAGTTGGCTGCTTTGCATAAAGCATAGGGGTTCACATGAAAAAAAAAAACTTACCTATTACCATCTTTCCGTCAAATCCCCTGGGATGTCCTTATAGAGAAAACTGGGAGTGTTACTCTGACAACAACTTCTTTGTGGGGTGTCCTGGCAGGATGTTTGCTGTCATTGTCTAAAAATGATGGCCAATGAACTCTTTATCCTCCTGCCTCTACCTTCCACTCTTAAATGCTCAACAAAAACGTACAGCACTTTTGTAATGTGCTTTGCACACAAGTAACATATCAAAGGAAATCACTGATCATACTGTAACACCAACAGGCATAAGTGTTCATGGCAGATTTGTAACTGATACAGTTTAGAAGCAATATAAATACTGATGAAAAAATAAAATATGCTTTGACTGAATGGGATATCCTTAAGATATAAAAATGAATGATACATAAACCAATGCACTGCATATTTTGGAATGATTAAAATGCTGAGTTTTATGATTTTATTAATTGTATTTCAATAAAAAAAACTCAAGTGTTTTTCTGAACACAAAATGGGAGAAAAATCAAGGATTTTAACATCCCACTAAACTACAGGTTTTGAAATATCACAAACCATAATGACCTTTGTGGAACTTTTTTATTATGATAAACCCAGCAAAACTTTGTGCATACACATATAATCAAAACTGCCCTCCTGAAATAAACATTCAAATTTATTCAAAAATGAAATTAAGATTTTATATTCTTTCCAAGCTACTAATACAGTTATATTTGGTAATGGCAATTCTAACTCTTAACATTACCTGAAAATAGTTGACCTTCTTTATAAAAGCAACCTACAGAACTACAGCAAAGTTGTACCAAACTCTTTCTTCTCGAATTCTCCTACTTTGCAAAATTATCACGTATAAGAATAAAATTGAAAATCAAAGATTTAATATATAACTTACACACAGTGAAATTCACAAAGTTGCAAGTATACATTTTATGTTTTGCACTACGGTAATCACAAATGTATAAAGGTGTCATGTTAGGTATTTTGCAACTAATAACCTGAATGATGATGTTCCAAGATTGAATGATGCTAAAGAAAAGCACTGTTTATAAAATATCTGATAAAAATATTTATCTCTATTAACATTACAACAGGAAGGTACATGTTACCAAATGATGACATCACATAGGGCAGTTTTAGACAATGCGCAGAGACCCCTCTTCTTCTTCATCTTGTTGGAAATCTTGGTTTTCAGCTTCTTTTTCAGCCTCCACCTTGGTTTCATCATTTCCTTCCCCTGCAACCTCTTTTTCTTCTCCTCCTTCCTCCTTTCTATCTTCCTCTTTCCCGTCATCTTTCTCCTTGCCCTCTTCCTCACTCTGGCCTTCCTTCCCATCTTCCTTAGTTTCCTCTTCTTCTTCCTCGAATTTTCCGCCTTTCTCTTCTTCCTCCTCCTCCTGTTCTTTCACTTCTTCCTCCGCTTCAGCCTCCTCTTGTTTGTCATCTTTCTCTTCTTCCTTCTTCCCAGCCCCTTCCTCTTTGTTGTCTTCTTCCTCATCGCCTCCTTTCTCTTCAGCATCCTTGTTCTCCTTTGCAGCCTCACTTTCTGCCGCATCGATTTTCTCTTCCAGGACTTCTTCCCTTTCTCCATCTTTCACCTCCTCGCCATCATCTTTGTCCTCCTTTCCAGTTTCATCCTTCTCGATAGTTTGGACATTTTCTTCTAGCTCCTCCTCCTTTCCTTCTGCTGCCTCTGCTTCTTTCTTTTCTCCTCCGTCTTCTTCAGTGTCTTCATTCATCTGTTCCTTTACTTCCTCAGCTTCCATTTTAGGAATGGGTGCCTAGATAGAATGAGGGAAAATAAGATTGTAAATTTAGAGCTGTTTTCTCTCACATGTTGGATCAGATGATCTCTCTTTCATGAAAAGCCAAATTAAATTTCTTTTGCCAGAAAGTAGTTTTCCTATGGAAAAACCAGGATATAAGGAAAATATTCTAAACAATATACAAGTACATCATCTTGATACCAAGCACAACAAATAGATGTTTTAACCAAAATTAACTTAACCAATTCAGTAAAGCTTGTCTATATCAACAATTTTCATTACCAATTGATGAAACAAAGTAAATAAACAAAGGATGTTTATTTATTCTGTGTCATAAATTTTCAGTAAGTAAAACATGTGGAGATAAAGAACTCCTTGGGAAAATAATGCTGCTTTTTATTTTCAGACAAGGCTGCCCTTGAACTCAGTGATTCTCCAGCTTGCATCTACCAAATACTGTGTGTGGTGATTTGAATAAGAATAGCTACCATAGGCTCATATATTTGAATGCTTGGTCATCAGAGAGTGGCACTACTTGAGAAAGAATAGGAGGTATTGGCCTTATTGGAGTAGGTGTGTCCTTGTGGTGGCCACTAAAGTGGTGGGTTTTGAGGTTTGAGAAGCCCAAGCCAAGCCCAGTGTCATTCTCTTCCTGCTGCCTGCGTAGAACCCTCAGATACTACCACTACTACTACTTCCTGGATGTAGAACACTCAGCTACTTCTCCAGCACCATATCTGCCGGTGTGCTGCCATGCTCCCATCATGATGACAATGGTCTAAACATCAGAAACCGTAAGCCAGCCCCAATTAAATGCTTTCTTTTATACAAGTTGCTGCGGTCATGGTATCTCTTCAAAGCAATAAAGCCTTAAGGTCCTAGGGTAACAGGCATGAACCACCGAGCACAATTTACATTTGTGCTTTTGTGTGTGTGTATGTTTGAGACAGCATCTCATGATGTAGCTCTGTTGTTCTGCATCTCATTCTTGTCACTCCGGTTGGCCAGGTTGGCCTTGACGTCACAAAGATCCACCTGCCTCTGCCTACTGGCACATTTGTGCTTTAAAAAAAATTACTAAAAAATCTTGTATGATTACTTAGAGTTTACATATATGTATATGTTTGATTTGACATCTTATTTTAGGTATTTTACTAGAATACTTAAAGTGTAGGATACATTAAATATATAAAGCAAAATCTATAAAAAACACAATACATAGCTGGCCATGTAACACATTGATAGAGTGCTTGCATGCATAAAGCTCTAAGTTGGATCCCCAGCCTGGCATAAATTAGGTATGTGTGGTGATGCAGGCCTGTAATCATAGCACTTAGAAGGAGGAGGCAAAGAGGATCAGAAGTTCCAGGTCCTTCTTGACTATACAATGAGTTTGAGGCCATCCTGGGCTATGAGACCCTGTCTGGAAAACAATCCTATGATAGTTTGTTTTACCACCCACAGAGGAAATAGTCTTTTTCTGGAGAAAGAAGTTACACATAGTCCATGTGTTGACAAAAGGAATTAAAGTTCGGCCTAGTTTTAATAAGAGAGTTATAGCTGTGGGAAGTCCTGTTTCCCGGCATTGGTAAAGCAAGAGCAATGCTACCCAACTACTTGTGTAGCACTTCCTGCAGCGCTCATAGTTTCAGTTCACTCTCTATTTAGATGCCATTATACCACAGAACCACTATTCATTTACTATTTCTGTGTTTAAACTGAAAGGCAACTAAGAGCGCTTTCACTGGCACCGTTAAGTTTTCAAGAAGACGGAGCTGTTAACGTTTGAGGAGGATACCTCCACCATTTTGGCTTCGCCGTTTTCGGCACTGTCCATGTTGCACTCTTCTTTAACATCTTCTGGCTTGGGGTCAGGAATTGTTATGGCAGCTGCATCTTTGTTTTCTTCCACAACAACATTTGTGGTCTTCACTTTCTGTCCAGCACCAAAAACAATAAAAATACACAATTTAGCTGCTATGTTAATTAAACCACTAAAGTTACATTAACAGCTGATGAAATAATTTAGGGGCAGCTTTACCATACTGTACATAAGTCTGATAACAATAAAATTAACACATAACTCTGTCAGAGTTACCCCTAAAGCAACATTAAAAATGAATTCTTAGCTGGGCGGTGGTGGCATATGCCTTTAATCCCAGCACTTGGGAGACAGAGTCAGGTGGATCTCTGTGAGTTCAAGGCCAGCCTGGTCCACAGAGTGAGTTCCAGGACAGGCTCCAGAACTACATAGAGAAACCTTGCCTGGGAAAACCAAAGCCAAAAAAAAAATTAAAGAATTCTTTTACCCTGATATAAATTAAAGAAATCTGCTTTTATGCTGCCTGCATTGAGAAATAACAAGTTAGTGTTCACTCGTGCCCAAGGTCCAATTCCCAGCATCAAGTTAGACTGATAAATGGAATGTCTCTTACCAAAAGTCAATTTATTGCTGTCTAGTCTAATCATTAGCAATAGTCTCCATTGGTAGTAATTAAGAGAAATGTCATGTTGGTGAGAACATCATCTTAGACACTTTTAGAAGAGATTATGGGATGCAGCTATTTATAAGTGTAAGCTATACATTTCCTTGAACTTTTTTTTGCTATAGGAAAAGTCTTTGCTTAAGTGTATATGCAGTAGGATGATCATTTATTTAAGACTGGAGAAATCTATTTGAATTCTGTCTTCCATTTATCTAGTGTTTTCTTGAGGAAAAGTATAAATCTCTTTCAGATCGTGTTTTCATATATAAAAAGATAATACCACTCATCACAAAGAGATACATTATAAGAGTCAATTGGGAAAACCCTATGGAATTGTGTTAGAAATTATATACTGCACCATACACAAAAGCTATTATTCTGTTAACAAATGAGAAACAGAGGTCTGAGAAATATAAATAATTTTAAAGTGCATGATTACATAATACCCATTCTGATTTATTCCTATGCTTTTCCCCTGTCCTTCCCCTCTCAGAACAACTTGCAGAAGAACAGTTCAGCAGCTAGTGCTGCATCAATATGTAATTCGATTGATCAAGACAGTTAAACAGCATTTAAGAATTTTTAATTAAAAAATATCAAAAGCATCTTACATAAATGGTCATAGTTTGTTGTGTCTTCAGTCAGAAAATGATTAGATGATCTCAAAAATTTTTTCCAGGGGAGTGCACAAATGCAGCCTCCCCACTACCACAAATGATGCAGTCACATTTCCCGTGCTTGGGGAAATCACAGGGGCCAGTGCATCCGGAGTGCAATGGATGAGCCTTTCCCTGGGAAAACCACCTTAGTGACCATGGTAGCTCCCCTGCCGGGTAAGTAGTCAAATATTCTCAAATATTCTTGTGGTGCTTTATTTTATTTTATTTTTTGGTCAGGGGAAGGATGTATTTATAGTCTATCATCTAGGGAAGTCAGGGCAGGAACCTGGAGACAGGTGCTGAAACAGAAGTCATGGAAGGACAGTGCTTACTGGCTTGCTCTCATCAAATATTCTTTATAGCTTTAATCTTTTCTGATTTTTGTCATTCAACCAAGTGTTAGAAAAAATTGTGTAGTAAAGCAATTAAGAGTTAACTTAATATTGACTTTATTTCTCTTTCAGCCTGTCATTAGCTATAACATCCAAGCACAGACGTCTATATAAAATCATTTAAAGCAACATACATGAAATCACTTCCTGAAGTAGTAACAAATATTAGTTGCTGCTATTATTATAATGCACTATTGGGTTGCTGCAGTTTACAGCCTGTTTTCCCAGGAATATTGGTATTTTAGCGATTAAATCTCAAAGGCACATACATTTAACATGTCTATCCACCAACATTTTTTTATTTTACATTTACAATATTATGTCGTAACTACCAAATAAAAATGCTAAGACCCAGCTACCAATCCCCAAACATATACAAATATTCACCACCCAGTAGAGTTATATGTACTGTATGGTACATTATATTTCTGGTTAAGCAAACTATGAAGAAAACAAAATGATCAGTTGTGTGCACTCTCATAATTTATTTCTTTAAAAAAATCACACATTTTCTTCAAACTTAGAATTTGAATATTTACCCTTGGAGTAGATGCTCTTTTAGGTTTCAACTCTGGTGGTGTAAAGGGCACAGGCATCTGCATTATATAAGAAAAGAGGAAGAAATCATATTTGAAAAAAGAGCACTAGCAATGAAATTTATGAGTATGATTTAAACTAAGCACTAGGAACAAAAATAAACCCTTTCTTTAATGTGTAAAGTTTTTCCCATAACCCTTCCAATAGGCTTCATATTAAAGTTAATATTATGTAAGATTCCCTGATTCTAAAAACCTCCATTCCGTGATACATGGGCAGCCTTTTACAGAGACCACTTACAGCAGACAGTCGGGCAGATCTTCTCTTTGGCTGGAAGTGGGAAAAAAAGTCAAAAGAATTATGGACGTACAAATCTAGAATTATTTTTATTGATAAAATATTTGGTGTAACACTGTGAATATTGCTATTAAGGAAGTAATTATAAATTTGGTTAAGGAATATCATGGTGGACACATCGGACCCCCCCTTTCATATGGTAAAGAGAATAAAATCCCATGACAAGCCTCTTTCACTGAGCTAAATCAGCAGAGTTGCTATTATCGAGGAGCACATTTTAAAATGAAAATATACCTTTTTGCTCACCAACTGACAACGCAGAATTGAAGCCTAAGAAGGTGCTCCCAGCATGTTATAACAAGCACAGTAGGACCCTAAATTCCAAAAAGTCTGTCATTTTCATTAATGTACTTTTGACAGAGCACTGGCATACACAACGTTAGTACTCATCTGGTACAAATATAACCACCAGATTAATTTTTACCTAGTTATATGTCTTTAGTTGCTAAAATGGGTGCATTTTTTTTCAGGGAAACTCACAAACTAAAGACACTCACCTCCTGACTGGCATCACCTGCAGCCTATGTAGAGAGAGAAAAATACAAAAGAGAAATAGGGTAATCAATATAACCACATAGACCAGAAAATATCGCCGATGGATTATAATTACAACTTTAGCCACTTGTGACTTTCCTGGGTTCCCGCTCCAGCAGCCACGTGTTTTTTTTCTAGCAGCTATTCTACATCTGCTGTATGCGAAATATGAAATGTACACCAAGATGCAAGTTCATGCTCAAGATCGGTTTACAAAGAGTCAGTGTAACCTTTTTGTGTAAACAACGTCTCTTAAAAACAAACCATTTTTATTTTGAAATCCACCTGCTCTAATGTTAAAGCCAAAACAAGGGCTGGGGCGGGACAAACGAAGGCGGAGCTTCTTGCAATTTCCCTCTCTTGCCTTATGTTTGCTATGCAATTGTGTCTATCTGACCTGCTCTACTGATTATGGACTATTTTCCTCCCCAAGTTCTGCATACAAAACAACAACCCCACCATACTTTCAAGGACGAACGTCTTTGTTCTAACGTCAACGTTTTATTCGGAGAAGCAGGCGGAGGATTTTAAAACTTCCCGCCACTACCTGCTACTAGGTTGCTGTCAGCTCTGCAAAAAAGCAAGATCCATTGCACAAGCCAAAAAGAGCCCGGCGGCGGGAGCCTCGGGGAAGGGGGTGGTGATTAGAAACAATTGCTTTCGGTATCTGGGTAGCCCTTTACCCTGGGAATCACCAGGCTATTATTTCAACGATTCATACAGCCCAGAGCACTGAGGAATTCAGTGTCGTTTCTACGTTCCAGGAATACGGAAGGCGGACGGATTCACAAGAATATAAAAACAATTATAAGGCTTTTACATTAACACAGTGTTTTACGATTTCACCAAGCAATGAAACTGCGCTCCATTTTAGTTGTAAGAGACTCGGGAGAAAAAAAATAAACACAAATACTGATCGTCAACTCATTTCCTATCTATGCAGAGACAGGAATTTTGAAGTGAAGGTTTACAGAAGACCTGTAGCCCTTGGTAGCTCAGATCAACTCCCCAATGTCTGAAGTGAACAAATCCCACGCCGCCCCACCATCCGACGCTGGCTGGAGTTTTTCGGACGCGGCTCTCTAATCACCTTTCCACCTTTAACTAGAGAGTTCCGAGAGTGCCAAATCTCTCAGATCTAAAGTTTCTAATTACAGCGGTGAATCTCTCCCTTCTCTAGGACAGTTTGAAGTCTGCGCCGCCTAATGGCACAGGATTACCATTGCATAGCCATCTGGCATGACAAGAAGTGGAGGAGGGAAGAGGGGGAAAAAAGGAAAAAAGAAAACGGAAAGAACAAAGGCAAAAACAAGAGAAAGCCGGGGCTTTCGTTCCCCCAAACGGGACGGTTCCCGGAGAAAGACTGGAGGTAGAGGAGGAAGCTGGCGCTGGAAGTATGGTTGGGAGAAGAGTTCTCCAATAGGGTAAGCGGAGGAAGGGGGGTGGGGTAGGAAGCGACAGCACAGCGCTATGGCTGTTTGTAATTCAGCATGGAGACACCTCTCAAACGATTCTCTCCCTTAAACAAAACAAGCCAAAAGTGAACTACCAGTTGCATACGAGACCTTCCGAAACCAAACACAGACGGCTCGCTACCTTTCCCTCGCCTTCCATTCAGAACATCACAAAAACCAAACTAGAAACCGAAATGCTCTTTCAAAAAGATAGAAATCTCTGCCATAGGAAATATGTATTTCGGCAGCTAATCACCCGTCTATCTTCCCATTTCACTTACCTTTCTTTTGGGCATTGTTGCAGCTCTCCGCAGGAGATCCTTAGGCAGGAGGGAAAAATGCCGAGAGGAGTCTCCGTCTGACCGCTCCGCGAGCGACTGAGTTTTCAATGAACTAATTGCAGCACGATATGTTCTCGCGTCCCCCCTCCCCCTAAAAAAAATCTCTCGTTATTGGCAACATTAAACACGCCAAGACGCAACCAAACTACGTGAATGGTTAGCCGAAGTGGGAGCCAGGTTGGAGTGACAGGCTGTCAGGCCAATGAGAGGAGGTGGCCGGTTCGGAAGGCGTGGCCCGCGAACTTGCCCGAAGCTCTCCTACGCTGCCGGCTTTGACTGCCTCTGGGTGCCGGAGTCCATGCACTTAGCAGACGCCTAGGGCTCCAACGTGACCAGCAGGAAATCCAGTTTTCTTGCCTTTTCACCCTTTTTTGTTATAACGACAGGCGAAAGCTCAAACAGTTGGGTTTTTTTTTCCACGATCTCCGATCTCCCCCTTCCTTCTTCGCGCGTGGTGGCGGGCCCTTTTGAGACTAGATTGAGCCAGAGCTCTGGTCTTTCCCAGTTGGCAGGAGGGTAAGGTTGAAGTGACAGGAGCACCCATTTAGAGATCGGAAAAAGAGTGGGAACGCTTCTGGTCGCGAGAACTTCCCGCCAAAGCCGAACTGTGGTCCTGGCTTTAGAAGGGTGCCAAAACTGCGCGCCTCCCGCAGGTGGAGAGTAGCAATAAATCTGGGACCTGGGAGAGCAGGAGGCTCCTGCAGGCCGCCTACCTTCTAAAAGAGCCATTACGCCAACTGGAGGGAGTTCACCAAGAATTGAATGGGGCCACGCGGGAAGTCTGTAATAGCAGATTTCTACCCAGAAGAAAATCATTGGCTTTTTAATGGTTTCGTAATTCAAAGGTGATGTTTACCATTATATATAAAACAAAACAAAACCATTCCTTATCTTCATTACTGAAAGTTGAGGTGTCTCCTTATTTTTATTTTTATTTTATTTTGCTCAAAGAAGTGCCCCCTAAACCTATTCTAGTCTCAGGCAGTGTTTAAGTAGCAGCTTTCTGTTTTGAAAATCTTCTATTTGTCTTCTGGTGTCAGAGTCTAAGACCTAAACGTTTGGAGAAAGTAAAGAATAAGATGCCTAGAAATAATTATGGATAAAAGAGAGTGCTGAGGGCTGCTAATTGGTACTGGAAGTAAGCACACAGGTACCTGCAGCCTTTTTTGAGACGTGGTTTGCTTTGCTTGTTGAAAGAGCTATTTGTATTTAAATGTGCTTCAACAACAGTCTACATTCCCTAAACTGAAAGGCTAATGAAAAAAGGAAATTAACCTTTTAAAGGTTACTTAAGAATTTAGGCGCTCTGGCCTGGTGCTGCATGCCTTTAATCCCAGCACTTGGGAGGCAGAAGCCTGTGGATCTCTGTGAGATCAAGGCCAGCCTGGTTTACATATCAAACAAGCCAGAGCTACCTAGTGAAACCCTGTCTATTATTACCTAGTGAGACCTCCAATTCTATTTATGTAACTTAAAGAAAAAAAAAAAACCAGACTCAGATGACTCATCAGTTAAGAGCACTGGCTGTTCTTCCAAAGGACTCAGGTTCAATTCCCAGCACACACATGGCAACTCACAACTGTCTGTAACTCCAAGATCTGACACCCTCACACAAATATACATGCAGGCAAAACACCAGCACACATGAAATTATATATATATGACTGCTGTCTGATCTACACAATGCCAAATTACAAATTACCTGTTCAATCTAAACTGCACCCTGACAGAGCCTTTCACTTTGAGTTTTGCCCCTTCTTTTTTTCCTAGCACTTTGCATGCGGAGTTAAACAGACCACTTACACTAAGACCTACTGAACCTAGGCCCCTAACTTCACATTGCATTCTTATTCAAGTAGACAAATCAGAAAGGCACATTTACATCTGCTTCCTTCACCTGCAGTCATGTGCCATCTGACCAGGCTCTAGATGTGTTTTTTAGTTACCTTTATGGTGAAAGCTTTGTGGGAAGAACCTAGGTATGTTTCAGTAATTTAATTTTCTGAGAGAAAATTGGTTTCAATATAAGAATTGTCTCATAAGGATAAGGGAAAAATGAAGAGAATGAAAACGTGTTAGCACTGGAATGCATTCATTCAACAAATTCTTATTTACCATTATTTTGTGGGTAGGATTTTTGTTTTTGTAGACTAGCTTATAAAAATGCAAACCCTTGTGGCATGCAAAGTTGCAGTGCACAGTTTCTGCCCTTAAGGATTTTTGTAGCTCTGTAGGATTGAGAAAACAGATGCATACGTATCTGCAAATCAAAGTTGCATGTATTATATGAAAGGTGAAGTTTATATTTAATAATCCAGCGGAGGCGATGGTGCCGGGTGGGGGTGGAAAGGCTCCTTTTTAAACTGAGGTATTTGAAGAAGGCTTTTGTTGGAGCAGTGGTGTCTGGCTCTGAACCCTTGTGAAGATTGTTACACTGTAACAAATGCTAAAGCAGACAAGGTTTGTACTTGTTGAGGGAACAGACTGCTCAGTCCCAGTAAATTGAAACAAGTGGTCATGATGAGCTCCGGAAGGATGATGAGCTCCGGAAGGATGATGAGCTCCGGAAGGGAAATCTCAAATCCGAGGCAAGGTGAAACCGCTATCAGAACTGAGCTCTAGCACCTCCCATGTTTGGCAGCTGTTATCTGCTTTGGTCAGTCTTTCCTCCTTGGAGCCCAACCTGTTTAAACTGATTTACCCTTTTAGATTGCCCAAGTTCTTCACCCCATCCACATCTTTCTTTCTAGTAGGCAACAAGGTGGGTGTCCTGTGTACCAGCCAACTTGCTTTAGCTCTTGGCCTTCGTGACATTTTTATCCCAGTCTGAAGTGCCACATCTTACAGTGTCACCTACAAAATATAGTCTCAGCCCAGCAAGTGTTTGCTAATGATTTCAGCCCACCAAAGCCTTCCCTCTTGCCCATAGTGTATAATTTAGATTGAACCACCATGTTGTACAAGCAAACCTGCTTTTTTTTTTTTTTTTCTTTAGTGAAATCGGGTCTCACTATGTAGCCTGGCTGACCTGAAAAACTCTTACATGAAGCTGGCTTGGAACTCACTGAGATCCGCCTGCCTCTGCCTCCCGAGTGCTCGTATTAAAGGCATGCAACAACTTGCCTGGCCTGCTCAACTTTGACTGGAATTTGACTCAAACTTGTGATGCTGGAGATGGGCCTCATTCATAGAAGGCAAGCACTCTATCTCTACGCTACCCCTCCAGCCCTCACACTCGTATATACTTATTTTTCTTGTCTAAATGTTTTTCAGCGCATCAGATGCCAGGTGTCTGCTGCAAACTTTACTATATTTACAAATTATTTTTCTAAGACTGATAAATTATTACAGAGTCAGAATTTTATCTTTATGTAATGGTCAATGTGAGACTTTTTAATGGATCACTTATTTTTAAAATTACACTAGCTTGTTTCTCTTTTTTTATTAAAAGCTATGAATACTGATTGCCTGGCAATTATCCACAGGATAATTTCCCTTGGCTATTTAAGTATGCCTACTATGACTATCACAATTTAGAGTAACTGTAGCATGTCCATTCAGTAACCAGTGGGGAATGGCATAGGAAGATGTAAATTTTACAGATTAAATACATCAACATTAAAAATGTTTGCCACAGAGAATATAAAATAAAATATTAACATTATGTGCTTATGAGAAAAGGGATGTTATGGAGCTAAAAGGGACAAAAAGATCTTCAGATGTTCTGCATATTCGGTTTAAATATATATATTTATTAAATATTATATATATAATGCATAATAAAAATGTTCTCCACGCATGGTTATACATGCAAGGGAATCAATCACAAAGATACTGATTGGTAGTAAATATTGTTTTTTCCATGTTAAAATATCACTAACTTTGGTGAGACTTGGCTACCATTAATCATTCCTGCTATATGCTAAAAAGTGAAAAACATTTGAAAATTGCTTAAATTATTACCACATAATAATGTAAATCCTACTATAACCAAAAGAACATTTTGAATATACTGGTTGGTGTTTTTAATGGTAAAATAAACATTAAGCCTAAAATGACTCCAATACATTAAATCACTCATTTTTGAATTTAGTTAGATTACTGGTTGCCCTTTCCTGAGACTGAATCTTGAAACACTATAATCATGAGAACCTAAAGCTTCCTTCCTCCAGATTTAAGACTGATAAAACACTGATTTCTGAGTGGCCCCCCAGGATGGCTTTTGAAGGTGTACTTCTAGTGGTAGAAAAATGGAAAGAAAATGGTAGAAAAATGCTTTTAATATTTAAATAAACAACATTTTAGACTTTCATACATTAAAATTTCGAAGAGACTAGAGATTTTCTAGTTCAATACTCTTGTAATACAGATCAGTAAACTCAAGCCCAGACAGTTTAAATGACTTGCCTGAGGTCATCTATTAGAGGTGGAGCAGGATTTTGTTTTGGTTTTTTTCTTTTTTCACTTTTGTTTTGAAGATTTTATTTGTAGTTTTGGTGGTAGCAGTTAAACAACCTCAACAGAAATGTTAATGAATTACAGGGCATGTTCAATAAACACAAATTTTGCTAAATCTCAGTGAGTTCAAAACTCAAGAAGTACCTCTGCCCCCAGCCGCTTCTGATATGTTTTTCTGTCTGTCTACTGGATCCCTCATTAATCTATGATCCTGAAATGAAATCCTCCTACCAGTTGTTAACCATTTCAAAAGAGGAGAACACATAGTGATTTTATGTTCTCTCTCTCTCTCCTCACTGATAATTTCCATGAATAAAAGTTTTCACAAAGCATCTTCTCATGTTTTCCTGTCTTTTACCAGCAGAATGGTTTTCAAATAAAATTGCAAATGGCTTTTCTCATTGGCCAGAAGTCATTTGAAGATTTCCAACTTCCAGTAGGTGCTCTCCTTTATTTGAAATGAGCTTTGAACTTCCTTAATTCATCCGTTAGTTTATTTAAATAAGCCACTATTTAATTTTTTAAAATAATTATATGTACCTAAAGTGTACAACACAATGCTTATATGCACACACACACTAAAATGATGATTACAGTCAAACAAATGAGCACATCTATCAACAGGATAGGTGCCCTTTTCTGTGGGAAGAACACCTAAAATCTCATCTCAGCAATTTTCCAGCAAAGTAACCGAATTTACCTATTAAGCTTTATGTTCGTTTTAGTATAGGCAATAGCTATGTTTTCTTGCATAAAATAGAAGATGTTTTCAATCTTAATTTTGAAATGTTTTACTTTCTGTCTTGTAGACATTAATGCACAGCTTATAAAGTACTAAGATGTTGGTTGAAGCGCTTCTATAAACTGTATAACTATTATGGGTCACTGAGGTAAGGCTGTCTTTAAAGAAATTATATTTTGGCGTTATATGGTTTAATGTGATTTAATGTTTTGGGCTTCTTCTGGCTCCTTAGAAGCCTCATCAATGCAGGTTACTCTTACAAAAAATATAAAACAGCAATTGACAAATGCCCTCGGCTTCCTATTTGAATATTTGAAAGTAGAGCTTATTTTCAAGGAAGGATCTGTTTCTCAGAGCCTCAGACACCAGTGAGACCTGATTAGAAACAATCTTTCTCCACTGAGAGAACAGTAACCCGTAGAATAGATTGTGTGTGTGAAATCAATGTCTTCTCTAAGAATAAATATTCAATCAAGTAACCTGATGCCATTTTAACTAGAGGCTAAAGTTAAATGCTGCTTTAAAAAGACATTCACAGTAATAGATTTTCTAACGTTGTGTCATGTGTGGATTTTTTTTCTCCTTTTCCAGTTCCTGGCATCACAGCTACTGACTTAACAGAGAATTTTTTTATTAAGTCAAATATAAATAACCCTATGTATTGTTTTATTTTGTCATAAACTATTGAAAACACAATAGCCATCATTTGCAGGGATTTTCAGTTTACATATATTTAAAATGGGATAGCATAAAGGTAAAGCTAGGATTTCAAAAGTCCTTAAAGTATAAAAGGTACACACTGATGATATCATATAACTCAAGTAGATTTCTTGGATTTCTAAGAAAGTCTATGTTATTTATAATACTGTGCATTACTTTGATAAGTTGACTGTGTTCCACTGGAAGGCCACACATCCAAGAATATTTGGGCAATACAGTTGGCCTTGATGGGGGGAAAAAAGACACAAGGTTGAGAAGGAAAGGAAAGAGGGTGGATCTGGGAAGAGTTACGCGAAGGAGGGTGAATATAATGATTTAATTGTATGAGATTCTTTAAAAAACCCAAAGTATTTTCATAATATATAATCAAGTACTCCAGAGTTTTCAGTCAAAGGGAAAGTGCAGCAAAAGAGAAAAATCACTGAATAAATTGACCTCTTAAGAGAAGTGTGCAGAGAGCAAACATGCCTCATTTAGTACCAAGTGGCTGCTTTGAAAGCATGGGGCCTTGGGTTCAGTTTCCCAGCACCCATGTACAATCCAGGCACATTTCTACTCACTTGTAACCACAGCACTCAAGGCACTGGTGGTTGGGAAAGAGAGACAGAGTCCTGAAACTCACTGGTCAGCTACCATAGCTGAACTGAGGCTCCAGATTTCGTGATAGAACCTATTCAAAAAGGAAGGTACACATTCCCTTGGCAGGTGGTCCCAGGCTGTAAGAAAGCTAGTTAAACCTGAACCTGTGAGCCAATAAGCAGCATTTCTCCCTAGTTTCTCTTTCAACAGTGGGAGCCTGAGTTCCTTCTCTTCTCTCAGTGATGGACTATAACCTGTCAATGGAAATAAACCCTTTCCTCCCAAAAAGGAAGTAAGATGCCTAGAGGCTAATGAAGATATCCAACATCAGGCTCTGCCCTTTACACACACATTCATGGAGCGCGCGCGCGCGCGCGCACACACACACACACACACACACACACAGTTTCTCACACAAATAATAAAATTTTCACATTTTGCAGTTCTAACTATTATGGGTCACTGAGGTAAGACTGTCTTTAAAGAAATTATATTTTGGCGTTATATGGTTTAATGTGATTTAATGTTTTGGGCTTCTTCTGGCTCCTTAGAAGCCTCATCAATGCAGGTTACTCTTACAAAAAAATAAATAAATCAGCAATTGACAAATGCCCTCGGCTTCCTATTTGAAAGTAGAGTTTATTTTCACTTACAAGTGGAACTTCTGGCCAATGAGAAAGGTCATTTGCAATTTTATTTGAAAATCAGCTAGTAGTGTGTGTGTGTGTGTGTGTGTGTGTGTGTGTGTGTGTCTGTGTGTCTGTGTGTGTGCGTGTAAGACTGTGGATACATCCCACAGGGAGCATGAGGTCAGAGGGCAACTTGAGAGTCAGGTGTCGTCTTCTTCTACGGCAGATGCTGGGGACTGAACTCAGGTCATCAGGCTTACACAGCAAGTGATTTTTACCGTCTGAACCATCTCCCTGTTTGTTTGCTTAAGCCTGTTTTTATAAGCTGGCTTATGCTTGCTCCTTTTGTTTTAAAAAAAAAAAATCACGTTTCCTTTTTCTCAGTTACTTAAAAGCTAAGAAATTATATTTTATACTGAAGTGAATAACTGTCCACGCAAATAGTTATGCTCAATTCCCACATATTATAATGACAATACTATCAATCTAGAATTATGTTTTCATTGTTTCAAGGAAATAAAATATATTCTTAGAACTCCTTGTTTTTAGGGTTAAATTGGCTAAGTGGAAATAAAACAATCTTTTAAAGAAATGTTCATTAAGTATTCTACTTGTTGGATTATATTCTGTTTAGTATAATCGTAATGCAGAGGAGTTTCTGCTTCTGATTAAAGGGGAAATCTAATTATTCCCTTGGTCCTTTTTGCATTATCATCTAGTTCAGATGAGGTGCCTTTAGGGGCTTAATTTCTCCAGGTTAAGGCCCATGCCGGAGACTTTAAAAATGATGAAATGTTTTTAGTCTGTAAGTGTTTTTGCTTAATGAAAACTATGAATGCTTGTTTAACTCTTAAAACGGAAGCCATTGTTTTGTGAGTTTGCCCGAAGTTTTGCCCACAATAGATATATTCTTATTATATTTTACCATTTCAATTTTATCTGTAACATGACAGGAAACTGTCCTTAAATTATGACTTTTGCTTTGTTTCCATTCGAAGAATTTCTCTAAATCTCCCCATCTGTTCCCCTCAAGCAGTTGCTCACACAAGTTGTTAGAACTTGTGTAACAAACAAAGAGATAGCAAGGAGAAGAAGGAAATGAGCCAAACTGACCTTTGTTAGGACAAAGGCGGAGGAGGGGCTTGGGATGCTCTGGCCAGGACAGGAGTGTGCCCACTTCCCTTACCATGAGCGGCATTTAATGGGTTTGAAAGAATTCTATTTTGTGACTCGGAGAGGTGAGGCTCTTTTGATTTGCAAGTCATTGTGTGAAATGTAACTTCTTTCGTATGTTTGGTGGACATTCCTATTTATTTTGCAAGGGTTGTTTGACAATGTTCTTTACATATTCTTTATTCTTCTATTGTATTTTTCTTTCATCTGTGAGTTATTTCACATTTTTAATTCACACACAATTATCTAAGTATTTATGAGGTTCAGCATGATAATTCAAAACATAAGTATGAAATGTGTGTGTGTGGTGTTAGAAAACTTCAAACTCCTTTCTTTTAGGGATTTGGAGCATATAAAGGCAAGATATTGTAGGCTAGAGTCGCCCTATTATGCTTTTAAACAGTAACACTTGTTACTCCTAAGTATAGGTTGGTAACCATTATCAAATCTCTCTCTAGACCAGCAGTTCTCAGTCTGTGGGTTGTGACCCCTTTGGGAATTGCATACCAGATATCCTGCATATCATATATTTCCATTTTGATTCATTAACAGTATAAAAATTGGAGTTATGAATTAGCAAAGAAATAATTTTATGGCTGGGGATTACAACACCATGAGGAACTGTATTAAAGGGCTGCAGCATTAGGAAGGTTGAGAACTGCTGCTCTAGACCTTCTTAGACCCTCTTCTCCCCAGAGCTGCTATCTACTATTGTACTTCCAACTTCAGTGAGATTATTTTGTTACTTTTTTATTGTCATGGCAAAACACCGTAACAAAGGCAACTTATAAAAGAAAGCATTTAATTTGGGGCTCACAGTTCCAGGGGATAGTAGAGTCCATGATCATCATGGTGGGGAGCACGGCAGCAGGCAGACAGGCATGGTGCTGGAGAAGTAGCTGAGAGCTTCATCTTGAGTATTGATTCATAAGCATGTGTGTGTGTGTGTGAGAGAGAGAGAGAGAGAGACAGAGACAGAGACAGAGAGAGACAGAGAGCTAACTGAGAATATCATGGGCTTTTGAAACCTTAAAGAAAACCCCCAGTGACACACCTCCTCCAACATGGCCATACCTCTAATCCTTCCCAAACTATTCCACCAACTGCGGACCAAGCATTCAAATATATGGGCCCATGGGGGCCATTGTCATTCCATTCACAACAGAGATAAACTTTTTTAGTTTCCATATATCATGTGGTCTCTTGAACTTTTGATATTTGGGTTTTTTTCTAACAAAAGACTTTGGTTTTACATAGTCTTATTACTTTTTCTTCAGGATTTATTATTTATTTACTTCTCAAATAATTTCCTTATTCATGTTGCCCTTTAGAACTTATGGAATTTCACTTGGTTGGGGAAGGAGTGGTATTTCTTTCTTCTTTTTTTCTTTTCTCTCTCTCCCTCTCTCCTTTTTTTTGAGACAGGATAGCTATTATTGTCACATGCTGGCTTCTAACTCGTGGTCCTCCTGCCTCACCATAAGTTATGGAATTACAGATGTGCACTGGCATAACCTAGCTAGTATACCAGTCTTTCTATGGAAATGTTTGTTCAGTTCTCTGAACACCCCATTTGGGTTAATGGAGTAATAGGGTATAGTTTTATTTTTCCAAACTTTAAATTTAGTGTCTCAGTTTAGAATTTGTGATCCACATGTAGGAAGCTGATGTTCATAGTGATGAAGTCACTTGAGATTTTCACTTGAGTTATTTTCAAAGTTAAGACTTGAAACTGGGTATCTCACTTCAACCTTTGGTCTATATTTTTTCCAACAAAATACACAGACTCATTGTCACCTCTTGAGCTTAATTAAGTGCTTTCCTGGCTTGACAGCGTTGTGATTTACTCTAACCCAGAAGAAATTGGATGAAAAAGCTTTTTAATTATAAACAATTATCTGCTTGCCACCAAGAAAGTGTGAATTAGAAAATGATGTATTTCCTCGTGTTAGGAAGATCTATACCAGAACGAGAGAGAGAGAGAGAGAGAGAGAGAGAGAGAGAGAGAGAGAGAGAGAGAGAGAGAGAACAGCTGTGCTTTAGACTGGTTCTTGGCATGTGTTGGTCAGGTAATAATCACAGTACTTTCATGAAAGATGATTGGAATGTGAGTAAGAACAGAGGGAAAGCAGAAAATTCTACTTTAGTAATTTAGGTTTATAACTCATAAAGTTACTACTAGAAGATTATTAGTAATGTACTTCCTAGTTTTATTCATATTAAAATAATAAATAATAATAGTTTCAATTTCTAAAGGGCTGCTATGAATTAGTTACTATTATAATTTATATGAATTATTTCTGATTCTCAATTAATAATGATTCAGTTAGTAATAGAAGAAAATAGAATTCAAGCTAAGATCAGTTTGACTCCAGAGCATCAGCTCTTCCCACTACATTTCAGTTCTTCTTATATTTTTGTTGTTGTTTGTTTCTTTGGAAGTTCTGCTTTCAGATATTGTTTCAGAAATCTATTGTTATAAGAAAATTCAGTCTATAAACTTTTACTAATGTAATTAATTTGTTAGTGAATTAATTATGTTTGGCTTACTGTCTGACAGTTTTAAATTTTTCATTCTCCCTGGGTTCTAGTACCATCTTGCCTCCAACTGAGAAATAGACGATCAATGCTTGCAGAATGTAATTATCCTGACCACTGCTGTAATTCATGTCTATTCATTCCACAGATATTCACTGAGCACTTATCAAGGTCTAACAACTTTAGTAAGCACCAGGAATATAAAGACTTGACTTTGATTCTTAAGAATCTCACAATTTGGTAGAGATCAGAGTGCTTACAAATACAACAAATTACAATATAATCTGATGTTTGATATAATGAATATATGTGCAAAATAATATGGCAATAAGAATAAGAAGTAATTAATACTGTGTAGAAGTGGGCTCAAGAAAGGACTTTTTGGGGAGGAAGGGGCAAAATAAAAAGAAATGAGCATTCCAAATAAATGAATGGCCAGTATACTTTTTACTCATTATAAGAAAGTAGTATCTGTTAAAACATTTTTATATAATTATCCTTCATGATACACATAAAAACAAGTATATAGTTATTTTATTTTGCCAATGTATTCTCCCCAATTTTCTTGTAGGCTGCCAGTGTTGAAATGGCCATACTCTGGCGGTATTGCTTTATTCAAGCCACCAACATTGCTCCCTGGATTCCATGCAACTGTGTATGATTTTTATATAACTGCACAATTCTAGTATCCACTTGGGATATGAATTTCTCAGTCATTGCCAGCTGGATGGCTTTTTTTCATTCTTCAGCAAAGAGAAACAAACAAAAAAAATTTGCTGTCAGGTAGATCCTTGCACAAGAACTGTTTTGGGTTGAGAAGTAGTTTATGAATGCCCAGGAAGAATAGAAAATGTGTCCTTGACAGTTACTAGGTTAGGCAAGTAAAGACAGGTATGGATCAGCTAGCTGATGTGTGGAATAATTCAGCCTCTTTATATAAGAAGTTGACTAGCCAAAACAGGCAAAAGTGTGGAATGCCCACTTTATATGTATGATACATAATTGCAATGCTATGAAAAATTTAAAATATTATCTTTTGATTTGAGTATTGCTGGTTTTTTGTTTCTGTTGTCAATTCACTTCAATGTGTCAATTAAAAATTTAAATATAAAAAGATTTGGAATTTTAGTAAACTGATTTTACATTATACATTTTATTAAAAGGACCATGAATATATAGTAGATGTTCATGAAACATCAAAAATTAATGAATATATTGACAATGACTCTATGAATAGGTTTATATCCAACACAGAGTAAAATCAAAAACTAGTGTTTATGAATATTCCATAGAAACTGACTAAATAATGAACTTGAGTTTACTAGAAATAATGCTATGTCATGCTTCCATTTCTCAAGTTATTCTGCCCTTTGGTTAGAAGAATTGATGACATCATTTTTAAATCCTAGATTGATACGAAGGCCTTATGTATGCTGAGCAAGCACTCTGTGCCCTGGCCCGAGTTGCACCTCTATTTCTCACTTCTACTTTTTGGTGCAGACTGTCCTCCAACTTGCTATGTAGGGCAGGTTTAATATCAAGATACTACACCTCTATCTTTCAAGTACTGAGATTAGATTACAGGTGTTCACCACCAGGTCTTGTTTGAATAATGTCTTCATGAAACTTTTAAAAGAGAAGTGTGACCATCCACATCAGAATTGTCTTTCCTAGTATTATATTTTTAACTTTATAATGTATTAATTAATTATACTTAATGATAGGTTTCATCATGGCATTTGCTTACGTGCATATAATGTAGTTTTTGAGACAGGGTCTCACTATGTAGTTCTTCCTGGCCTGGAGTTTGTTATGTAGTACAGGCTGGCCTCAAAGTCACATAGATGCATCTGCCTTTTTGTCCCAAGTCCTGGGATTAAAGGATGTGCCATCATACTGATGTATACAATGTATTTTGATCATACTCGCCTCCATTGCCTACTCCTGCTGTTTTCCCATTCCCATTGGTCCCTTCCTCTTCTCAACTCGTCCCTCTTCTACTTTTATGCTCCTTCCTTCCCCTTCTCTCTTGCCTCTCCATCCCTGGCCCCTCTTTCTTTCTTCTGAACCAAGGAGTTTCATTGGGTTGTGCACAGGATATACGTGAAGGATTACTTACAGGAGTAACTTACCGATGGCTATACCATGAAGACAGTGTCTCTGGATCCCTTATTTTTTATGAATTTTGTAGACTATAATTGGTGATTGAAACAAAAATTATAAATTGTCCTATGTGCAAGAAAATGACATTTTAAAAGTGTAGAAAACAAAATAATTTTAATGAAAATATGGTTTTCATGTTTCACTCAAACTGGTAAAAATGTTGAGAGAAAGTAGACTGTTACCACACACACACACACACACACACACACACGCACACACACACAATCATATTTATAGAAACCTTTATTAAAATTATACAAAATAAACAAAATACTAACTCAGGATAGCATACTAAAATTATTCAAATAATCAATAAAGGCAAGAAAATCAAGTAATGGAATAAGAACCTGAAAAAAAAAACAGATAAAATATAATAAAATGGTTGGCCTTAGCTCTAACATTTCAATAATGACATCAAATGAGAATAGTTTAAATACATAAATGAAAAGCAGAGATTGGCAGAGTGGATCTAAGAAAAATGACTCTATAAGAAATTTATTTCAAATTCAAGGACATGGGTAAGTTGAAAGTAAAATGATGGAAGAGAACTTTTAAAAATATATCTTTATTTTAAAAAGCATCCAAAATATTTCATCAAGTTTGGAGCAAAGAAATTACTGAGGATAGAAGGAAGTTATATATGATAAAGGATCAATTTATTAGGAAGATAATGATTCTAAATATGTATTCAGCAAATAACAGACTCCCAAGATCAAAACAAGAAGCAAGAACAGAGAATAAAGAAGAAAAAAGCAGAGTTGAGAGATTCAACTTGGCCTTTTTACAACTAGCAGAATTATTAGACAAAAAGTCAACAAGGATGGTCATTCATGGTGGTGCACATCTTTTAATCCTAGCATTCAGGAGGTAGTGGCATGAGGATCTCTGAGTTCAAGGCCAGCCAGTTACATGATGAGACTTTGTCTCAAAAAAAAAAAAACAAAAAAAACAAAAACAACAACAACAACAACAAAAAAACCAACAGTTAACAAAGATGTAGAAAACCTGATCAGTTCAGTCATCTCCCTTACCTGTTTTTTTTTTCTTTATGATATCAGTTTTTGTGGTCAATCAAGTTTCAGAAATATTAAATGGTATTTTTTCAGATTTAAACACATCATTCTAATTTTGAGTCTGGGTCACACATGAATGATCTTCCTAACTCTGCTTCTGTATGCTGTGATTAGAAGCTTGCAACAATAAACTTCACACCCAAAATAAACAACTCTTAAATTTTAAAATTATATATCATTGTGAGTAGTGAAGTGATACCTGCCACTAAATCTTCCCATCTAGGCACCTATCAAAACATTATCCATGAGCGACTCTCCGAAAACAAGAGAAAGAAAGAGAGGCCTGTTTTTCTACACCTTCCACTAGATAAGGTATCTAAAATGTTCTGTCATTGTTAGGCATGGGGATGGACCTCCATGTACTTACAAAGTGTTGGCAGGGCTATCAGGAATTCAAGGCCAGGCTTCACTACATAGCAAGTTTGGGGCTATCCCAGGCTATGTGAGATCATGTCTCCAATGTGAGGCCTGCATGTCTGTGGGATTACATAAAGAGTTTATCAACTAAGCCATATAAAATGTTCTTAAAAGGCATTTTTGGCCTAGACAAATATGTAAAATTGACACTACTAGATAAAGCAGTAATACGATTGATTTTAAAAAAATACTTCTGTAATCATTTCCTTCTAAAAATTGTTACTTATTTTTTTCCGGCAATGTCTTTTTGTTTGGATAACTTGGGAATTCAGTTTGTCTCCATGCATGCTAATCCTGATGCAGTGTTAATGCTGAACTCCACATACCCCCATTCCCCTGTAGGGATGTCTTAATGAAAGGACTAAGGTATTACTTCCCCAAAAGTTATGTCTATGCATCCAGTTCCTCTAGAAGTATAGGTTTCAAAATAGGATGTCCATGACCCATGCTTTTGACTGTGGATTGTTAAATAAGAGATCCACACAGGGGGTCTCAGTCTGTGCTAGGATGACGCAAAGGTGACTGACAGAGAAGTCAAGTGATCGCTAACTAAGTAAGCAAAGACTGTAGGATAATTTTATCTCCCCTGGTTACTATTTAACTCACCTATGAGTATTTATCAGTGTGTGTGTGTGTGTGTGTGTGTGTGTGTGTGTGTGTGTGTGCGCGCGCGCGCGCGAGTGGTGTGCATGCTGAGTACTGGGGACAACCTCAGGTATTTGTGCTCAGTTGATTTTCACTGTTTTGTTTAGGGCCAGGGTAGCACATTAGCATGTAGCTTCACCAGCTACTCCAGGCTAACTGGCCCTGGAGTCTCCAAAGACTGACTTTTCTCCACCTGCCATCTTGCCAACACAGGGCCTCGAGGAACACACCAATGTGCCAGGCCCTCATACTTGCAAGGCAAACACTACCAACTGAACTATCTTTCCAGACACATTTTTTAAAAAAACTTTTATTCTTCTCTCATACATTGTATCCAACCATAGTTTCTCCTCCCTCCACTCCTCCCAGTCCCTTCCTGTAGCTGAAGTTTCCTCCGGTCCTGCTCCGCTCCCACAACCACAGCACCTCCGTCTTCTTCCCCACTCCCACAGACCAGCTCCTCCTGTTTTCCTTCAAGAAAAAAAAAAAAAAAAAGAGCAGGCCTCCCACAGTTATCCACCGAATATGCCCTAATAAGATACGGTAAGATTAGGCACAAACCCTCATATCACAGCTGGACATGGCAACCCAGTAGGAGGAAAACGATGCCAAACACAGGCAAAAGTCAGAAATTACCACCCACTCCCATTGTTGGGAGTCCCACAAGAACACCAAGCTGGACAACCATAAGGTTTATGCACAGGACCTAGCGCAGACCCATGCAGGCCCCATGATTGCTGCTTCAGTCCCTACGAGCCCTGCTTAGTTGATCCTGTGGTCGTGTTCTCCTGGTGTCCTCAACCTCTCTTTCTCCTACAGTCCTTCCTCCCTGTCTTGGGTGTGTTTCCCCTGGCTCTGCCTGGGGTTTGGCTGTGGGTCTCTGCATCTGCTCCCATCAGTTACTGGATGAAGCCCCTCTGATGACAATTAGGCTAGGCACTGATCTGAGTAAAACAGAATATCATCAGGAATCATTTCATTGCCTTTTTTCCCCAGTCGTGTTTGATTCTATTCTGGGTCTCTGGGCTATCTTGCCTCTGGATCCTGGCCATCCAGGCAGTGTCAGGTGTGGGTTCGCTCTCTGGCATGGCTCACAATTGGACCAGTCAGGGATTGCTCACGCCCACAAGTTCTGTGCTACCGTTGCCTCAGCATGTCTGCAGGCAGGAGAGATCATATACAATTTTTAATAGTTAAAAAAATATAACGTGGTTATAGCTGCATTGTAGAATATTTGCCTAGAATGTATGAGGCCCTCAATTCAATTCCCAAGAGCAAAAGAAATGACAAAATAGATAAATACACTTGTGATAAAGGCACATTTTAAAAATTATATGGGTATAAGTCTTTTGCCTGTCTGCATGTCTGTGTATGGTGTATGTGTATGTCTGGTGCCCACAAAGACCAGTAAAGGTTATCAGATACCTTGGGAATGGAGTTACATACAGTTGTAAGCTGCTATGTGAGTTCTGGGAATCAAATACAAATCCTCTGGAAGAGCAGCAAGTGCTTTCAATCGCTGAACCATCTCTCCCATCCAAGGCACAACATTTCACATAGGAATTAAAAAATGACTCTTCCATTCACTCAAAATTAATTTATAAATAAACTTCATTTCCTTGATTTGAAATACATGTTTAATTTGTTAGTATACCTAAATGTTTTGGTTTGTTATTAAAATATGCAAACTAAACCTTAAGGGAATATATTTTAATATTTATTGTTATAAGCATAAGGCAATTATGTAAACAATGCCTCTCTCTGTTTTGGTAGTAAGTGGAAAAAGCTTGTTGAAAATTGCTTTTATCAAGGTGATCTTAGCTCTCAACTGTACATTAACCTTGGTTAATGTATATCTGCAGCTTGCTAGATAGTCTTTAAGTCAGGAACATTTATTGTTTTTTAAAGATTATAGTTCCAGATATAAGATCAACAGAAATCTCAGAAAATGTACTATCATTTTCTTCAAAAGCCATCTACTAATGTGTAGAGGCAAATAATGGTGTATAGATTTTCTGAGTAGACATTGTCAACTAATCGTTTATAGACTGGATTGCCAATACATTCTACAGCTTGGGTTTTATTCAGAGTGTCTCATACAAGATGATTTGTAACTACCTGCTAGTTACTAATATTTGATGACTTATTATTTCCAGCCACTGGTGAATGATTATAACATTTTCAGGATACAGGGTCTCTTGAGTTTAAGTGGTGTCTGCCACCCTGTGTCATCCAGATTTGCATGGCAGTGTGTCTATTTGGAGGTGCTGGATTTCTAGTATATGCATATTTTGAAGTTGAATTTTCCCTTAAATTATGCCTATCACACCAGACTTGAGTTTTTTAACTATTAATTTGATAATTCCAAGTTGTGATAACTGACTTTGCAGACAGATAACCATAGTCATCTTCTTCTTCTTCTTCTTCTTCTTCTTCTTCTTCTTCTTCTTCTTCTTCTTCTTCTTCTTCTTCTTTTTTGTTTCTTTTTTTTCAAGACAGGGTCTCTCTGTGTAGTTTTGGTGCCTTTCCTGGAACTCGCCTTGGAGACCAGGCTGGCCTCAAACTCACAGAGATCCACCTGCCTCTGACTCCCGAGTGCTGGGATTAAAGGCATGCGCCACCACCACCCGGCCATAGTCATCTTCTAATCAGTCTCTCTAAATGAAAGTATGTCCTTCAATTTCCCATGTATGAGCCATAGTCAACAACTTCAGCTGAGAGCCCAGAAAATAGCTAGCAACACTGTATAAGCCTTGAAATGGTTATACCCCTAGTGTTTGCATATTTCCAGGTAAGGCTATAGACATTTGAGAACAAAAACAATCAATTCTGGAACTGGAGATACAGCTCAGCAGTTACAAACACTGGCTGTGCTTGCAGAAGACCCACATTTGGTTTCCAGCACTCACAGGGTGGCTCACAACCTTCAGTAACTCCAGTTCTATGGGACCTTACACCATTTTCTGGCCTCTGCAAGCACTGCACATATGGGTTGCATTTACATAAATGCAACCAAAACATGCACTCATAGAATAAAAATAAATCTTTGAAAAAAGCAATCCTATCATTTACTTTCTATGTTCTTCATGCACAGAATTATTAGGCATAATCAAGTGGTTGTTTTGTGTCTTAAGTTTTGAGTGATTTTGCACTCGGCCATAGTTACTTTGAATAGAATTCTTTTACTTGTAAGTGAAATGTTGCTATAACAAAGCATGAAAATATATGCCTTTAGCTTTAGGACCCGGCAGTAGCCAGAAGATGGAAGGAAATAGAAGAGAGTAGCAGAAAAATCCCACAAATCTTTGAAAAGGCTGTTTACGAAGGATTCAAGGAAAATGATAAGTTAAAGGAAAGATAGCCTTTGTTACTGCATCAGCAGGAACCTAGTAACACAGCTCTATGCTAACATGGAAATATGGACTATATCTTGCAAACTTGATGTTGTAGCTATGGAAATAACGTAGGTAAAGTATTGGAAGTACCACCTTGATTTTTGGCCCCATATGATACAATCCAGAAGGAGAGATATGAGATAAAGAATGAAATATTATTATAAAGAATCCAGGATATGGTGAGTTTGAAAATAATGTTGTTTCTCTTTCTCACCATCTGCAGACAGTGATTTTCAGATAAGAAAGGATTTTAGGGAAAGATCGAAATGAAGATGGTATTACAGGATCTTTTGTTAAACCTCAGGAAGAGGTGGCCTAGTGTCTCTTAATACCTTTTATGCAGACAAAAGTCCTTCTAAAGATCTTAAGGACTTTATAAATCTATTTTTCCTAAACAATGGGATTTCTAAGCAGTCTATGGGGGCATTCCCACAGAGGTCTCACAGGGAACCTGAGTGAAAGGATGTTAAGGAAATCTCTTTTGGTTATGACTGTTGTCTAAGTGAGTGGATTATAAACTGTGCATAGAAAGATCACCACAGTTTTCAAGGAATTATGCATCAAGTGTACTGGAACATAGAGGTATCACAAAATGGGGTGCTCTGAGCTCTCAGACTCTTACAGGAAGAAGCAGTCTAAGAAAACGATTCAATTGAATTAGCTGCAAATAGGATAGCAATGTTTTGAACCAGGCTTTCATGCATCTCAGGCTGTCCTGGAACTTGCTATGTAGCTACCTGGAGATAGCTGTAACTTCTGATCCTACTGCCTCTCCATCCTGACTGCTAGAATTACGTCTGTACCTAGTTTATGTAGGAATGGGCATTGAACTCAAGGCTTCACATCTGTTAAGCTAGTACTCTACCAAGGTCAGTCAGACCCTGCAATTGCATGTTGGGTGCACAGAACAATCATTTTTAGCTTTATTTTTTCTTGTCAGGAAGGTCTCAAGGAAGTAAACTCAAAGAATCAAAATTGAGGATCTTCATCTCACCTGGCCTCTATTTAGATAAAGAGATCTGGCAGTTGGAGTGCTGCCAAAATGTCAATGGACTTTGGAGTCTTGGAGGAGGGGATCAGTGTATTTTGCGTGGGGGAAGGGTGCTCATTACTGTAGACAGAGAGGAGATTGTAGACAATTGTATTTTCTAGCTTGTTGATATCTAGTCCTCTATGCTCTTTTAAAAGTATGACTTTGAGTATTTACCTTCCCCTTCTTCCCTAAGGAGTACCCCCTTTCCCCATTTCCATAATAAGCTTACTTGTACCCTGCTATTCCCCTTTGTATTGCACTCCAACTCCCTATCCTTGAAATGGTCCAGTATTACCTTCTTTGTTTCTGTAGTTGCTACAGGCTGTGTACTCACATCTCAAGATTTGGAGCTAGGAGCCACCTCCAACAAGAGAGAACATTGGACTTTTTTCTTTCAGGGTCAGGGTTACCGCAATCAATTTGATCTTTTCTAGTTCCTTCCATTTACCTGCAAAGTTCATCATTTCATTTTTTTTCTGTACAGATAAATAGTATTTCATAGGGTAGATGTACCACATTTTCATTCAGTAACATCAGAAGCTATACCAATAAAAATCTCACTAACATGACTGTCCAAACATGCGCTGAACAAGGATGACACCAGTGGACAAGGAAAAGTGGACAAGGAAAAGTCCATGAGGTCTCAACTCCACACAAAGAATTATTAGTAACTGAGGAAAGCTGGGAACAGGAGATGGTTTTCCCCAGGGAAGAGCATGCCAACGGCTAACATAGTTTGAAATCGTCAGCCCTAAAAACGTTCACACAGTAACAATATATGTACTGAAAAGGTTGTATTTAGGAATACATATGTATGTGGAAATGCATATATGCATGCAATACTAATAGTGAAAAAGGGACCATGAATTTGAAAGCGAGAGAGGAGGGATATATGGAAGTGTTTGGAGGGAGGGAAAGAAGGGAGAAAATGTGACTTTGAAAAGGGGTAACCCCAGCACTTGTGAGGCAGAAGCATGATTCTTAAGCATTTGAGGCAAGCTGGACGTGCATATTAAGTTCTAGGTCAGCTAAGGCTATATAGTAAGACCATCTCAATAATAATAATAATAATAATAATAATAATAATAATAATGACAGCAAAGTAGTAACACAAAATATGGTTTTGAAAACTCTTCCATTAAGAGGTGGACAGTCTGCGTTCCTTCTCTTCAGTCTGAGTGGAACTGTGATAGCAGCAAAGTAATGCTCTTGGACTAGTAATTCTGGGACACAAAATATGCTAAAGCTTTTACTTCAAGGCTCTCTAGGCTTGTACTTTTAGGACCCAGTGATCAGGCTGTGATGAAATTCAAGTAGCTACTTGAGAAAGTTTCGAACTTGTATTCCAGCTGAAAGGGTAGCTGATAGAGAGCATCAACTACCATGCGTGCGAGTAGGGCTTCAGATGATTGCTAGCACTGAACCATTGAGTCATGCCAGCTGAGGCCCCAGACACTGGAGCAGAGACCCTTCATCAGCTCTGTCCTTTACAGATTCCTCACACTAATTCAGAATTGTAAACATAATGAGTGAGCTGGAAATCTTAGTGGTTATGTAGAATAGTAACCAGAATAGCATTTTATAACCCTGTGAAAAACTTCCCCTCGTTTCTTTCTGCCTCTGTGTATTGAACCTGAACCTTACATATGTTAAGTAAGGGGTCTACCAATGAGCTACATATCCAGACTTCTGCTTTTTGTTGTTCTTCTTGTTGTTGTTAACTGGTAGCTGGCTCTCACTAAGTTGCCTAGGTTAGTCTTGAACTTATTTTATGTGGGGCACATCTTGAGTTTGCTATTCTCATGCTTTAGCCTCCCAAGAAATCGCTAAGATTCTAAGCTTGTTATACTAGGTCTTCCTAGTACTCCTCATTTCTAAATAAAGTTCCAGTCAAGTATAATGGCTTTGGTTGAGGGTTCTTATTCAGGTTTTTTGAGATTCTTTTTAAAAATATTTATTTAGGTATTGATTGATTGATTCTCTTGTGTGTGTGTGTGTGCGTGTGTGTGCAGGTGAGAGTGAGGGTCGGAAAAGGATGTTGAAATCCTAGAAACTGGACTTATAGGCTGTTGGGAGTTGCCACGTTGCCATGTGGATGCTAGGAACCATTCTCAGACCCTCTGTAAGAGCAACAAGTGCACACAACTCTCCAGTCCATTTTTGTTGTTGTTGTTTTTTGTTTGTTTGTTTTTTAATTTTGGAAACAATACTGTTATGAAAAAGTCCCTATTGATTTTAATGGTAGTTTGATTAGATATATCTGTGGCACAAAGTAAAAATGTTAAATATGTTTATCATTTTTAACCTTTCTAACACACGTAAGTATTGAAACTCTAATGTGTATTTGTGTTTTATTACTAGACATAAAGGCAGGATGTATTCTTATTTCAAAATAAAAACCTAATTCTGATATTCTCATGGGACCTTTATTCAAGATTCACTGATTGACACAATAATATTCTTCTGACACCTGAGACAGTACATTGTGCAGGCTTCTAATTTTCAGCATCCAAGAATATCAGCAACAACTAAAGAAATCAATCATTGGGAACTGAAATTATGTTATAAGTGCCATTGGATTGCTACATAAAGCTCTGGAGTTTCATATTTGTTTAAATTCAGTCTTTGCATTGGTATAAAATGTCAGGAATGTACAACAGCAGCAGAAGCCATACATAATTAAAACCATCTTAAGCAACACCAGAAAAGCTGTCTTTGAGGGTTCCTAAGCCCTTCCCACTAGTGATCCGCTTTCTCTCAAAAATGCTGACTGAGGAAGTCTAAAATTTTATCACCAGATTTTAGTTGAATGCATTTATTATGTAGTCTGACTCCCATAGATTTATTACCTGATGGAAAAAGAAACTAAGCCCGAGTTAACAAGACAAAAGATATAGACTCTAAAAGACTATTGTGTGACTTTGACTTCCTTCTCTGTTATTTTTTCCCTTTCACGACACATGCTGGTCTTATCAAATCAAGGCCACACCGTCTTTGTTACAGCTTGTCATTCTAAGAACTGAGAATTCTTTGTCCACTTATCTGAATTTGGGTATATAACATTAAATATTTCATTATGAATGCCTTACATTCTGTTTTCTGAGACACCCTTTTGCTCTACTTTGTCCCAAGGTTAATGCCCCCCTAACTTCTGGATTGGGGTATTATTTATTTCAAGATGACTACCAAATGTGTAGAAAAGTTAAATCGCATGCAACACCAAACAAAGAAGCTAGAGTGTGGAAAAAGAGACAATTAGATACCATCCGGGAATTCTTTATAACAATAAATGGGGGCGACTGAAGTCCAGAGGCTTTTAGCAAAAATGTCCAGAGCTCTTGTTTCATAATGTGGCCACTATAGCCCTTTTTGCTACCAGCCAAACTAATAAACGCTGCCCATGTTTCATTATAAAGGAATTCACAAGACTACAAGTTTTCTTACTCTTTGGATCTTGTCAGTTTGGTTTACTGATGTGTCTACAATATTGTCTGACAAATAACAGGTGTTTCATTGAAAATTTTATTGAAACACTAAAATCAAGACAGTTACTGTTTGGGAGACAGCCTGATGTAGTTGCAAGGGCATTGGATTTTGATTCATCCTTTATCAGACATTGAACATCAATGATTTCAGTGTGGACCATATTATTTTTTAAAATCTCTGTTTTTCTCCCCCTTAGGCTGATTCCATTTATGTTCGTGCCTCAATTACCATATATAAGCTGATGAATCTGATTCTCTATTCTCTCTATTTCTGACTCCAGTTCCATATATTCACAATTACCTACTTGACATCTCTACTTGAATGAGTCACAGACATCTCAATCTCATCGTATTCAAAATTGAACTCATTATATTTCCCCCATATAAGCCATTGAGATGAGCTGAATAAACCCTGCTGTGGTGTGTATAGCATTGATTATGGATAATTTTTGCCTTTTAAAGTACTAGAGTATTATTCCAGCTGCAGACTGATAATAGATTCTTAACAAAATTCTCATTGTCTTATATACACCAGCTCACCAAAAGTTCTGAAGACATACAAACAATTCTCAATCTCCATTTCTTCTTCTCCAGTATCATTTAATAAAATTCAAAATTTAAGATCTCTAAACCTTTTTTATTTTGAATTTGAGGTCTGTCCTAGTTTTTTTTCTGTTGCTGTTAATAAACAACACTACCAAAAGCAGCTTGTGGAGAAATCGGTACCAGAGAGTAGGTGATGGTGTGATGGACCTCACCGTGTGGCTTTTATGCCTTGGGATGTTTGGGGGAGGAAGGTGAAGGATTTTGGAGCTTTATGCTGGAATTGTCATTGAGTGCTCAGAGCTTAATGTGCTGTTGTGGGAACTTGGAAAACAATACTAAGCAAGCCTGGGAGAACAAGTTAGTGTGAAGTATTCCTCTTGCCACCAGGTTCCTGCCTTGAGTTCCTTTCCTCGGCTTCCTTCAACTACAGAATATGACTTGTAAGGTAAGTAAACCCTTCTGTCTTCAAGATTTTTTTGTTCAATACTTTATCTGAGTAACAAGAAGCAAACTAGAACAAAGTCCTTTCCAAACTCTACAATGTAGAATATGAGATTGAGAAGGATGATCAGAATGAAGGTTATGGAAAGTCTCTATTTATAAGTAGATAGGTATATTAAAGGATTAACTTACTATATGTTTGGGTGACTTAGTGAAAAATGTAAAGATCAGATGACAAATATTACTAGAAAATTTCAATATCAGCACCATTTAGATTTGGGACTAAATAATTCTGGGTGTGTAGGCAGAGGAGGTAGGGACTGCCCTTATATAGTATAATGTTTAACAAGACCCTGGGACTCTAGCCAATAGATGTTAATAGCCACAGCATCCTAGTTGTGACAAACGACAGTGTCTACAAATACTGTTGGAAGCCACTTGAATGTCAAAATTGCCCTCAGTTTATACCAACTGATCCGAGAGGATTGCTTTATTAGAGATCAAGGATTTGAAAAATCATACTAAAGAATAATGGGCCAATGAGATCATTGCCTGTTTTTCTTTGTTCATATTCTTCATCTACTGTGAGGATAAGAAAAGATCCTCAAGAAATTATGAATAAGTATGGATGTTACTATCAACAGATGGAATATGAATGGGATGCCTTACCAAAAAACCAATAATCATTGTATTTATTAGTTATGTGTCTCCAAATTGCATTAACTAAAGAAGATAACAATTTACTTTTATTAGTTTAAAAGGACACTTCATAGAAAAAACACATTTTTGCTTTTCCAAAATATCTAATGAAAAGGCAATAGGTTACATAACTGCATTAAATAGATCAGTAGTGCTAAATAAAAGCATTACTTTTACCAGAGCACTAGAAAAATAAGGATTTTGGCTAACTTGTAGCCAATTTAAAAGAGCTATAGAAAAGTACTAATTGCTGTGGGATGGTCTGTATGTCAAATTGCTGTGATTGGTCAATAAATAAAACACTGATTGGCCAGTGGCCAGGCAGGAAGTAGGTGGGACAAGGAGAGAGGAGAATTCTGGGAAGTGGAAGGCTGAGGCGGGGAGACACTGCCAGCCGCAGCCATGACCAGCAGCATGTGAAGACGCCGGTAAGCCACCAGCCACGTGGCAAGGTATAGATTTATGGAAATGGATTAATTTAAGATATAAGTACAGTTAGCAAGAAGCCTGCCACGGCCATACAGTTTGTAAGCAATATAAGTCTCTGTGTTTACTTGGTTGGGTCTGAGCGGCTGTGGGACTGGCGGGTGACAAAGATTTGTCCTGACTGGGCAAGGCAGGAAAACTCTAGCTACAACTAATTCTGGAGCTGAGGTGTATATCTCAGTCAACAGAGTGCTTGCCTGCAATGTAAGAGGCCCTACGTTCTTTCTCCAGTACTGCATAAAACAAGGCCCGGAGTAAAACCTTGTAAGTGCCTGTAATCCCAGCACTTGGGAGATCAAGGCAGGGGAATCAGGAGTTCAAGGTCAATCTCAACTACATAACAAATGTGAGGCCCGCTTTTGTTGGATATGTAAGACCTGTCTAAAATAAAAACAAAAAACACAACACAACAAAACAAAACAAAAAACCTCACCCACACACAAAAGAAAGATAGTAGTTTCATGGTATGCTCTTCGAGAAGGACTCATTCAAGAAGCCTCAGAGAAGTCCAGGCCCCAGCCAGCCCAAATACATGACCATCAAGATCCCAAATAACCATGGTAGTTACCATTGGCAGCACAACTCTTTGGTCACCGTGTCCTGACATGGTCTTCACTGTCTCTCACTTCTTGCTTGTCTTGGAGTAGAAACTGAATGCTACTTTTGTAATTACAGCTCGCTGAGTATAAGCAGGTAGAGATGATCCTGACTGTATTTAATAGGCTTAAATCCATGGCACAGTGCTAAGAGTGGTAGCAAAGATGTATATATGCATATCTGTCATCTCAGGTCCTCAACAAACAGGAAAAAGAAACTATCCCCATGAAAGACACTTATCTTATTTTAATTCATTTTATAAAAACACCATCTGTGTCCCTCTGAGATATCTTCATAGTTTATAATGTATAGTTCAAAATAATGTCCTCCCAGTGTGATTAAGATTTTAGTTAAGGTAGGTAGTATCTGGGAGGAGTTATGGTGGGGGAAACTGTCATCAGAATATATCGTATGAAAAATTTTCAATAAGGGTTAAAAAATTTAGTGAAAGAATGATGTAATTTAAAAGTATTGTTACTAAAAGTCCTGTATTGTGTCAAGATTTTCACCGGCCTGCACAAAGAAACTAGAAAATCTGATATTTTTACACATTTGATTTTTCAGAGAATGTCAGCTTGTGAGTGCCAAACAGTGGTTGTATTTTAAAAGAGGAAATACCTTAGAACTAATTTTCTTTTGTTTTGTTTGCCAAGGATGATTGAGGTTATTAAATCTGCTGTACAACTTCTGCATGTTGCAAAGGACCTCCAAATTCAGCAGTCTATCTGAAAACAATCTGTAATACCAAGCACACAGAGTTAATGAACAAATACATCATGTTTCAAAAACCAGATAACAGATTTGTGGGAAGAACCTACAAGTAAGTGATTATCTCACCTACCACGCTCAAAGTGAAAGGCTCATCTTCCCCATCGCCTAGGTTTTTTTTGTTTGTTTGTTTGGTTGGTTGGATTTGGTTTTTCAAGACAGAATTTCTTTGTGTAGTTCTGGTGTCTGTCCTGGATCTCACTCTGTAGACCAGGCTGGCCTCGAACTCATAGAAATCCACCTGGTTCTGCCTCCCAAGTGCTGGGATTAAAGGTGTGCACCATCACTGCCCGGCCATTGCCTAGATTTTTAGGAAGAACTATATTTTTTTTATATCAAGTTAAGTGTTTAAATGAAGTGTTCTAGTTAACCTCTAGGCTGTATGAACACACAAATTCAAAACTAGACTATCATGATTCTAAGAATTTTCAAATCACAAAAGATTTGATTGGACATTGATGGTAAACAGGTAGCGGGACATTGAGCAAAAATGTTGAGGGAGACAAGATATGGCTAACCTTTTTAAATCCTTCATTCTTTAGTATTTGTCTAGAGGCTTTGATACCTATATATCTTAAATCTGGGGTGTGTTAAGAATAGAGATTCAATAAGCTTGACCTAGCATGTAATTTTATGAAATGAGAAACTGTAGGAAACTCCCAGATGAAATACCATTTCAGTACACAAGTACAATTCCAGGAATTTCAAGATGGTTGATGAGTACTCTTCCAGACTTTAGGCCTCCTGGTCTTGTAGAAAAGAAATGACAGGTGCATTTTTATATCCAATTTAATATGGCAATAATTTAAAGCTATCATCTATACTTAAAGACTTGACAGAGATGAAGTATATCTTGTACAATGAGTTTATTTCTAAGAGTTTATAAATATACTGACACCTATAAAAGCATGGATAAAGTTGTTTTATTATTTCTGAGGCCAATTCTTTGGAACTGGGCCTTTTCCTTCCTTATGAAAAGCCTTGTACTGTCTGCATCTTTATTTTTGAATACACCCTTATAAACATGAAGAAAGAGCAATTCCTTATCAGGCCACTGTAAGATTGATTTATTAATGAACCAAAGTGTTTAAACATGTGGCTCCTTTAAAATCATCGGGAAGTTCTCGAAAAATGAAAGGACCCAGAGCTTCTGTTTCTCTCTAGATAGGAGTAGGAACTGAAGGAAGAATTCTTGTCTTGCAAAAAAGTGCTAATACTTAGCAGAGGTTAATTCACAGTCTGGACATTGTGCCAGAGCAGGATGTCACAAAATCTAGGACTATTTGGCATGTGAAACTGTGAAGTGCTCATTTTCCCATTCTTACAAAAATTGATTGCTTAGTGAGGTTATGGATATTCTGAATGTAGCATGAACATAAAGATGTTTTACAAGAAAGAGAAAATTGGCAGTGGGTGCAGGGTGTCTCCATATGCTCTCAAGTTCTACTCCATTTGAGTTGTCAACATCTGTGAACACACTAGAAGGATTGTTGGGTAAGTATACCAGGAGCCTAACTACTCAAGGAGCCAAATAACCTCCTGGAAATGAAATCTTAGGGAAGCAAATGATGCAGAATTCAGGATGTGTTCAAAGATAAATAGGTCAGTTCCATTAAAAAGATGAACCCAATTGCAGCATAGATGTACATTAGCCAGTCAGTGACTCAGCTATTTCATAGTTACTTGTATTTTAGTACTAAAGGGATACCAGGAAAGAAAAAAATTTAAAATGAAGCAAATGCGATGAGCTGTCTCATATATATTTTCATGATATAGTGTTTAAGCCTGAAACTGACATGTCAGGAACATTAATATCAGAAATCCGGGATGTGAAATGTCACCTTCAGTCCATATAACCCTCTCAGATAAGGACATCAGCAATTGCCATCTAAAAATGTCCAAGAGTACCTATAACAGAAAGAGCCATCAATAGTCATTAGTAACAAGTGGTGCCTTAAGAGGCAGTGGATTCCATAGCTTATTTTGACAGAGAAGGCAATATTACAGCAAGAAGAGGAAGAAAATTGGAGACATTATGTTGAATCCAAGAGAACTGGTTCATATGGCATCTGAAAAATGTCCCTTCAGCTCTTAAGCCTATTTCTGATGCACTGGGTTCATGAGTGGTGTGAAATAGAATAGGCACTCATTTTTTTTTAGAGTAAATATACCCAGAGTAATACAAATAGATAATTGTTAGCATAATTGTAGTTCATATCCAAGATGATGTAGCTTGGAAGAGGAAAATCACTTAAGGTTATCTTTTTTCTTTAGTTAAAAATCAGTATGTAAATATGTGAATCTATTAACACAAAGTAAAATTAGACATACTTTAATAATGTGAACTATCTGACATAATGTTAATCCATTAAAAGCATAAAGAATAAAACCAATGACCTTTCAAAAACTGTCAATTAGAGATTTTCAATGTGACACATCATTGATGAAGTTATCAGCTACTACTAAGAATTATCAACTAGTACTTCACCGAAAAATGCATATATATCTCAAACTACTCAAATTTCCACATTGTTTAGTACCACAATAAAATGCTGTAATTACATTGAGCATGTGTTTTATATATGCTGTCTAGCTCAACCCACAACTCTTCTCTATGGATGTCACTCTTTTCAGTTTGTAGATGAAAGATACTGAGGTCAAGAAAGCCTGCAGCTCTGAAGTATACTAAAAAGCTACACTAGAACTCAGTAATTTTATTCTGATTGATTTCAGTCCTGATGTTACAATATGCTTCTTTCTAAGAAGGACTTTTTTTTTAAAAAAAGGAAAGTTTATGTGTTTGTGCTTGTGTGTGTGTGTGTGTGTGTGTGTGTGTGTGTGTGTGTGTGTGTGTGTGTAGGCCAAATTTATGGCATATATGTGGAGGATAAAAACAACTTGAAAGAATCAGGTCTTATTGAACACTTGTCTTTGGGGTTGGTGACAAGCACTTTTAACCACAAGGAAAATTTTAAGAGGGAGAAATGCATAAGGAAAATGGATGCAGCATAGACAGTCCCAACACACTCTAGTTACTGCAACTCAGGTGGATGGACTGTCATTATCTAAGTCACTTTTGCTAATATTTTAAATTTCACTTGGTAGATGGTAAGTTATCGATAAAAAAATATATCTTGGAGATTTGTATGAGTGGGACTTGATAAATGCACCAACCACTGCTGGTGAAATTCTAGTTTTCATTTTATCACAGAAAACACGTCTTAGGTAACCAAGAAGTAAAATGAATGGCACCGAGTTACATCTAAAAATATAATGAATCAATGAATTTTCTTTTTTCCACAAATACAACGTACTTTCTTTCAAATAGAAAAATTTAAAAAAAATTAAAATTCTTGAAAGTTATATTAGTAGATACAATTTTAATTCATGTAACTTTGTCTCACATAAACATGAATGAGAGCCAAACATCTTACATTTCCTTGTATGTTTTTATGTTGGCTAGTTAATCACACATACAATATTCAGAAGGGTCCTGAGTTGAAGGAATACAACTGTAATTTAAAGGTTTCATTGATGTCCTGTGTTCTTAGTAGAAAATCCCGAAACTTGAACTGCCCAGAAAGTCCTGCTTGTTTTACAATCTGCTTTTCTTTTACCATTTCATCTTAAATCCCTCCAAACCTTGACCACCACACTCCAAGCGCATCAGCTCAAGGTCATTGTACTGTTCCATATCATAATCCATCCCCCAGATGAGTTCATCCTCCAGTTAGAAAGCATTTCAAATGGAACAATGTGTATAAATTGAGAACTGATAAGTATGTTCACAAAGAACTATTTGAAGAATCATAGATTAGTGCCATAAAGTTCAGATTTAGGAAAAACAAAGTATTGCTAGGAATCACATGATTGATGTTCTGAACAAAGCTAAATGCTGGTTGTTTAACTATTGTTTTTCCTTTGAATTTTAGAATACTCTAAATCTAATTTCAAAGACTGACACTGGCCCTTTCTTAGTCCCCTCTCTCTGTCACTAAGAGCACAAATATAACAGGAGGAAAGACAGCAGATGTAAAAGTAAATAATAAAATAAGCATAACAAGGAACCAAATGAGATGATGAAAAGAAATTTGTAAAGAAAAAAACCCTTTTACATAATTAGGAAACTTAAACATAGTATTGACATTAGACAGATTATGGAATTGTCCATTTTTGTTAGTGTCATAACGACATGGTGGTTATGTGGAAAAATAAATTCTTTTAGTTAGATACACTGAAGTACTGACATGATACCTGGAATTTTACTTAAATATTATAAAAAAAAAATCAAAGGATGGAATAGATTGTAAGGAGATTGTCACAAGGTACGTTGAACACCCATAATGAATTCTTAATTTTATATAGAGACCTATAAAAGGACAAAGAGAAAATATCAGTAAATTTCTTTATGATAGATGGCTAGGAAAGACTTTTTAACCACAGTTTAAAATTCATAAAAAAGGAAAACCAAAAATCTTAATTTTTTTGTTTATTTATTTGGGTTTTGTTTGTTTTTATATCCCAAAGTTTTCTCTCTCTCTTCTCTTCACAGTTCCCCTCCCCCATCACCCCACTTCTGCCCCATCCACTCCTACTCCACTGTTTCTCTACAGATACAAGCAGGCATCCCATGGATATCAGTCAGCCATGGTATTTCAAGTTGCAATAAGACTATGCACCTCTTCCTCTTCTATTAAGGCTGGACAAGCCCATCCAGTAGGAGGAAAGGGTCTCAAAACAGCAAAAGAGTCAGAGACAGCTCTTGCTCCCACTATTAGGAGCCCCACAAGAAGACCAAGCTACACAACTTGGTCCATATATCAGTCCTATGCAGGCTCCCTGGTTGTTGGTTCAGACTCTGTGAGCTCCTATGAGCCCAGGTTAGTTGGTTCTGTGGGTTTTCTTGTGGAATCTTTGACCCCTCTGGCTCCAACAATCCTTCCCCCACCACTTCCACTGGATTCCCCAGATCCTTTTTTAAATGGCAACTGAAAAACTATAGAAAGTATTTAGAACTGATATATAGAATTAATATTCACAATTTATAAAGAAATATCAACCACACTTTTTTTTTTGGTTTTTCGAGACAGGGTTTCTCTGTGTAGCTTTGCGCCTTTCCTGGAACTCACTTGGTAGCCCAGGCTGGCCTCGAACTCACAAAGATCCGCTTGCCTCTGCCTCCCAAGTGCTGGGATTAAAGGCGTGCGCCACCACCGCCCGGCTCAACCACACTCTTAAGGCAAGCTTCATGCTCAGAAGTAGTTGGCCAACACAAAATGGACTCCACTTTTTTATGTGTGCTTTCGTTGTTTGTTCATTTCATTTTGGTAACTTTTGTCCTTTTGCTTTATTTCTTTGGATTTTTCCAGAGAGGGAGGGAGGGAGGGAGGGAGAGAGGGAGAGAGAGAGAGAGAGAGAGAGAACATAAATATGGATATATTGACAGGTAAATAGGATTTGGGAGTTGCTTCTCAAATAACTGACTTGGAGACTTAATATAAATTATAAATGCTAGGCCAATAGCTCAGGCTTGTTATTAATCAGCTCTTACAACTTAACCCATTTCTATCAATCTATCTGCTGCTTTTACCTCTATTCCATTATGTGTGTCTGACTTGTTCTTTGTCTGGCTGGTAGCTCCCTTAACTCTGCCCTAACTTTATCATGTTCAGCTATTGGGCAGTTAGCTTGTTTATTAAACCAATCATAGTGACATATATTCACACAGTGTACAGAAGGATTATTCCACAGCAAAAAATGTTAATTTCAGTTGTAATGAAATACACACTAGACCACAATGAGAGAATTTTTGCCAGTCACCTTCAGAAAACAAGCACTCATATATTTTGGTGGGTGCAATCCTTATGGAAAGTAATTTGGCAGTATTTTTAAAAAATACAAATTATTTTTTCCTTTGATTAAATAACTGTACTGAAAATTTATGTTTACAGGTATATCTATATATAAATACAAACCTATTTGTGATTGTACTGTTTGAAGTAGAAAGACATTGGAAATAATTGGTTTTATCAATAGAGAACTGGTTAAATTGTGGCTTATCCTTCCAACAAAGTATGAATCTGTATCATAAAGAATGAGGACCTCTGTCTCTCTATATAAACGACATAGGAAGAGCTCACACTATAAAGCTGGATGGGGAAAAAAGCAAGAAAAGGAACAGTATGTATGTCATACCCCTTTGTATAAAGGAAGGAGGTAAATAATAATGACACATGCCTTTGTTTCCTTGAAAATATGTAAAGAAATATTCTTAGTATTCACTAATTCAGAGCAGTCAACGGAGGACATAAAGACAGAATTTTTCTTTTTTTTTCTTTGCTAAACCTGGTTATGCCAATTTGATTACCTTTTCAAAAATAAAACCAGGGAGCTGGAGAGATGGCTCAACTGTTAAGAGCACTGACTACTCTTTCAGAGGACTCAAGTTCAATTCCCAATACCTACATGGCAGCTCACAATTGTCTATAACTCCAGGATCTGACACCCTCACACAGGCTTACATGCAGGCAAAACACCAGTGCACATAAAATAAGAATAAATAAATAAAAACCATATAAATAACATTTTAAATGGATAAAATACCCCATTTCCCTCAAGATTTACACTCTTCCTTTATTGTACTATCATACTCTTTTAGGTAGTCTGTTTTATATACATTATTTTCCAACACTCCCCAAGTCCACTGTTTTCGTTTCTCATTACTTACTCCCACAAAGCTCTGATCATCTTAGTTGTGGAAATCCCGTGTTAATACATCTGCACTGGTCTTGTGAGCAGCACGGTGCCTGCCATGTGGCAGATGTACACTAACTTCTGTTTTGAATAAATGAACTTTCTCAGAGGCTCCTTGTCTTAATGAGTGCCCACCCACAGCATTTGCTCAATTCTATTTTGTTGGGTTTTTGTTCTCACGTAGTACAATTTTGTACTTAGCATTTTCTTTTTGTCTTAGAGGCTGTAAATCCCTGGAGATATAGTAGGTGTTCAATTAAGATGGTGAATTGAGAGACCTTGAAAAACAAAAAATAATTTTTCCATAGTTATTCATCAGGAAATGGTGCCAGTACTGTCATATCTAAGATAATTTTCTAATAGAACGAGAAACTCTCATTGGAGGAAAATTTTTTCTTTGTTCATTACATATCTTTCAGTTGTTTATTCAAGGACATGTAGAAATCTGCTGGGCTATTTTTTTTTTTAAAAAAAGCTCCTTTTGTTTACTTTCCAGAGTTTCAAGGATTAATTTTGAAAGACATTAGTGTTATTTATACAGACTTCCATAAACCGTCAAGGGTAGAATGGCAGTAATAAATACAAATCAAGTTCCAAGACTGATAATGATACTTTCTTATAGCACATAAACGCTTGGAAGGCATGTAAGTCATTTAACTCAGCTGAAATGTGTCTATTTATATAAGCATTCATTCAGCAAAAAAAATCGCGTTTATTTGTTTGTTTTGTGGGGGTGGTGGGGGTGGGGGTGGTGCACATGCACAGTGAGAGTGTGAAAATTGGAAGACAACTCTCTGAAGTTGCTTCTTCCACCATATGGCTTCTGGGAACTGAACTCAGGTCATCCAGCTTTGAACCTTCTGACCATCTAGCTCACTGACCCACATTTAGAAAATACCTTTTGAGCAACTGCTCTTCTGGGTATGTTGAGATATTAAGACAAAAAATAAGTGGGCTAGAGTGGTGGTTCAGTGGCAAAGAGCCCTGGCTGCTCTCACAGAGGACAAGGGTTCAATCCTCAGCACCCACACAGCAGCTCACAACCATCTGTAACTCCAGTCTCAGGAGATCCAACTCCGTTTTCTGGCTTCCAAGGACAGTGCACACAGGCGGTGCATAGACGTATAGGCAGGCAAAACACCCACGCACACTAAACAAAGTTAAAGGGAAACATGAGAGAACAAAAGAAATAAAATATGGAGCTAGAGAGAGAGCTCAGTAGTTAGGAGCACTCGCTGCTATGATTAAAGACCTGGATTTGATTTTGAGTGTTCTCATGGCACCTCACAACTGTCTGTCCCTCTAGTTTCAGGGATTCTGGCCTGTTCTGGCCTCCACAGGCACCAAGCACACATGTGGTGTACAGACATACATTTAGGAAAACACACACATAAAACAAAGATAAATAAATCTAGGCAAACAATATGATCTTCATCTTTAGGGAAGCAGTATACTACCATAGTTAAGATATAGCATTAAATGAATAAGGCATTTTTGAGCAGTGCTTCTCTCCTTACTATTTACATAATCTAGAGTGAGTTATTCCCAAAGTGGCTTCAGTTTTAGCCTTTGACAACTCTGCCAGTTATAACCGCTTCATAGGTGGTCATGAAGAGCTAAATGAAATAATGAATGCACATACAAAGTGCTACACATTGCCCAGAAAATCATAAACATTGTGAAAATTGTCTATTTTCAGTCTCATACTACAGAAATTAGAAGTTTATTTTCTATAAAGTACCTTTTCATAATAATATCTTTTATCTTCATAGGATGTGTGCCACATGATCCCATTCCATATGGATGTAGGCAGCCTTAGTATAGAGTTAACATCAACCATTTTTTCATTATAAAATGTCTTTTAGCCTGACATGGTAGTCTGTATATGTCTATAATTCTAGCACTTGGGAGATGGAAGCAGGGAATCAGGAGTTTAAGGCCAACCTTAGCTATGTAGCGAGTTTTGGCCAGCCTGAACCCTATGACATACTGTCTCAAGAAGATGTTTTCTTAGACAATTTCATCGTCATCTGTCTGTCTGTCTATCTATCTATCTATCTATCTATCTATCTATCTATCTATCTATCTATCTATCTATCTTCGTGTATTGTGATTACGTGTACTAGAAATTACTCTATCTCCCTACTTTACCCCCTGAACCCCAATTTCTCCTCTCTCTCTCTCTCTCTCTCTCTCTCTCTCTCTCTCTCTCTCTCTCTCTCTCTCTTTCTCTCTCTTTAACTTTTATTGATTCTTTGTGGATTTCACATCGTGTGTTTTAATCCCACTTACCTCCTGTCTTCTTGCATTTGCCCTCTGTCCTTGTAACGTACCCCCCCAAAACAAAACCAAATTTAAAAGAAAAGCTAAAACCTAACCCCCCCCAAAAAAAAAGAAGAAGAAGAATCTTGCCTTTGAAGCTGTAGTCAGTGTGGGCTGTGAGTCACACACTTTACCCTTTAGTCCATTTGTCTTTACTTGCAAATGTTCATTGCCTGGAGTCATTGCTCTGGCTCAAGGCCTCTGGTTAAGCACCTATAATGGGCTCTCACTGGGGCTCCTGTCTGTTGAATATCCTGTTGTCCTTTGTCACAGAGACCTGCTGTTTGACTCTGTAGTTCGTTTCCTTCACATGCTCCAACAGTTCATAGATGCCGTGGATATTGAGGTAGACCAACTCCTAGCCCTGATTCTAGGCCTAGGTGGTAGCTGGGTTGGTCAGTTTGCTGGCTTTCCCTCTTTGTCAGTACCCCTGTGAGTTCTCCAATACTGCCTTGCCTATCTCAGCCAATGCTGCCTACAGCAAGGAGCAGGGCCGTTCTCTGGCCCTCAGATTCTGGTTCCCCTCACTCACATTGCTAGGGCCGGCTCTACTGTTTTGCCCAAGCAAGGTTCAGGGCCCCCTTTCCTAATTGCTTTAGGGGTTATATGGAGGGGGGCAGTGGGGGTGGGGTCAGCTCTCCTGCTCTCACGCCCTCAGGGCTGGCTCACTTGCTCACCTCCCTCCCACAACAGGGTCAGCTCTAGTGTGCTGCCCAGGCTGGGGTGTAGGACCCCCTCTCCTGTGTGCTGCAGCTGTTGTGGGGCAGGACTAGTTCTCTCATTCTCATTGGTTACCCTGGGACCAGCTCTCTCGCCTGCCACAGGTAGCAAGGGGCGGAGGTGGGAGGGCCACCACATGGCAGATGGGGGGTGAATTCCATTTCCTAGTCTCTCCTACTTTCATGTCTCCTTTTGCTATTTTTGGCTCAGTGGGTTTAATTAGAGTTGGATTAATTGCTTGAATTATTTTTACCAAATTGGCCCCACGAGTGCACAGATATACTATTAGATATGTGCTACTGCGTTGTTTACCTTAACACACATGACAAAATATCTAAGACAACCAATTTCTAAAGAACAGCAGTTTATTCTACATCACAGTTTGGCGGGTTTCAGTCCATTACTGTTTGCCTTTGGTACTGTGGTGAGATAGTATAATATGGCGTGACATGGGGGACAGAGCAGTTGCTCATCTCATGGCAGTCAGCAACTAAAGAACAAGAGAAGGAGGACTAGGGTTTCAGTGGCTCTTTCAGATATATTCCTCTAATATCCCATCTTCCTTTCCCTTGGCCTTGCTTAGACTCAGTCCTTAACACCAAGTCCTCTGAGGCTGGTTTCTTTCATGCAATGGGATATATTGAAGTTTCTCCATGTATTTTCATGTCCTGTTAGCTCATTTATTTTTGGTATTGAATAATGTTCCATTATTCAGATGAACCATAATTAATCCATTAACCTATTGAAGGACATCTTAGTTGTTTTCTCATGCCAGAAATTATGTACAAAACTGCTGTAAACATTCATAGGCAGGTCTTGATGGACACATGTCAGTAAATACCAAGGAACACAGTTGCTGGATCATATGATATAAGTATGTTTAGTTTTCTAAGAAACAAATCATCTTAAGTGCCTGTGCTGCATTCTTCCAATGAATGACGGTCTTTTTTCTCTTTTTTCTGTTTTGTTTTGTGAAACAGGGTTTCTCTGTGTAACAGCTCTGGCTGTCCTGGAAACCAAGGCTGTAGCCCAGGCTGGCCTCAAACTCACAGAGATCCACCAGCCTCTGCCTCCCAAGTGCTGGGATTAAAGGCATGTGCCACCACCACACGGTCTTTAAGCTGGCATGAATGACAGCCTTTATTTGCCTTTGTCACTGTTGTGGATTTTGGTCCTTGTAATTGGTGTGTCATGGTAACTCATTGTTGTTTAATTTTGTCTGATGACATATTTTTCACACACTTAGTTGATATCTGTGTGCCTTCTTTCATAAAGTATCTGGTAGAGTCTTTCGCTTATCTTTAAATCGGATTTCTGTACTTTACTGCTCACTTTTGAGTGCTTTTTCATATATCTCCAGTTAAAGTCTTTCAACAAGTGCATCCTTTGTAAATATTTTCTCCTGGTCCATGGATTCTTTTTATCTCTTGACAGGATCTTTTATAATGATACTCAGCTCATCAATTCTTTTACGAATTCTTCCTTCAGTCCCATTTCTAGAAAGTCGTCACCAAAACCTAGAGGGGGTCTTCTAGCACTTTTCCATTTCTCTGTTTATCTACCGATCAGGTAATTGATTAGTTGGATCTTGTTTTGTTTTTTAACAGCCACTTCGCAGCCCAAGTAGGCTTATTTTTTATTTTATTTCTGTGCATGTTTTGTCTGCATGAATGTCAGTGCATGTGTGTGTGCCTAGTGCTTATGGAGGCAGAAGGGGGTGTCAGATCCCCTGGAATTGGAGTGACAGAGGGTTTTGAGCCTCCACATGGGTGCTGAGAATTGAACCCAGGACCTCTGAAAGAGCAGCAAGTGCTCCTAACTGCTGAGCCATCTGTTCAGCTCCAACCCAGGTTGGTTTTGAACTTAAAGCAGTCCTTAAACATCTGCTTCCTGGAAGTGCTCAGATTACAGATGTGAGCTACCATGCCGAGCCTTAGTTTTGCGTTTGCATTTAAGTTTGCAGCGTATTTTGAGAAACTTTTTGGTAAGTGTATGTGATCTGTGTACAGATTCTTTGTTTGTTTGTATGGAGATGCGCAGATGCTCCAGCAGTTGTTGAAACGTTGTGTTGCTTTCGCTCATGTTGTTCATCTGACAATATTTATTTTTAAGCTCCCTATTTGGTTCCATTGATCTGTTTGTCTATTTTTTTTCGGTAATACAGTTGCCTCAATTATTGTAGTTTTCCAGTAAGTCTTGGAATAGGATAGTGTCAGTCTTCCAATTTAGCTTATCTCCGAAAATAGTTTTTACATTATTTTAAATGGCATGCATGTCTTCAATTTCTTGAATTGGTTGCAAATATATCAGAATGGCCGTCTAGTTTGATGTTGATTCTTTAATCAGCTGTCTTCCTACCTTACCATTTAAAGACAGGTTAGGGGGTGGGGATGGAACTCAGGTGATAGAATGCTTGTCCAGATGGACAAAGTTCTTTGTCTTGCTCACCTGTAATCCTAGCACTTAGGAGGGAGAGGCAGGTGAATACAAAGTTCAAGGTCATCCTTAGCTACATAGGGAGGTCAGCCTAGAAACAAGAGACCCTGTCTCAATAAACAAACAAGCAAGCAAGTAACTAAGCAAGCAAACAAACAAATAAATAAATAAATAATAAGTGGGCCAGCCTGATGGCCCAATGGTAAAAGTGCCACATAAATCTGACAAACTGAGTGTCATCCTCGGAGTGTATCAACTGCTGAGGGTTGGCTTCTGACCATTACAGTCATGCCATGGCATGCACACGTGCACACACCACCACCACCACCACCACCACCACCACCACCACCAATAATGATGATGATGATGATGATGATAATATGCTTTTTAAAGTATAGTTTGAATTTTTATACTTGGTGTACATGAATATTATTTACAATTAATGAAATCATATTTACATCCTTTAAGTCATAATACCTCTTTCTTCTTGTAATCTTATCTAAAATATTTAGCACAATGTTGAATAGGAAGGTAATAGTAAGTATTCTAGTTCTTTTCAATTGCTGTCAGGAGAAAACTTTAATATGGTATTTGGCTTAGGTTTTTTGTTTACATCTTTGAATAGATTAAAGAAGCTCTCTTTTATTTATAGTTTGCCATTTGTTTCTAACCATGAAGGACTGTTGAATTTATTAAATTGCTTACTGTGAGGCAAAATGTTCACATGGACAGTGTCGGGCTTATTACCTTGTGTGGGAATGTATTTCCCTGTTCCATACGCAACGAGTGTTCTTTTGTTCTGATAAGTACATGCATCAGTGGCCCTTAGGCATGCCCTCCACTTTGGGATTTCAAATGGGAGTGAGGGGCAGAGCCCTGCACTGAGGTACAAAATGGATGTGATTAGTTCAGTTGCCTTGTGTTGACTAGAGAAGATGTAGTAGCTGCAGCTGCAGGTGTGTGTGTGTGTGTGTGTGTGTGTGTGTGTGTGTGTGTGTGTGTGTGTGCCTGTGGACATGTGCTCACATACACTCAAGCAGACACACACCATTGAAGCAGATTATCCTCTTTTTTGTGTGTAAATAAAATGTTGTTCTATTCCTTACTTGATTTCAATGCCCAGATGCAATGGGCCAAAGTGATCACAGTCCTCTCTTGGATCAGTCATTGGTATGCAGTTGTCTGTCTATGAGTTAGAATCACCACTTGCCCATAAAAATTGCTACTGTGGTGCTAGAGATGCAATTCAGTTGGTAGAGTGCTTGCTGAGCCTGTGTGAAACCTTGGGTCAAGCTCCCCGAACCTCTCAAACCTGGCCTGCTAACACTTGGCTGTTCTTCCTGCACTCAGTATGTGAGTCAGGAGAATCAGGAAGTTCAAGGCCTCCCTGAGCTACACAGTTAAAGGCCAGCCTGAACTAGTAAGACCCTGTTGCTCTCACTATAAAAGCCCAAGAAAACAAACAAACAAAAAAGTACTATTTTGTGTAGTAACTTGCTTCTGCTTTTATTTAAAATTCTTTTATTTTATATATACTTAAAGTAATTTATATTTTGGCTTTATTTTATGTGTATTGGTGTGAAGGTATCAGATCCCCAGGACTGGAGTTACAGACAGTGGTGAGCTGCCATGTGTGTGGGTGCTGGGAACCGAACCTGGGTCCTCTGGAAAAACAGCCAGTGCTCTTAACTGTGGATCCATCTCTTTAGCCTCCAACATGCTTCTGCTTTTTAAGAGTATTATTCCTTTTTGTAACATACCTATTAGGGTTTGGAATGAGTACACAACTCATTTTGAAACAATTGAAAAATACCTTTTCCTTTATGATCTTGAAGAATATGGATAAATTGTTATTATTTCTTACATATTTTGCAGTAATTTCCAATGAAATAATCTAGGTCTGTAGTTTACTTTATGTAAAGGTTTTTGAAAATTACATATATAATTTCAAAATATACTTAATTTGTTTTATGTGCATGGGTTTTTTGTTTTGTTGTTTTTCAAGACAGGGTTTCTCTGTGTTACAGCACTGGCTGTCCTAGGACTCACTTTGTAGACCAGGCTGGCCTCCAACTCACAGAGATCTGCCTGTCTCTTCATCCTGAGTGCTGGAATTAAAGGATTCCGCCACCACGGCCGGGCTGTGCATGGGTGTTTTGCCTGTGTGTATATTAGTGTATCACATATGTGCCTGGTGCTAGCAGAGGCCAAAAGAAGGCATCAGATCCCACCTAATTGGAGTTAGTTACAGACAGTTGAGAGTCAACATGTACCTGCTGGGAACCAAACTCACGTCCACTGGAAGAACAGCAAGCGCTCTTAACTGCCGAGCCATCCTTCCAGCCCTGCATATATAATTTTTAAATTTTTTGATATTTTATTTTAGATCTCTATACATTTTAAATCTATAAGACATCATTACATTGGCTTTGTAGTCATCGAGTCATTTCAGATTTACTCAGATATTTACTGTTTGTATGCTCTCTCCTCCCTATTCAATTTCTCATCTTCTGTCTAGAATCATATACCTTTAGAGTACACTCCAGTCTTCTTTTTCTTGTTTCTGGAGTACAGCTCTTTGAAGAACTGATACTATATAAGTCTTGAGGTGAGGTCATGAAGACTGACATGGTCTGCGTCTTGTTTGCAGTACTATGAATCCAAGTACAAGGGGTTCAACACTCTGAAGCTTCTGTGTCACTAGAAAGCTGAAGTCCTATAGTGAAGACACATGTATGCTCCACAGTTGCATTTACAACTGAACTTACTCTTTGAAATATTGTAAGGCCAGGATCAGGCACCTGAATAAAGGAGCGTTCAGGAGGTTCCAACTTCCAAGCACTAAGTGACTCCCAGTTTCAAGGCTTTCTAGCTGAGGCCCCAGTTACATTGGTACCAATGTCCCCTGGCTGAATTCCTGTCCCACAAAGTATGAAAGTAAAATTGTTATTTCACGTTACTAAATTTTGGAGTTATTTGATACACAATAATGAGAGGAAGAATGAGGTGTCACTGTAGCAGGGAAATGAAAACAAATAAAAGGACTAATATTAGAAATAAAAACTAGAAATGTAATTTTTCATGAAAAACATGACTATATAAATAAAAAATATATTTGATAAATGATTAGTATGACTTTAAAAAAGTGTTAAAAACTCAGCATGCAAAAGTCAATTGTATGTTTTTTTGTTTTTTTGTTTTTTCAAGACAGGGTTTCACTGTGTAGCTTTGGAGCTTGTCCTGGAACTTGCTCTGTAGACCAGGTTGGCCTTGCACTCACAGAAATCTGCCTGCCTCTGTCTCCTGAGTGCTGGAATTAAAGGCGCATGCCATCACTGCCCAGCCATCAATTATATTTTTATATTGCAGTTTTACATTCTAATTTTGTAAAAGGAAGTACAAAGATATAAGACATTTGAAGAGAGATTGAAGTAGGAGAACTTGCCATATCAGATGTCAAGATATTTAAATTTATAGTATTTAAGATGACATGGTGTGGCACAAGGGCAGGAAGACAAACAGAATGGAACACAGAGGCCTGAAACAGACCTATACATGTATAATCACTTGCTTTCTAAATAAAGCTATTGCAAAAGCAAGGGGGGAATTTGTGTGTGTGTGTGAGAGAGCGGGGGGGAGGAAGGAGGGAGGGAGGGAGAGAGAGAGGAGGAGGGAGGAAGGGAGGGAGGGAGAGGGGGGGAGAGAGAGAGAGAACAAGCTTAAAATTAAGGACAATACTTCATAAACAATGAAACTGTTTTCGAAGTACAAAGCGCCTTGGGCCCCTTTTACAAAGCAGCTGAGCATTCTCAGTCTTCTTTTCTCTGATTCATGATCCATCCCAATGTCAGGAATCAAAGCACTATGCATCCTGTATCAAGACCAGAGTCGTTCCTGCTACAAACCTGTCAATTCAGCCAAGTTATTTTACCATAGCAACGAGAAAAGTACCTAACACAGGTAGTTAGAGATGAAGAAAACATTGTTTGGTGTTCGGGGACATGTGGACATAGACATAGTGAAAGCCTCTAAACCAATATTTCCCTTGTTCATTCATTCATGTGTTTTTGACACAACTATCATTTATGTGGCCCAGGCTGGCCTTGAACTTGCTATGTTGGTCTTGAACTCATGCTCTTCCTGTTTCAGCCTTCCATGCATGGGAATTACAGGTATGTCGCCACCGTGCCTGGCTCCTAAACAAAAGAAAGTATCAGAATTGCGGGGCGGTGGTGGCGCACGCCTTTAATCCCAGCACTCGGGAGGCAGAGGCAGGCAGATCTCTGTGAGTTCGAGGCCAGCCTGGTCTCCAAAGCGAGTTCCAGGAAAGGCACAAAGCTACACAGAGAAACCTTGTCTCAAAAAACCAAAGGGGGAAAAAAAAAGTATCAGACTGGCAATGGATACATGAAAAAAATATGTGGTGCTTACAATGACAACTTGAAATGTTTTCTTTATATTCTTTAGAGGGGGTCATACTTTTTAGCTGTTTTTCTTGTTTGTAATTCTATGAAGTGTTAGCCGTTAAGTCAGTGATAACCAAGCTCCAATCATAGAACAACAGAGGTTAGGTACAGAATAAAGGACTAGGAGGGACAGCTAGATCTCCCTAGGAGAGGGAAATAGAATAGATAGTCATGGATGGTTGGGGAGTGTGTGGGGAAGAGGAGGACCAAGTGGGGAGGTGGGGAAGGAGGATGAGGAGGAAATACTGGGCGAGACAGCTAAAATTAAGGGACATTTGAGAGATAGTATAGAAACAATACAGTAGAAGCTTCCTAAAATATATGCATATATGAAGATGATCTAAACGAAATTGTCAAATAATTGGGGAGACAGAGCCCCAGCTGGCCATCTCTTGTCACCAAGTGAAGCTTCAAGTCCAGGTATTGGGTTACATCTAATTGAGTTGGCCAAAGGGGGTCCCATGGTAATCTCCAGACTACCCAGGCTGTTGCCAAGGCTATAGGTAGCTCACCACAAACTGAGAGCAAGGCCCATTGCTGAAGACAACACCTACTCAATTCCTTGAACTTGGAGTAGTCCAGCTGGTGTCTACACAGAGCCCTCACCCTACGTTCTAACATCTCTGGTACAAGAAGGTCCTCTGCATGCTACCAAAATAGGAACATAAACACCAACCTAGCCACAAATGCTTTGATCTACAGTGGTGTCCTGCCTGCAGGACATGCTAGGGCAATGGTGGGACAAAGCTTGTGGGAGTAACCAAACAATATCTCGGGAAACACGAAACATGACTTAAGGTTCCCGTACACCACACTGCTTGGGTGACCAAGAGCCAGAGATTAAACAGCCCAAGGACCAAGGGTAAAATTAAAACCAAATACTACTGCTTTAAACAATGCAATCAATGATTCCTAATGACGTTCTGCTCTGCTGAGATCAGTGAGCGCCTTTCTCAGTCATCATCAGAGAAGCTTCCTCAAGCAGCAGCTGGGAAAAAAAGTACAGAAACCCACAGCCAGACACCAAAGCGGAGAGTGAAAGACCTTGGAACACTCAGCCCTAAACAGGATGTCTCTATCAAATTCCTCCCCTCAGGACTCACGGAACCCTAGGGAAGAGGAAGCAGAAAGAGTGTAAGAGCCAGAGGGGATGGAGGCCATTAGGAGTAAAAGGTCTTCTAAATCAACTAGATCAAAGTTCATTTGAACTCACCGAGACTGAGGCAGAGTGCACAGGGCCCTCCTCCATGGGTCTGCACCAGGTCCATATATAGTATAGTTTAGTGCTTTTGTAAGATGCCTGGGTGTGAGAAGAAGTGCGGCTTTAGTTCTTGTGCCTTCTTTGGGATGCTTTGCCTTCTGTTTAGTTGTTTTGTCCAATTGTAGTGTGTTGGTTTTTGCTTTATCTTATTCTATTTTATTTTCTTATTATTCATTAGAAGCTTCTTTTGTCCTGCAGTTGGGAGGGACTGGGAGGAGTAGAGGGGGGGTGAAACTACAGTCAGAATATACGTGAGAAAAATCTATTTTTAATAAAAGGGAAAAAAGCAAATCGGTTTTAAAAACCTCAGATCCTCACGCTACTGTGTATTATCTAAAAGATCTTGGGAAAAGAACTCAACTTGAAAGTCTGTTTCCTGAACCCAAACGATACGGGTATTAACAGTGTCTACCTCATTTAACTGTGGCAATTTGTAAGTAAATGTTTACAAAAGATTTGCTGTTATGAAAATAATTGACATATGTCTACTCTGTCCTAAACTATAATGAGTACTATATGTTCGGCGGGAACCTCCAGCTCACCCCTGCTTGTTCCAGAAAGTCCCATTCCTCTCCTCCAGCTTGATCCAGAAAGCCCCTCTCTCCAAGCCCCACCCTCTCAGAGAATCTCCAACAAAGAAAAGGCACCAAATCCAGTTCTGCATTTTTGGTTGCTACAGCAGCTCCTCTCCTGGTAGCCCAAGGCCCTGCCTAAAGGGCTCAGCTTTTTTTTTTCTTTTCTTTTTTTCTTTTTTTTTTTTCAAGACAGGGTTTCTTTGTATAACAGTTCTCCCTGTACTGGAACTCGATTTGTAGACCAGGCTGGCCTCGATCTCACTGAGATCCGCCTGCCTCTGACTCCCAAGTGCTGGGATTAAAGTATATCACCACCGCCCAACCCAAGTGCTCAGCTTTTGACCATACTTGGGCATAAACCCAGCTTGAGGTAGATACGTCATCACCCCTTGCCTGCAGGTATACAAGCTCCCTGCTCTAGTTCTGCTTTAGTTCAGACTTCTTTGGCTCCAATCTCCGGGGTTGGAGGGCTCACCTGACACTTGCTTTGCTCAAATAAACCTGTTCTTTTACTTTTTCAGTTTGACTTGATCTGTCTTACTGTGTCAATGTAGAAACCTCTTATTGTGTTACAGAAAACCTATTACTAAAACATATTACAAATACACTCAAATGATTGCACACATTGGCTTATGTGTTTTTCTTAGTAAATTTTATTGTATCTTTCGTTTTGGTCACAAAGTTTATTGCTGAACAGATGATAGAAAATCACATTTAGCATTATAAACAGCTTTTATTTAATGCGATTATATCAATAATTAATCATGTTACTTACAGAATCATTAAAATCATTACTGCCTGTGCTAAAAGTGTTACATACATGACCTTATGTCCTTATCATTTTAGGACGTGGATAATATTACTATGACTGTTCTTCACAAAACGAAGCTGAACTTCAGGATAATTAAACTAGCTCAAGGTCATAAGACAATTGCAAAATCTAGGATTCAGAACCTGATCTCTAGAGTTTATAAACTTGGATCATTACTGTAACAATCTGTAAAACTGGGATGTGACTGTTTGGGGAGTTTTGGAAAAAACTAAACATGAATTATTCTATTTAGAAAATAGAATTCCCCCCCCAAGGTATCAAAAACCAAGGCATCTAACATCAAGACTCTTAACTAATATTCCTAGTAGAAGAAATCAGGAAAATATAAAAAACAATTATAACTGAAAATTTACCAACTCACTTCACCATAAGCCAAAATATATTGTTTTGTTTTTGGAAAAGCATAAAATTTTGTAGTAGTCACTTGTGCTGGCTAGTGTTATGTCAACTTGACACAAGCTAGAATTATCTGGAAGGAGGGAACCTCAATTGAGAAAATGCTTCTATAAGATCCAGCTGTAAGGCATTTTCTCAATTAGTGATCAAAGTGGGAGGGCCCAGCCCATGGTGGGTGGTGCCATCCCTGGGCTGGTGGTCCTGGATTCTGTGAGAAAGCAGGCTGAGCAAGCCATGAGAAGCAAGCTAGCAAGAAGCTCCCTTCCATGGCCTTTGTATCAGCTCCTGCCTCCAGGTTCCTGCTCTGATTGAGTTCCTGTCCTGATTTCCTTCAATGATGAGCAGTGATGTGGAAGTGTAAGCTGAATAAACCCTTTTCTCCCCAACTTGCCTTTTGGTGATGGTGTTTTGCCGCAGCAATATAAACCCTAAACTAAGTTATAACCAAATAAAATAAATTAAAAAGCCAAAAAGATTCTATAAAATGTGTGGGATGAGGGCGAGGGGGAGGAGTTGAACTCAAACCGGACTCTTTGGAAGAAATAAAACCTAAGACATCAGTCTCCAGAATAGTGTTAGTTAATTTGTTCTTATGATAACTGAATTGACCTTTTCCTTTTGTGGAATCAATGGAATTTGATGAAAGAGGATTGGACCAAGTATCAGAATGTTTTGAAAACTGTTGTTGATTTTGCCTGGAATCTTGTTGTTTCCTGAGACCCCTCATTGTAACTACTCTGGGACAATGAATGAAACAACATTCTGTCCTTCCGTTGAAATGCTGAGCAGAGCTGGTAAAAATTCTCGAAAAGTCTCTGCTTCTCTAAGTGCCAGACATTTCTCTTCCATAGGCCAGTGGTGCCCTCTAGTGATCGTACCGATGTACCGCAATTTGTATGTGGTCAGAACCCTGAACCCAACACTTTTCTGGAAGTGCCCTAAAGCTACCTCATCCCAGCTGGAAAATAAAAGCTAAGAATTACTAAACCAAACATTTTATGTTAATTCACCTGAACTCCACTGCTGATATTCTCGTTATTGACATTGGCAAGAACAAGAGGAAGTCCATCAAAACGTAGTGTGTGTGTGTGTGTGTGTGTGTGTAGGTGGGAGTGTGAGTGTGTGTGGCATGATTTAAATATTTACATGTTGATGTCTGTGTGTCATATTTCTTGCCCTCCATCTTTCAGATGGACATCAGTTGTTATGAATGACATTGCTCATGATACATGCAACAGTCAAGAATTTTTAAAGGCCACTAAGATTATTTTTATTTTGAAACAATCAATGTACCATGCATTGAATACATAAAATGTAAGTGTATACACAATTCTAGTTAAATACACACCTGAAATATGTGTTATTTCTAGTTGTTCATCGGGTGATGAACAGGTATTGAAAATGTGGTATCTACACTGAAACTTTATTCAGCTACAAAGAAAAATAAAGTTTTCAGGTAAATGAATGTTACTAGAAACAATCATTTTGAGTGAGGTAAGATCCCCCAGAAAACTTTCCATATTTCCTTTCAGATGTGGATTTTAGCACCCAATCTTAGATTTGTGTTCATTTTGGCATAACTGTAGAGTCCATGAAGCTAGGAAGAGACCATTGGTGTGGGGAAGGGGAAGAAAGGTCTTTCGGTAGGGTAGAAGAATGTAGGTGGGATGAAGAGGAAAGGGGGATAATGGAGGGTGATTACTAATTGTTTTTAAAACTTGACACAAGCCAGGGTCATCTGGGAAGAAGAAACCTCAATAGAGAAAGTACATCCTATTAGATTGGCCTGTAGGCAAGTTTGTGGGGATTTTCTTAATTAATGATGGATGCGGGAGGGTCCAGCCTGCTGTGAGTAATGCTACCCCTTGGCAGGTAGTATCTCATTGCATAAGAAAGCAAACTGAGAAAGCCATAGGGAGCAAACCAGTAAGCGGTGTTCCTCCATGGTCTCTGCTGTGGTCCCTTGGCTTCCCTCAGTGATGGACGGACGGGTTCCTCCTCATATTGCTTTTGATCATGGTGGTTTGTCCTAGCAATAGAAAGCAAGCTAAGATAAATGGGGACAGGGATTTCAGTTGGGAGGAGGGATGTGACAGGGTGAAGGAGGGAGAGTGGGAGGAGTGATAAGTAACACTAAGGATTTTTTTGAAGTCATTTAGAAATCTACTGTTATATGTAGAGCTTGATTGGAGTTGCCCTACAGAAGGGATATATGCTCCCAGAAGCCATATGTTGCTAAATAAAAAGCCTAGTGCCAGGTTTGAGATAACTCCCCTGGAATTTTTGGTTAAGGGGTGTCCCAGATGCCTCCCAAAGAACACAACACAGTGCCCTTGCTTCTGGTTGCCCACCAGAACCTGATGGTAAGTGAGCCACTTTTGCTGAAGACACCACACACTTTGGTCACAGGACATGCACCATTCAAGCTGGCATGGACCTGGAAGATTCCTCCTTGGTGGATGATAGCAATCATCCTACCAGAAGGCACTAGGTAGGCTACTGGGTAGAAGATGTCATCAGCAATCTCATCCAGCTGTGAACCCTGTAGACTGTAGTGATGACCAGCATGACAAGGTATGTCCATGTGTACAGTAAAGGTATGAATGTTATGGTGGTAATGAACCACTTTCTGACTAGATTTAGGTTCAACTTGACAGGAAGAAACTCACATCTTTTTTTTTGGTTTTTTGAGACAGGGTTTCTCTGAAGTTTTGGTGCCTGTCCTGGAGCTCGCTCTGTAGCCCAGGCTGGCCTCGAACTCACAAAGATCTGCCTGGCTCTGCCTCCCGAGTGCTGGGATTTAAGGTGTGTACCACCACCGCCTGACGAAACTCACATCTTGTACTGTAAATCTGAGTAAGAATTCATGGTTGGGAGACTCATAGACCCCAGGGGTGAACCTACCACTGCTAATTTGCAGAATGGGGATAGTATCAAACTTTCTTCTAAATCCATGTCTCTACACCCGTAGATCAGTGCATCTCAGTCATCATCAAAGAAGTTTCTTTGTGTGCACTCGTTGGTGGCTGACACACACTCACCAGTGGTGAAGATGCAGAGAATAAGTATCTGTGCAATGTTTAACCTTAAACGGGACGTCTATACTACACCCTCTCTGTGGTGGTCTAAATGATGAATGTCCCCCATCTCCTCAGTCATTGGGACACGTGGTTCCTAGTTGTTGGTGACGTTTGGGGAGTTTTCCTGTGCTGGCGGGAGTGCAGCACTGGAGGCTGGACTTCAGTACTAGAATGCCCCCGAAGCTGACGGCAGCAGTGGAAGCCACCGTGTCCAGCCCTTCGAGTCAGTCCACCCCAACATCTACTCCACCTATGAGCTGCCAGAGCATGTGAAGGAGCTGGTCCTGCCCAACAAGAGCTGCAGTATCACCATGACTCTGGCAACAGCAGGCTATCCAAGACCAGCGAGTCTCGGCAACGGTCCGGTGTTTATGGTGCTTCAGGGACCAGAAACCTTGAACCAGGCCAACGACTCATTGGAAGAAATGTTTGCATGCAAGACTGCCTGGGATGAACACACACACACACACACACACACACACACACACACACACACACACACACACACTGTAGTTTCCAATGCCACTAGGACAAATAAATATTCAATGGAAAGGTGGAAAAGATGGAGGAACCGAGCGGCGACTGAGTGGTGGAGAGAGGTGGAAATAGAGACGTGATGGCGGTAATAGGTGTTAAGGGAAGCTGTGGTGGATAGGGGACGATACCTTGCCCAGTAGGGCCAACAGGGTAGTGTGAAGCAGCCTGGAGCCTGCCCTCGACTCAGCCCCCTAACACACTGCCCAGACAGCTGCATGGTCGCCCTGGTTCTGAGCAAAGACAGGATGTCCAAGATGACAAACGCTTCATTGTCTAGATTGGACCTCCTCGAGGAACCTCTGTGGTCTTTGCGCCCTGGATCCAAGAGGCTTTGGGTAGGCACTGTGGCTGTAGCCATAGCTGGTGCAACTCCGTTCACCACACTTGGCTGCTGGGGGGAGGCCTTGGTTTGGCAAATTGGCCCCACCTCTAACATAAACTTGTGCTGGAGGGAAGTATACCCCGCTTAGTCTCGGGGGCTAATTACCCACCCTGGGACAGCTTGTCTTTACCTGCATTGTTTTATCATGGATGTCTTGTGTAAACTGCTTCTTGTGCTTGAAAGCCTTCCAGAAGCTCCTTAGCCCACAATTAGGCTTTCTGCCAATAGTCTTTCCTTAGGAACTCTGGCTTGATGCAAATCTTGCCACATTTGACTTTGAGTAACCCAGACAAATCTCTTCCTTAGCTTTGCCTTTTTCTTATCTTTTCTAGTCTTCTCTCTCACTTTCGGACATTCTTTACAGGATGTTCTTTAGACCCACCAAAGCCTTTCCTCCTTTGTAAAGAGCTCTCGCCTCCAAAGGGCTCAGCACAGTCACTGAAGCTCCCTATCAGTCTCCAGGTCCTTGTTCTCCAGCAAGGAAGGCTAAGGCAAGCACTATCCTAACCGGCCCAGTGAATGGGGCATCATATATGGCTTTCCTTTTACCTAGTTCTCTCTGTAGCTCATCTCCTACTCTGTGTTTCTCCAGCTCCTGATTTTCGTAGGGACTTCAGATGAGATAACCAAGTGTTACTGACGGCTCCGATTAAGCCAGTCCATGAAGGACTGATTTCCCTCACATAGCCTCAGCGTATGTGGTCTTTGGCTTAAGGAATAGTGCTCAGCTTTTTTTTTTTTCTGCCTCCACAACAGTTAGATGGATTCTATCTGCTCCATATTCCACAGCCTCACCAGGCGGGCTGCGATAGGCTCTTTCATTCTTATCCTTGGGGCTGGAGACATGGCATAGAGGTTAAGAGAGATGGCTGTTCTTCCAGAGGACCTAAGCTGGAGTCCCAGAACCCACATGGCAGCTCACAACTATCTGTAACACCGCTTCCAGGGAACCTGACACCCTCCTCTGGCTGCTGTGGCCACTGCACACATGTGGTGCACAGACATACATGCAGGCAAAACATCCATACACATAAAAGTAAGAATAAATAAAGCTCTTCCCCAATTCCATCAGTTAAAGGGCTGTCCCCGCTTGGGTGTTGAGTGTTATGAAATAGGCATTTCCTGGGGAGAGGCAGCACACACATGTCTACTTACCCCAGAAAGGGAGCCTGCAACTGGCCCAAATAATGACTGCACAAAGGCCCACTTTGTTGAACTAATGAGGTGTGGGCTTTTTTTTTTTTTTGAGTTACTAACAAGAGTAGGGGTGAAGGGTTACTTATTAGGAGCAGGAATCATTCAAAAGCAGCTGCCTGAGCAGAAAACCACCTCAACAAGGATGGTAACTCCCAAAGCTGCCACCCAGGAGCTCTCTGCAGAGCTTGTGGGCAGCTCCATGTCCAACACCTTTCTTCCTTTCTGCAGTTTGGTTGCTCTGAGTCTCCCTGCTTCCTCCACTGCCAGCAATTGCTTTTCTTCTTATTTACTACTGGTTAGGAGCCCTCAAGAACACTCCAAGTACCTGTGTTCCATCCCTCACAGGACGGACATAGGACCTTTGTTTAGCTCCTGTTTGCCTCCTGAGACTACCGAGCTGCCCCTTTCTTCCTTGGGCAAATGTCTCAGTTGGGATAGAATGTCCCAATTAGGAGGGCATGGCATAGAACAACAGGACAGCTCACAGCAGCTGGGGTTACCTGCACAAGACCTGCACAGAATCAAGCTAGTCAATATTCTAACATGAATGGGAGAAGAGCTCAGGAACCTTCACTTCTGAGGGGCTATTGACAAGCTGATGGCTTCCATGGGAAGGACAGTATTTTTAGGGGTGTGGTCGCTGGTAGTTGAATCATATTTCACTACACAGTCCCATGCTTAGGAGTATATATGTTGAGCATAAATTGTACTCCGTAGGTTACTTTTTAAAAGGATGAGGTCATGAAGTGAGTGGGAGAAATGGATAGGAGGTGAATATGATCAAGTATATTGTACGGAATTCTCAAGAAGCAATAAAACATTCCATTTAATAAAGAACAACATGTATGTTCTTAAGAATTGTGTAACTGTAGTAGGCTACTGAACTATAATTACCGCATCTCATGAAAGCATTCCTAAGAATAAAGTGCTAAAACTGTCTTGGGTAAACTGGTCTCTGGTCACTTAGACAAGCCATAAATTCCTAGAGTAAACTGGTCTCTGGACCAGCCATAAATTCCTATACCATGTGTCCCTGACCTAAAGGTTATGAGAACTGCCTGACCACTGAACTGCTCTCTCTCCACTTCTGTAAACAATGCTTGCTGCAGATGTCCAGAGCTGCCTTTCTGTATGTGCCACCATTATAGTTTTTGCCTTTAAAAACAAGAACAAATTGGAGGTTGTGGTGATCTATTGGGTACCCTAATAAAATTGGTCTGAAGATCAGAGGACAGAACAAGCCACTAGATTAAACATAGAGGCCAGGCAGTGGTGGCACACACCTTTAATCCCAGCACTCAGGAGACAGAGATCCTTCTGGATCTCTGTGAGTTCAAAGCCACCCTGGACTACAGAGAAACAGCCAGGCAGTGGTGACATACACCTTTAATGCCAGTATTTGGGAAGCACACATGCCTTTAATCCCAGCACTAGGAAGGAAGTAATATGGCTGGACAGAGAAAGATATATAAGGTGTGAGGAGATAGGAACTGAAGACTTTTTTGGCTGGACCCCTTTCTGCTGAGGTCTCAGAAGGCTTTCAAACAGAAGATTCGTGGAGTTGGTGAGGTGAGAAGTGGCAGTGGCTTGTTCCTTTGCCTCTCTGATCTTTCAGCATTTACCCCAATATCTGGCTCCAGGTATCTTATTAAAAGACCTTTTAAAATTGGTACTACAGGAGGTCGAGGCTGCTTCCAACTATTTTGACTGGGACAGCTCAGCCTGTGGTAAATAAAGACTCAATATGATTTATTCAGATATCTTGAGAGTTTTTCTCCCCAGGTCCCCCATAACATAACGTTGTTTTTAGATTGAAAAATTTGGGGGTGTGTGTGGAGAGATTGCTCAGTGGGTAAGAGAACTTGCTGTGTTAACATGGGGACCTGAATTCTGATCCAAGTACCTATGCTTAAAAAACAAAACAAACAAACAAACCCTGCAGGGGCCGCACTCCTCTGTAGCCTCAGTGCTGTGGGAGAGGAGACAGGAGGATTTCAAGAGCTTGCTAGCTTAACATCTAGCTTCAGGATTTGCAAGGGACTGTGCCTCAAAGGAATAAGGCAGGGAGTGATAGGTTAGGGCACCCAACGTCTTCCCCTGGCCTCTTGTATGCATGGGCACATGCAAACCCCCATTGTGTATTGTGTATACACCACACACACGTACACTGCGCTCACACACATATATCCTCTCTCTCTCTCTCTCTCTCTCTCTCTCTCTCTCTCTCTCTCTCTGTCTTGCATGCATGCACGCACTAAAAGTATCTATCCAAAAAGAATTTGTTAAACTATGCTTGGTTGATTTGTGTGTAGTCATTATATATATTTAGTAAAACTTGGCAGTATTTGTGGAAATTCAATACATTAGACATAACTTTATTGTAATGTTATTGTATTTCTATTTTTTAAAAAATTTAAACAGAAAAATTCTGCTTCTAGAAATAGCGTGCTAGTTCACCTGGAAGGACATTTTTTAATAGCATGTTTTTATTAATTCTTTGAGAATTTCATACATGCATATAATATACTTTGTTCATATTCCACTCCCACTCCTCCCCGAATGTCTCCCACATCCTCCCTCTCCTCATCTGTCCACCGCTTTCCAACTTCATGTCCTCGTTTTTGAATAACTCACGGAGTCTAATTTGTGCTGCTCATATACCCTCAGGTGTATGGTCATCAACTGGAGCACAATCGGCCTATTAGGGACCCCACTGGTAAAGAAAATCAACGCTCCCCCTCCTGGCACCCACTAATTGCCAATGGCTTCTTAACTAAGCATGGATACTGGTGAGCCACATCCCTCTATGCTGGAAGGTTGACTGGCTTGATCTTTTGCAGCTCTTGCAAAGGTAACCACAACTGTTGTGAGTTTCTGAATGCAATGAACCTGTCATATTCACAAGACACTCATTTCCTACAGTCTTCTGACCTCTGGTCTCATAATCTCTCTACCCCCTCTTCCAGGATGGTCCTTGAGCCTTGGGAGGAGGCTGTGATAGATGTCCTATTTAGGGTTGAATATTCCTCAGATACTTATTCTCTGCCGTTCGACAGATTTGGAATTTTTATATTAACTGCTTACTGTCTACTGCAAAAGGAAGCTTATCTGATGAGGACCAAGAGCTGCACTTATCTATGGGAACAGAGACATGGGTTTAGAAAGGAGTTCTATACTGTTTTCCTTTAGCAAAATAACACTAGTAGGTTCACCCCTGGGGTCTATGAGTCTCCCAACCATGAATTCTTGCTCAGATTTACAGTACAAGATGTGAGTTTCTTCCTGTCAAGTTGGGCCTAAATCTAGTCAGAAAGTGGTTCATTACCACCATAATATTCATACCTTTACTATACACATGGACATACCTTGTCATGCTGGTCATCACTACAGTCTACAGGGTTCACAGCTGGATGAGATTGCTGATGACATCTTCCACCCAGTGGCCTACCTAGTGCCTTCTGGTAGGATGATTGCTATCATCCACCAAGGAGGAATCTTCCAGGTCCATGCCAGCTTGAATGGTCCATGTCCTGTGACCAAAGTGTGTGGTGTCTTCAGCAAAAAGGGCTTACTTACCATCAGGTTCTGGTGGGCAACCAGAAGCAAGGGCACTGTGTTGTGCTCTTTGGGAGGCCTCTGGGACACCCCTTAACCAAAAATTCCAGGGGAGTTATCTCAAACCTGGTAGTAGACTTTTTATTTAGCAACATATGGCTTCTGGGAGCATACATGTAGTATTTCCCATAAACTCGTGTGTGTGTGTGTGTGTGTGTGTGTGTGTGTGTGTGTGTGTGTATATATTAACATATATATATGCAAGTATCCAAATAGACTTTTCAAATGTCCTTAATGTTAGTTATTTCTTCCCCACTCCAGTATCTGCACTACCCTTCCATCCACCTCCACACTTTCTTAAACCTCCGTCCCCAATATTCCCCTTTCTCCTTCATTCTACCTGTATTGTATGTCACCCATGTGTTAAGATTCTCACACCCCACTGGCTTCTTTCTAATTCCATGGCTTCTACATGTTGAAACAACACTTGCTAGAGGCAATTTCAAATATTAAAGGATGTTTTAAACAATCTTTAAAATATCAAACATGGCCAGGTAGTGGCGCACGCCTTTAATCCCAGCACTCAGGAGGCAGAGCCAGGCGGATCTCTGTGAGTTCGAGGCCAGCCTGGGCTACCAAGTGAGTTCCAGGAAAGGCGCAAAGCTACACAGAGAAACCCTGTCTCGAAAAACAAAACAACAAAAAAAAAACAAAAAAAAAAAAATGAAAGATGAAGTGGGTGTGATGGTGCACACCTTCAATTTTAGCATGTTGGAAGAAGAAGTAAGCAAACTTCTGTGAGTTTGATAACAACTCACATTGTCTTCCACACAGTCTATTCCAGGCCATCTAGACCTGCACATTGAGTCCCTTTGTCAAAGCAAACACACAAAAATATCAAAGCCCGGTGGCTGGTGAAATGGCTCAGCAGGGAAAAGCACACCTGCCACCAAGCCTGATGACCCGAGTTCCATCCCCAGATCCCACATGTAGAAGGAGGGAACCGACTCCCACAAGTTGTTGCATGCCCACATAATGTACACACAATACACACACAAAATCATAAAAGTGTAATAAAAAATTAAAAATACTGACGACCTAAACAAGAAAGAAGTGGCTCACCTGGATTTCAAAACAAAACAAAACAAAGCAACTGAAGGTCAATTTTCTTGAAGACTGTGACCTCTAATAGGATTCCTATGCTCCAGTGGCCAGCCCTATCCCATCCACATATTAGGAATACTAATTGGACTGAGTAGGTTAGAAAAAGAAGATGGAAAGTTGGGAAGGAAATGTGAGGAGGGTTTGTGAGGCATTAGAAGGGAGAGCAGTGAGTGGATATGATCAAAATATCCCGTATTCATGTATAGCATTCTCCAAGAATAACTACAAACATGTATTTTAAATTAGTTATTTTAATGTGTATGGCTGTTTTGTCTGCACTTATGTCTATGCATTATGTTTGTGTCTGGTGGCTGTGGGGGCCAGGAAAGTGCACACTCCCTTCTAGAAAGGGAGTGGGGGCTGGAGAGTTGGCACAGTGACTGAGAGCACTGGATGCTCGGGCAGAAGACCCAGGTTTGATTCCCAGCATCCACTTGGCTCACAACCGTCTGTGACTCCAGTTCCAGAGTATCGGATGCCCTGTTCTGGACTCTGAAGGCATCTGACATGTAGGTGCTGCACATACAAGCAAACAAACAGGAAGGCAGGCAGGCAAAACACCCATATACATAAAATAAAAACAACTCTCAAATAAACAAACTCCCCTCCCTGTGTAGTCCAGGTTGCCCTCAAAATATTTTTGAGATTTTATTATTGTCATTTTATATGTATGGGTGTTTTGCATGCACCTCTGGGCACCATGGGCATGCAGTGCTCATGGCATCCAGAAGAGGGCATCAGACTCCCCCCTGCAATTGGAATTACAGAGTGTTGTGAGCTGGGAATTGAACCTGTGGCCTCTGGAAGAACAGCCAGTGTTCTTAATGCAGAGTCATCTCTTCAGCTCCATCAACGTAATTTTAAGAAAAGAAGAAAAAGAAAGGAAGGAGACAGGGAAGGAAGGAGGGAGAAAGGAAGGGGGGAGGGGGGAGGGGAGGGGAGGGGAGGGAAGGAAGGAAGGATGGAAGGAAGGAAGCTAGCTGTAGTCACAAAGAGGTCAGAGGTTATTTAGAGATTCTTCTGCCAAGGAGGTCAAATGTTTGGACGGAGTAAGAAAATAACATTTTCTAGGACTAGAAAGACAGCTCAGTGGGTAAAGGGGTTTGTTACCAAGACTGAGGACCCGAACTTGATCCCTGGGATTCCCATGGTGGAAGGAAAGAACAGACTCCTGACCTCCACTCCCATGCCATGGGACCTCCTTGGCAGAAGAAGCTCTGAATAACTTCTGACCTCCTTCTGGCCTATACACACAGGAGGTCTTAAGCCTCCACCCTTGCAGGTGAGCTTGCTGACCTAAGTTTGATTCCTGGATCACACAGTGTAGCAGGAGAGAACTGACTCCCACAGTTTGTCCTAAGACCTCCTGTGAGTGCAGGCCAGAATTCACAAACACACATACACATGCTGTGGGATGTTCTGTATGTCCTGTGGGAGCCCGTTCTTGGGTTCCTCATGGCTTTACCCAGCAGGTCCGCATAGAGGATGATTAGGACCACAGGCCTGAGTGCAGGTGTCTGAGATGGTCTGCACTTGGCTGTGCTGGGGGATGGTCTGTATGTCAAGTTGCTCTAATTGGTCAATAAATAAAACCTGATTGGCCGTGGCTAGGCAGGAAGTATAGGCAGGACTAACAGAGAGGAGAAATAAAAGAACAGGAAGGCAGAAGGAAAAACTGCCAGCAGTCGCCAGGAGAAGGAAGATGTAAAGTACCGGTAAGCCATGAACCACGTGGGAGGGTATAGATTTGTAGAAATGGGTTAATTTAAGTTATAAAAACAGTAAGAAGCCTGCCACAGCCATACAGTTTGTAAGCAAAGTAAGTCTCTGTGTTTACTTGGTTGGCTCTGAGCGGCTGTGGGGCTGGCGGGTGACAGAGATTTGTCTGACTGTGGGCAAGGCAGGAAAACTCTAGCTACATACACAGGCGTGCACGCACGCGCACACACACACACACATCCATGCACAATTATAATAATAATAATAATCACAATATTATAAAAGAATTGTTTAATGCAGATGTGCATGTGTGTGTGTTTGTGTGTGTGTGTGTGTGTGAGACAGAGAGAGAGAGAGAATGTTCATGTCTGCATGGTCACACATGTGACATGGTACATATGTGGAGATGAAAGGACGATTTTTAGGACTCAGTTCTCTCCTTCCCTTGTGGGTCCCAAGAGCAAACTTTTTACCAGGGGTGAGGCTTTTAACTGACTGAGCCCTATCACTGTCAAGTTCCTAGAAAATTATTAGAGATGTAGATAAACATTTATTGATACATACTATACCATTACAACATTACAGAATAATTTAAAACAAGCAATATGTTCAATAATGGACAACTGTTGTCTTAGGTTTCTATTGTTGTGATAAAGATTACGACCAAAAGCAGCTCAGGGAGGAAAGAGTTTATTTCATCTTATATTGTCAGGTAACGGTCCATCACTGAGGGAAGCCAAGGCAGGAAGCTGGAAGCAGGAGCTGATGTAGAGACCATGGAGGGGTGCTACTTACTGGCTTGCTCCTCATGGCTTGTTCAGCCTGCTTTCTTACAGTACCTGGGATCACCAGCCCAGAGGTGGCACTGTCCCCCAGTAAGCTGGGCCTTCCCATAGCAATTGTTCATCAAGACAATACTCCACAGACTTTCCTCCAGGCGATCTGATGAAGGCATTTTCTCACCTGAGGTACCTCTTCCTAGATAAATCTACTTTGGGTCAAGCTGGCAAAAAACTAGCCAGGACAACTGTTCATGTAACTTTTGGTATGCCTATAAATTTGAAACACATGAGACCATTGAAAATATTATTTTCTAACATGGGAGATTAAATTTATTTTATTTTTGTAGGTAAAACTTTACCCAGTAGCATTTCTTAGTAAATAAAAATTTGAAATCTCTACCATTACATTCAACTTATGCCTTTCCCTTTCGCCTCTGCCCGGAAAGGCTGATATGTCACACAGGAGAAATTATCTTTAGGTACTGGGGCCGTACTCAATTACAAGACGAGATCTCATTATGTTGCCTGTGCTGGTTTGGAACTCCTGAACACAAATAATCTTCTTAGTTGAGTACCAGGAACTATCGGCACATGCTATGATGTTCAATGTTTTCTAAAGTTTTGCACAAGGTATCAATTTATTTTTAATTTTTGAAATGTATTGACAATTGGCTATCATGAATTTCTATAAGAGAGATTACACATGCTATTTGAAAACTCTTTGATCCACCCCACTTTATTCAGACTGACTGTAACCTTTCCAACCAAATAATAAAATCAAGTGATCTAGGATGATTTCCTGATGGAAAAATTAAATTAAGCAGAAATGACCATTCCAGAAAACCTATCCTAAGGATAAGTGAATGTAGTAAGGAACAAGTCTAATAATATAATAATAGCCATTATCCTTCTTTACCTTACAAATATTGGTAACAGTCTCCTTTAAAATGTGCCAGAAGTCTTATCATTAAGAATTAGCAGAATTTATTTATCAAACAATTTATTGGTTCATTTTCACTAAGACAAACATATCATCTATTACACAAGTGCGCGCGCGCGCGCGCGCGCGCGTGTGTGTGTGTGTGTGTGTCTGTCTTTGGTGTGTGTCTGTATGTCTTGGGTCTTTGTGTGATTTATAAGGGAGCTACATGTCCAGCCCCCATTTCTCTAAGGTATAGATAAGGCCTACCATATTCTCTGCTAATGCCACTACACAGTTTTCTGGGAATAATTAATTGCTTTCAATAGCTTATAGACTAAATAGAAATATTTTGTTCTTTCTGTTCCTTTTTTCCCCATTGGTTTAAGAGCTCAAACAATGTAGAACTCCAAAAGGAGAGAAGTTTTTATAATAATAATAATAATGTAAAAGAAACTATATACATTTTTCCAAAATCATAATTATGATTTTGACTTATAGTTATAAAAATTTTCCTTGTCATGCGATCTGGGAAGTAAAATTAACAGTACCATGATATTGATAATGAGGATGGTGGCTAGTTTATGCTAATTTACTGTACTTGGCAATTTGGTATTTTTTGTTTTTTTTTTGTTTTTCGGGACAGGGTTTCCCTGTGTAGTTTTGGTGCCTGTCCTGGATCTCGCTGTGTAGACCAGGCTGGCCTTGAACTCACTCTGTCTCCCCAGCGCTGGGATTAAAGGCGTGCACCACCACCGCCTGGTGGCAATTTGTACAAAGTCTTTTTTGTCTGGTTTTGGTTTTGAATAGTCTCACCCTGTATCATAGTCTAGCTTCTAATTCTTGGCAGTCACGTCACACCTTCCAAGTGCAGAGATTACAGGTCTGAGACACCAAGGCCACAAAGTTCTTTCCAAGTATTTTCAGATGATTTTTTTTTCTCTTCAATTTTCTCCTTTCTTCTAGAGTTGTTGATTAATTTTTCTCTGCAATTTCTTCCTTCATTCTAGTGTTGTCGGTTATATCTCCTGCAAATTCCCTCTCAAGGATTGTTTCCTATTTTAACAAAACCCCAGACAGAAAGAAAACCTACCCTTTCCGGTTTAGGGAAACTTGAAACTTCTCTCCAGACCTCCTTCAAATCGCGCAGCATTTCAGAACGCACTGAATTCCTGCAACCAACTAAGGTCAAAAAAAAAAAAAAAATCACTCACTTCATTACAGGCGTCTTAAAATACACAAGGCTTTGATAACATGGGTTTTCAAAAAATTAAACCAGTGTCTGGATTCAACACAAAGCTGGCTTTCAGCTATGTTATTTGCATACATTTCTGAGCAGGAAGTACCACGCAAAACTTCTGGTGTCCATGGGAAAGCGTGCTTTATTCTAACCGAGTGCAATTCAGGGATCCCATCCTCCCCGCCCCTTATTTTATTTCTCCCTCGCCCCCTTCTAGGAGAGGGAATAGTCAAAAAGAATTGTTTCAACAGATCTCGCGGTGCTGTTCGAGATCCTGTGTTTTAAAAAAACAATTTAGAAATGATGCAAATGAGCCTGAGCCTTCCGGGGTTTGGGGCTGGGACTGCAGTGCTAGCAGCTCATTGAAAGCAGCCACTGGTGGAGGCGGGGCTCCGGCCAGTTTCCCTTCCACCTTCCCCCACCCTCCTCTTCCAACCTCTGTTTGGCCCCTTGCTGTGTTCCAGTCGTTGCTGCAGCTGTTTCTCAGCCCTTTTCAAGACTCCAGCGACCGACCACAAGCTCTTGTTTCCAGGATGGTGATCCGTGTATACATTGCATCTTCTTCTGGCTCTACGGCGGTAAGGAGACTGGGAGCCCACCTTTGTTGTTTTCCAACACACTAGTCCTCCTCTGTCCCAGAACCGTTAAATTGTACAAGTTACACTGGAAGCTTCTCCTTAGAAGACGCAAGCATCGCCCAGTACACCCCCCTTCTTCCCTTTCTTCCTTTGTTGCGTCGATTTCATTTTTTTTTTCGTGGAGTTAGCTTTGTTTGCCTTGAGACATTAGTTCCGTATTTCCTTTAGGTAGATGAGAAGAGAGAACTGGTTTATGGATTTCAAGGTTAGGTGAAGTCAAGTAAAATAAAAAACAGTGGCTTTCAGGCTTCCAAGAGTGAGGCATTTAACAAATATGCTCTAAGTACCGAGTTCAGGCAAGTACTGCATTTCTGTAAAGGATGGGGGTACTGATGGGAAGGGAGTGGAAGACTCCTGAGGTACTGAGATTATTGTGAAGCCACTGTAATGGAGTTATTTTGAGAGCGTGTAGGCAGGGCATAGAACATTAAAAGAAAATAGGAGAAAGTCAGAACAATGTCACAAATGGTTTTTGTTTCTTCTTCTTCCTCTTCTTCTTCTTCTTCTTCTTCTTCTTCTTCTTCTCCTCTTCCTTCTTCTTCTCCTTCTCCTCCTCCTCCTCCTCTTTCGCTTTCTCTCTCTCCTCTCTTCTCCTTCTTCCTTCTTTTGGTGTGTGTGTGTGTGTGTGTGTGTGTGTGTGTATGTGTGTGTATGTTTTTATTTAATGTAGTGTGAGACATGCCCCCCCATATTGGCTCTTATTTTGACTTTTTCTTTTCCTTCAAAAGATTTTCCTTCTAAAATCTACTACTTTTAAGCCTGGGGAAAGAACATGTGACAACTGAGTTGCTGCCTCTCCATAGGATAGGATTTTCTTCCTTGACTCATTTGCCAGTTGTTAACTTAGAATAACAGTTTTTAGCATATCTAGGAGGATTGGGTAAACTGAGGTGAAAGCTGAATGAAAGAGCCTCAGTTCTTGCCACCCTAGGAGGTTAAAAAAAAAAAGGCCAGCAGTGGCAAGAGCAGATGTTTGGGCTTAGGAATTGGAATGTAGAAACCCCCTTCTCCAGCTTTAGAGTGCTGGAGATCCTGGATTGCTGGGTTGTTGATATTTACATGGAAGAGGATCTGGACTAGAACTGAGGGCTACATGAGATCACCAGAGCCTCGAACCTTGAACTTTGTCTCATGCCAATGTGCGTGGGTGTGGATAGACTGTATTTTAAAATATAAGAAAACTTACTCTAGAAGTTATTTGACATTTTGTTTGAAAAAAAAAAAAGAACTGTTTATTATTTCCTTGGGACCCCACTTTAGAAGCCTCTTGGCCTCCATACGTACCATTCTGATATTTATCTACTGCAATAACTGCATTTTTAAAACTCAGCTAATGCCTTCATCCTTATTTTGAACCTCTCAAGTATGCAGGTTTTTTTTTTTGAGTTTGATGGCATGCAGTTTCAACACTGCTATTTGTTTTTTGCTTTCTTTTTCTTCCAGAAGTAAACTCAAGGAGAAACTGCTTTAAGAATTTCATCAAGTAATAGAGTTACACCCCCTCTTTCTTTGTTAAGACTTAAATTTCTAAGTGTCCTAGAAGGGATTAAGACTTTTATTAGATTATTTACATGACAGATAATTATGGTATTTGTGTTTAGTTTCTACTGTTTTTTTTTGTGGATAAGGATAAGTAAGAATTTGTCCACTGTTTCACTAATTCCATTTTTGTGAAAATGTCAAAATTTTCTACTTCGTAGTGCCAAAATAAATGATTGCTTCATTATAATCTTGCAATTTTTTAAAAATAATTCTAAAATGGTACAAAGAGAGTATCTTTAAGCAGAACTACTTTACATGAGTGGGGTGGTAGCTGTTTATTTGAGAAAGGAAATTTCAGTTTACCATACCAAAATTTTCCTTTAAGATAGCAAAAACATTGTCCTTTTAACAAATGATTGATAAATTTGGAGGCAAATGATCTGATGGAGTCTAAAAAATTTGAAAAGATACATTTCTGCAAGTTATGTGTCTGATGAGTATTTAAGTTTCTTGGCTTTGGATTGACAACATGTATTGAATGTTTTGCCTGCATATGTGTATACTATGTTCACGCCTGATGCTCATGGAGACCAGAAGAGGGTGTTGGATCCCATGGAATTGGAGTTACAGATAATTTTTAGCCACCATGTGGGTGCTGGGAACTGAACCCAGGTCCTCTGCAAGAGCAACAAGTGCTTTTGGTCACTGAGCCAGCTAGCTCTCCAGCCTTGAACCTGTTTTCATGTTTTTCCTGAATATTATAAAAATCAGCAATATTATGTGGTTAATTGTTCTGCTAGTGATCTAGAACAACAATAATGAGCAATGTTATAGCACAAGACTTCCTGTATTTCTCAGCTTTATTGAAAAACCAAATTGTAAATGTATACTCATCTCTGCCCTAATACACAGGAATAACACTTGCTTCTCAAGGTTAGAAATAAAATCAAATGTACCAGACTTTGCAGTGGATTCTTTTTTTTTTCTTTGTTTTTGGGTCAGAGTTTCTCTGTGTACCCACACTGTCCTAGAATTCACTCTGTATATCAGGCTGGCCTCGAACTCAGAGCTCCGCCTTCCTCTGCCTCCCAAGTGCTGAGATAAAAGATGTGTGCCACTACCACCTGGCTGCAGTGGCTTCTTGATTGTAACTACAAAAAGGATAGCTGATGGGAATGCTTAAGTTGTCTTAGGCACTACCTTACATTTTCTTGATGATAATTTCATCATTATGTTTCTTTCAGAGATGGAAATGCAGATACGGGGAGTTAAGCAACTTCTCCAGTGTCACACAGCTACCAAGCCACAGAGTTTTAATGCAGTGAAAGCTGCTTATATTTAAACTCATGTGTAAAAAAAAAAAGTACATGCTGGCAATAATTCAAAGCAGTTAGTAGGCATGAAGACATACATTTGAACATGACCTTAGTTGTTAGGAGAATGAGTAAGTCCTACCGGTTGAGAAGAACTGCCTGGGCATGCCCATATGTGGGAATAGCAAAATGGGGAGCCAGGCTAGAGGAGGGATGCTGTGTCTATAAGTGAATGGAAGTAAGTGGGGTATGTGGCTTATTCATTCAAGGCTAGGGAAGTAGAGAAGACACAGGTACATTTGGGAAAGCCTAACCTGATATTTTTTAGGTGACATTTCAGGCCTTAATTTTGTTTTTCTTGGTGGAACCATCTAGCAAGGATGTAGTTTCCAGTTGTCAACAGAAAGGGAATTCCGCATGTTCATATTTTATTTCTTAACACTTCCTAATTGAGCTTAACATCTCTTCTTAATTTTTTTTGAGACAGGGACTCATCACATAGCCCAGATAAGACTCGAACTCATGATCCTCCTACCTCAGCTGCCCAAGTGCCGGGACTACTGGAGGTTTGTGCCACCACATCTGGCTTTGTACTCCCTCATTTGTTTAGAATTGTTCCCATTATTGCCATGATGTCATGTAGTAGCATATGTATATATGAATACTACATATATACTTCATATACTGTATGTAGTATAGCAATTTAGTTTGCAATGCCTTGTAAATTTATATTTAGAAGAAAATGGTAGATTGAACCCTTTGTCAACATAACAATAAATTTCAGTTAAACTTTTAACAAAAAACAACATTGACCTCTTGTTGAAATTGTTAGAATGATGATAGAAAGGTTTAGTTGGCTTAGGAGAATTTTCCACTTAACCCTTTCTCCAAGATCCTTACTTGAATTGCATTTTATGTCTTCTATGTTTTCTGTGTGTGTTGGTGCAGACACTTGAAGGTTATAAACCACCTATAGGTGGTTTTTGAGGATTTCATTAGGGGATGGCATATGCAATGATTACTCTCTCTTTCTCTCTGTTTCTCGTATAGCTACTAAAATGAAGCTAATTTTATGGTGGTACTTACAATTAATAAAAGGAAGTGAATAAGATGAACACTCCTGATAACCAAATCACGACTCACTAGTCATTATTTTCTTCATTTATAATAGGTATGTAGAGCAGCAAGCCACTGTTCTTTGTCATGTGGTTCTTAAGGAATTTTACCTTGCTGTTCTATCTTTGTATGTATAAATTGAACATGGACTTGAAATATGCTTTGGTGCTGTCAAGCTCTGTCAGAGTGGTATTTATTTCAAGTTATTCATAATCTAATTAGAAGGTCAAAATCAGAAGCCATCAAATGAATAGGAATACTTTTTGGAAACTCCAATTGTGACTTTCAGGTGTCAAATGCAAAGGCTGAATGACAGTCAGTACCCTCAATCTGGTACCTAGTACTTGAAAGCTGATATCCCTGTAACAGTAGTAAAGCTGTTGGAATCATTTGGCCCAGCTTAAAATGTAGCACAAATATTTTCTGTCCAAGTACTAATCAGGTCCCATTCTGCTTAGCTTCCGAGATCAGATGAGATTGGATGCGTTCAGGGTTGTATGCTCATAGACAGGAAACATAGCAATGGTGGTGGTCTTTGTGCATTTGAAAGGCTCACAGTTATTCTATGGCAGAATGTATTATGAAAGGTAAGTAAGTGTCATAACCTCATAGATGAAAAGGGTCACGTGAATTTATCTTTAGCATAAAGACTTGTTATTCTGTTGAGGAAGAATAATAACCTTAAGGTCAATCCTCCTCTTAGCATGGCCTATGTTAAAGTCTAGACACGGTCAGACTGAGTGTTCTAATTCTTTGTGGCTAGTCTCAGGTTGTTTTTTTTTTTTTTTTTTTTTTTTTTTTTTTCGAGACAGGGTTTCTCTGTGTAGCTTTGCTCCTTTCCTGGAACTCGCTTTAGAGACCAGGCTGGCCTTGAACTCACAGAGATCTGCCTGCCTCTGCCTCCTGAGTGCTGGGATTAAAGGCGTGTGCCACCACTGCCCAGCCTCAGGTGTCTTTTTCTAAAATATGTATTGCACAATTTATTATGTATCTTTAAAATACATATTTTTCAAGAAGTTCATATATGCCTGCAATGTATTTTGATCATATTAGTTTCCTCCCATTCCATCCCTTAGTTCCTTCTAGATCTCACTCCCAACCCCTCCCAACTTGTTCTCCTCTTATATATATATATATATATATATATATATATATATGATCTGTCAAGTACAGTTTGCGTTGCTTTTATATGAATGGGTGTGGGCCATCCATTGCAACATGGTAAACCTACTGGCGACCACACCTTTAAAGGAAATTGACTCCCCCTCTGCTGGCAGCCACCAACTGTCAGTAGCTCCTCAGGTAGGGGGAGGGGGCGCATGAGCTCCTCTCTCATCCCTGTTAGAATGTTGTTTGCCTTGATCTTGTGCAGGCAACCACAGCTGCTGACAACTATATGTCTTTATAGACTATGTTTTGCTTTAACAAAATTGTCAAGGGTTAATGTCATACTGTGTTTTATCGGTAAAATTAAATAGCTTAGAGGGGATCTGTGAGTGACATTTGACAATCTGTTGGCCTTCAATTCTACCTTGCTACTTACCTAGAGACCTTTTAAAATTACAACTTAATTGCTTCCTCCAATATAGACCAAGACGAAAGAAGCATACTTTTAGACAAAAGGTCAGCTCTTTTATGACAACTGCTTTTGTTAGTATGGGAGACAAAGGTGACATTTAACACTTGGCCAGCCCAGAAGAGGTTTAAACAAAGGAATTATTTCCTAGCCGAATGCATGGATGGATGTTTAAAGGGTCAGACTTAGAGAACATAATACAGATTGAAATAAACATTTAAAAATACCACAGCAAAATCAGATTCTGTGTATTTAAAGTGTTCAGCACTGTTGGATTTTGTTGTCCTTGTACTACCTTTTTGTTAGCACGGCTGTTCAAGATTTGGCTGCAGTAATAGTAAAAACTGGCATGTGTTCTTTATGCATCGCACATACCAGGCACTGTGCCTAGGGCTTTCCATACATTATCACATTTAATTTAACTCTTAAAGTAACTGTAAAATGCTATAATTAGGCCCATTTATGTCTTTGAAAAGACTCTCACTAAGATTCAAAAGAAATATTAGTTATATATTGATCAAGACCAAAAAGCTAGAAATGGCAGAGCTGGGATTCGAATGAATACAGGATGTTGCCTTCAGAGCTCTCTGCATGGTTATCTACATATCCTCCATGTGTAGATATCACATAGACATTTTGATTTATGATTAGAAGTATAATGACCTTCGAGGCCAGCCTGGTCTACAGAGTGAAATCCAGGGCTACCCAGGATAAATCCTGTCTCAACAAACAAATAAACCATTTAAGCAGAGAGTGTGGATATCTCAGTGGGTAAAGGTGGTAAAAGCGATAATGCAGTCTATGCCGACGACCTGAGTTTCATTTGTAGAATTCCCTCCCACACAGGTGGAAGGAGAAAGCCGACTCCCGATAGTTGTCCTCCAAACACTCATTGTGAGGTGCCTGCATTTATACATACATATCATCTACATGCACATGTGCACATACAATAAAAAATACTTAGAAGATCATCTTACTAGGTAAATGTCTTCTCACCTACGACCCGTCCTTGAGAATAACATGGGAAGGAGACAGGTGACTAAGAGGGAGGCCTACAGTTGCATTTTCTTTTACAACTTAATATGCATGCATGCATGCATACACACAGGCCTTACCTGGGGTTTACTTTTCAGTAGTCTTTACCCTTTTTGTAGGGGCTTGTGCTGCATATTGAACTTCTATGACTTTGATTCTCATTTTTAAAACTATCTTTTTTGCTTAGCATGGCTGTGCAAACTGGTAATCATAGCACTCTGGAAGTTTGAGGTACAAGTATAGTAAGTTTGAGGCCAGACTAGCGTCCATGGTCAGACCCTGTGGCAAAAAAAAAAAAAAAAAAAAAAAGAAAGAAAGAAAGAAATGGAAAAAGGATAAAAGAAAACAAAACATACCCACCCAACCCCAAACACCGGAACCAGCACAAAAACATATATTTTGTGGCTATACACACTAGTATGGTAAAAAAAGAAAGGTAGGTTTTTATGGGTCTGTGACTAAATTTGAAAGCAGTACTGCTATGATTTATCAACTCTGGCTTTGGATTCTCGTCTTTGAATTATATTCTTTGGTTTAGCTTTTCTGGAAATAAGAACCTATCACAGAGTTGGGTTGCAGCCAAACATTTATGCTTGGGAGATTTCCAACAGTGAGTCAAGACTAATTAAATGTCGCTTTTGAAGCGCCAGACAATATTCACCTCAGGTAACAACTACTACATGAGACGAGTTGGCCTGTTCATTTCACCATCACTTCTCACACAGTTGCTTCATCTCAAGTGTGACATATTTCTTACTGTTAAAATTGCAACAGTATGTATTTAATCGAGTTGTATGGTTTGGGAATCCACTGTATCCAGTATAACATTTGAAAGTTGATTTAGAAGGAAGACATGGGTATATAGTTATTTATTGTTCAAAAGAGTGATAAATTACCTTGCTTTAATTTCTAGTGCAATTAGTCAGCTTTAGTTGACAGTACTATGAAAAAAGAGTCATGGTCCAGCTCAGTGGTGGGATGATGTCCTGTATGGGTGAAATATTGGTTTCGATCCCTAGCACTGTATTAAAAAAAAGTCTAGAAACTGATTTTAAGAGCTGTCTTGCTGTCTTTCATGGACTTCTTAAATAAACCTGCCATAGCAACAACAACTTTATATGCAACTTGTCATTTAATTCTGTAACAACTAAGTGAAACCAGTATTAAAATCTCTTTTTTTTTGAGATAGGGTTTCATAATGTGGCCTACTGTGGGCCTATAATTTGACATTTTCTATCTTTAGCACCCTTATTGCAGAGATGACAGTCCTGTCCCACACTGGAGTCTAGTCTCCACCTTTTTATTTGAGGTCACTGTCTATCTCTAACTGTCCTGGAATTCACTATAAAACAGAGCTAGCCTTGAATTCACAGAGATCCATCTGCCTCTATCTTTCACATGCTAGGATTAATGGAATGCACCATGATGCCTGGCCTCCAACCTTAAGAAGCAAAATCAGGCTAAAACATTTATCAAGGCCACAGAACTAGGAAACCACTTCCTAGATTTGTCTGATCTGAAGCCAGTGGATTTAATCTATATGCTAATCTACCTACATATTTGATATTTAATATTACTCACTATGTTTCTGAACTTATAAGTCACTACAATATTTCCTTTCTGCTAATCTTGGAAGAATCATGAAAATACTTCATAACTAATTGGCTTACAACAGTATCAAGGACAAATAATTCTAAGGGTTTATTATGTCAAGTAGAGAACTAAGAATTCTTCAGAGCAGGAAAACAAAGTAATGATCTCTCAAGACTGATCTTCATTAGTTAGAATAAAAATACATTTTTTAGGTCAATATAATAAAATCACTTTGTGTAAGCTATCCTAACAACAATAAGATAAAACAAATTGATTTTAGAATGGATTTTATATTATTGTTTATTTGACGTCAGTAGGCCACTACACCTTTCTTTGACTGTTATCCTCATAGCCTGAATATGGGAATTGTAAAATGAAGGGTACCATGGAAGACAGCTTCTCTTAGTGTTATAAGGAATTCATTACTGAAAACTACTGAATCTGATCTCATTATTTCAGAAACTTATATATAACTGGCCTATTTGTGTTAACTAAAATTTTTGAATTTCCTAAAACAGGTAGTTGTAATGAAGCTTTCCTAGTGAGTGTCTACTGAAATATGAAGAATAAAGAGATTCAAATGAAAATTTCTAAGCAATTGTGAGGGAACCAAGTTTCTGGTGGCTGGGGAGGAGAGTTGCTGCCAGTGAGAGTTTATGGAATGATAAACACTTGCTAAGTTTTCAAGGGAGTAAGTAAACAGTGTGACAAGACCCAGAATAAGGCCAAACACTTTGGAATTTATCGGGCATTATTTTTTAAAAGGCTGTTGAAAGACATGTATGACAAGAATATGAAACAACTGTAATAAAATATCTAGTTATTATCTAGACAAATAAGGAATTTGATCTAATTCTGAAGTTGAAATTGAAGAATGGATTTTATGTAGTATTTTTTGTAAATACTGTTAATATTCATATTTTACTGTTTTATATTTTATTATACTGTTATATGATTGTGTTATATGGCGAGTTTATATTTATTGTTAGATAGTACATTATACTGTTATGTGTTTATATTATGTGGGGAGTTTAAGAGAAGATTGTGTATCACATTGAGAATTTAATGTGATGCTACCAAAAAAAAAAAAGACGTGAACACCAAACTTCACACCCCAAGGGATCCTAGCATTACCCCAACACCAGAGACTCCAGGGGAAAGGTGTGCCCTGCCAGCCACATAGCATGCATCTCCTTTAAAGTCACTGTCTCTACAGTTAGTGAAAACCAGAAGTAACACAAGCTTGCCTAAATAATTGATGCCTAGATGTTCAAGGAGATTTACTACAAACCTATATGTAATGCATTTTGAAAATCATTCATTTACAGAGGTTGATGTTTCCCATGGTTGGGCATGATGCCTTAAGAGTTTTGCTTTAAGATTAATTAAAGCAAAATTGTTCATGACCATACTACTTACAGTATAGAGAAAACATCTAAAGAGCAACTATTGGCAAAAATGAGATACTATATCATGTAAAAGCACAACCTAAGAGATTCATGAGAAACAAGCAAAATTGGCTTCCTTGGATTCTTCAAACATGGATTGGTCTGAAAACAATTAGAAGTAAAAGTTCTTAGATGATCTCTTAATATGTGAAGTAACTGGAACTGACCCACACTTGAGGAAAGGATCACCATTTTATTTATTTATTTCTTTTTATTTTATGTGTATGTGTGTGTTTTGCCTGCATGTATGTCTGTGTAGCACACGAATGCAGGGCCCACAGAGACCAGAAGAGGACATTGGATCCTCTGGAACTGGGATTTCACATGGTTGTGAATTGCTGGGTGCTAGAAACCAAAATGGGTCCTCTGTAAGAGCAAAAAGCACTTTGTTTTTTCGAGATAGAGTTTCTCTGTATAGCTTTGGAGCTTGTCCTGGAACTCACTCTGTAGACCAGGCTGGCTTTGAACTTACAGAGATCTGCCTGCCTCTGCCTCAGGAGTGCTAGGAGTAAAGGCATGCACTGCCGCCACCACCACCCAGCTGCAAAAAGCACTCTTAACCACCGAGCCATCTCTCCATCAACAGGGACTACCATTTGATGTCACAAGATTTCTTCAAAATATTTGAAGTTGGAATGCTAGGGTTTTTTTTGTTTTGTTTTGTTTTTTGTTCTATGACAGAGTCAACTGAAGGTACTCCCGCCCCCCCCCTCGCCTTTCTAGGTAACTGAGACTGATGGTGACCTTGAACCAATGATAATTGAAAGTGCTCAGATTACAGTATATGCACCACCATGAATGGCTTGTATGTGTGAGTCATTTTATGTGAAAGCATATGATAAAAAAGAAAAGACAGGTGGCGTATTATATATGATAACTTAAATGTGTTTTTCTAAAAATTTCCTCAAGCTGTAGAAATTCCTTCTGTCATAACTGTTTCAAACCATACAAGGAAGATTCCTGTATCTAAGAGAACAGATTTTGAGGCTAGGTCAGTGTTTTTATTTCTTAGATTTTTTTCAATTTTTTCTATTGACGTCCTGTTGAGTGTTAGGAGTAGTTTGTAGGGTCCTACTTTAGAACTATTACAAAATGCAACAGAGGCATGAATAATAATTTATTTACTTTCCCTGCTTCTTACTACCCAGTATATAATTAGAATGGAGTAGGATTCTAAATATTTGCTGATGCATCAGTAGATGGCATGTTGCAGTTCAAATGCAATAGGCTACCAATTGGAAATTTGTGGTCAGTATTCAGAAATGCATTTTTAGAGTTGGGCAAAGATGGTGGCTAGAACGTTAAAAGCGTTGGAGTCATTCACATTTGAAACTATGGGAATGACGAAACTGAGAGGAAGGAATTACAAAATGAGATGAGGCTAGACCCTTGCTGAAAATTTACACATAGGAGGCGGTGAAGAGGGCAGAAAAAAGAGGGATATTCATTAAGGAAGATGAGAGAGGTCTAGAATGGAAGCTAGGGTAGAGGCAAGTGTTCAGGGAGCTTAAGCGTTGTTTGGTAGTGCCATACAAGAATTAGGAAAATTTAGAAAATGCCATTGAATTTGAAAGCAGGAAATTATTAGTGATCTTGGACATCGTAGTTTCAGTGCTATGCTGAAAACAATAACTTGCTTGGAAGGAATAAGGAATAGAGTATTCAAAGAAGAAGAGATAGATAGTGTCTATTTTTTCTGTAGTGTGGCAAAAGGAAAGGCTAGCCTAAGCTAGATAGTGAGTAACATATCAGCCGGGGCTATACAATGGGACCCTTTCTCAAGTAATAACAACAATAATAAATAATTATCCTTACTGATTTAAGTTTCCTATAAAGTATGTATTGACCATGAAGAGAGTTCTTTTATTTTTACTGGCCAGATTTAAATTGCTTTTGTAAGAGCATAAACAGGAAAGTCACAGCTCTTACATAAAGCATGAATGGCTGGACAATTGCCACTACCCTCACTTGCCAAACCAATTAAAAAAATTGGCTCTTTAGAAAATAATAGTTTGCTGGCAGTGCTTCCCTAGTATGTGTAAGGGCCTGGATTTGATCCCAAGCCCTGGAAATCAAAATAAATACATAAATACTTGTGTATGCGTGTGTTTTACACTTGAAATTATTTTTGGGAGATGGATTATTTTAGTCCTAAGAAAGTGCAACTAATGTAATGTTTCTTTCAGTTGAATTGTTTATACTTGGCCAGTTTTATTCCTAATGTTACTGGAGTCCACTGAAGCCTTCAGGTTGAGAGATCAATAAACAGATGTTTCTGTAGCCTTAAGATCTGTAGGCTGACTTGGACTCTTGTGAACGGAAATACAAAGAAGATAATGAGATTAATGCCATTTTTTGGGAGTCCGTATAAACAAAATTGTTGCAGTCTAGATTTGAACATTTATAGAACCTTGGCTCTCTACTTCTATATAGAACTAACTTGATAGCATGTGGATATCTGCGAAACCATATAAAAACTGAAAGACTTGAATAAAGAACCTTCTTAAAGAGTGAACATTTTGAATAGATTTAGCTAGGCCAGGTTTTGCCAATTCTCGTTCTATGATTTGTGCTGTGGATTTTTTTCTTTTCATGCTCTAATTCACACGTTCATTAAGAAAACATTTATGCCAGTCACTGGAGTATATTATGTACCTTAGTTCTCAAGGACAAGAAAGAACCTGGAACAAATGTCTCTCACACCTTTATATGGTTCAGAAGGAGAAACTATGGGGATGTCCTTTTAGAGGACTAAGTTATGTGGTCTGTAAATGAGGAGAATACATGAGATTTTCATAGGCTGACATACTTTTGGGCCATCTCTGCTGATATAAACTCTCACAGGACTCAGTGTCTTCAACAGATGTTCAGATACATTTTTGGTCTACTTTCCAGTCATATCTTCTTGAATAGTTATTCTAAAAATGGTAATAATTTAGAATTTCAGTTGAACTTTTCCCCTGTTTTCTTGCCATTTCCTTGGAAGGGTGTGGGAATTAGACCTTAAGTACAATATACTATTTCAGTTTTTTCTGGAGTTGGACATGCAGCAGAGGCATGGTTAAGGTCAGTTCTGATTAAGGTCAAATGCAGCTATGATAATAAGCTGAAAGATTTTCAGGTTTTCTGCCTCAACTATTTCTATCAGTTGTTTTGGAATTTTAGGGGAAATACTAAAGCATTCTTTTATTGTATGACAAATCCTATCTAGGCTTATCTAGAATCTCTTCACCTCAGGATCAATCTGGCTGGGACATTTTGTATAAATAATTACGCCTTAGAAAAACTTGAGCTGCATCCATTAAGTACTTAAAAAAGCCTAGCTACCCTCACTTAGTCTCATCCTGCCCACTCTCCCTGGGTCTTTCCTTTGCTTTTCTAAAGCTTATAGGATTCCCAAGTCTTTGGCTGAGGTTTAGTTTAGGTTTTGCACACAGTTTGCTTTTGCTTCATTATTTATATCCCTGATAAATTAGATAAGGGTTGTATATCCTGTGCTAGAATTTCCTACATAGGGGCTATTCAGTATGTTGGCCTTTGGCCAACTATATGACAAAAAATGCTAAATGCTGAAGTAATTAGTATTTTTCTTAAGCTTCCACCAAATAATTGCATAAGTAGATAATTTCCCCTGTCCTCAACATATTTCTAGCTCAGCTCAATACAGTGATTCAACTCAGAAAAAATTAATGCATTCTCCCTGGGAGCTAATAAGCATCTGAATCCATTTATTCTGCTGGATAGGTTTTTTTCTCTTCGAACCATGGTTGCTCCTTTTCACATAGTATTTTTGAATGTAAGATTTTTTTTTTTTGGTAATTGTACTGCTCTTGGTAGACTAAAGCAGTGTTATGTAGGTAGAAGCATCACCAATTGAAAGCAATTTGTCTTTTGTACTCACTCATTTGTTATTAAGACTCCTTGACCATATCACAGAATGTTTTGTGTTTACTGGATAAAAATCAGCTTTTATTTGCTTCTATTTTTATGACCATTGAATTGAAAGCAAAATATTAGAATCATCTGTATAGGTGAGGTCATAGAAGGTCATCCAACATCCACATACAGACTGCTTGGAGCTGGCCCGGAAAGATTATAATCAATTTTCTCTTAGTAAACATCCACTCTCCTGTGGTAGTATACTGGGGTACTTACTACTCTGTGTTCCTTCTTTCTTTAGACTCTAGGGGTATGACATGGAAATCTGGGTGACCAGTCGACAATAGTGTACTCTTTCTTTTGCAGGAGAGAGATCAGATTCTTGAAATCAAATATACAGGAAGTAAAGAACTGCACTATATATATACACATTCACCTGCTATCAGTTGAACATAGATTTCCCAAGTATCCACTAAACTAACACGCAAAGCCTTTTAAAAAAGTTTTTGGAAAGAGCCTGTAACTTGTATTTTGAGAAAGTTAAAAACAACTCTCAACAATTTTTTTGTTTCTTCCTTCTGTTCTTCTTTTTCCAGGAAGCATTCTGTGTATTGCCCATGCCTGTCAATTGGTACATTATAATATCATAGCATAAAATGATATTACCACTACCACGTGATGCTTATTTTATGAGGCTTGCAACTTACTAGATTTAAATAAACTTCAAGATAGATATTTTAAACATTTTACATTTGTAGGTCCCTAAGGCTCAAGTATTGGGCATAGTTGAATGGCATACTAATGAAGAAAATTACAGGGCAAGACTAATTCAAAACCCAGTGCAATGCCTTTCAAAGGTTCAATTGTTAGAAAAAGAACTGTTGCAAATTTTTGAACTAAACTACCTCTGTTGTAGAGAAAAATACCTGCCTTAGGACTCTGAACTCCAGGTGGCGACTTTTTAGGTAGTTAAATGATAATTCCTTCGCAGTCTTTCCTATCATTGGTTCCTACTCAACTAGGGAGCCCTCAATTGACACTGGGAAAGAAAGCAGCTTAGAGAAGTGCTTTAGCTCCTGGAATGCCCATGCCTTGTGAAAATCAGAGACCTTAACCTTGCATCCCGGGGAATGCTAGAATTTTTTTAAATGAATAATAGTAACTACTTAGAATTTTGTTGAAAGAAGGAAACTTTCCACCAGCACCCCCAATCATTTGGTTAAAATTGTTAGCTGAAGAAAATGTCTTTCCTCTTTCTATATATAAATTACAATTTTGCCTGTGTTTTTAGACATTCTATATACGGTTCACAAGAATTTCAGTTGTTTTGTTTGGAAACACTAATATTAGCACAGAAGAGAGGCCGGCTATTCCTTTTCCAATGTAAATGAGTTAGTCTCTTGAGGAAAGAAATAGTCTCAACCAGCTTCCCTCCCTCCCTCCCTCCCTCCCTCCTTCTCTTTCTATCTTCCCCTTCTTCCTTCATTTCCTGCCCTCTTCACTATTCTGACTCTTGCTCTGTTTTTGCCCCTGTGGTCTTGAAAGCACGCACAGTATAAGTGGCCCCAGTGGCAATCCTAGGGATGGGGCAGAGGAGGAGCACTGGAGGAAGTTTGAAGCCAGCCTAGTTTACATAGAGCTGAGGACTCCACAGTCTCTTATTCTCTGCACATTGATTTATGGTGTGTCTCTCTATTAATTGCCATGCACTGTAAGAAGTTTCTCCAGTGAGGGTTGAGAGGTATACTAATTTATGGGCAGAAGGATAAGAATTAGGTGGACATTCTCAGAATACTGGTGTTACAGAGCATGGCTTTGTAAACTTTTCCAGTTACTATCCTTTCCTTCCCGAGTAATTTGAATGTGACCCCAGGTATAGAAATCAAGCATTTAGGCTAAGGGCAGTACTCATTACACCTCAGTAGAATTGTTTCCTGTCTTAAAAGGTCAAATATTTCCTGATAACAAATCATAAATGTGTCATAGAACAATTTTTGGTGTATATGTATAATGTTACCATTCATTAAAGATGAAAACAACTTTGCATAGAAGGAAAGAAGATGTGCTTGTTTAGTTTGACATAAGGAATTAAATAGTGGTTAAATATTTGATGCTGCAGAATACAGAGCATCTCCCATGTTCTCAGATCAGTTTGGTTTTTATTAATTAATTCTCAATATGCAACTTCACCCAAATGTGTTATACACAATGGCAGAAATATGTTCAAGGCCACTTCAGAAATGGTTTGAAATTCTGGCTTAATTCCAAGCCAACATTTATTTAACAGCTTGTTCTTGAAGCTCAGGTTATCATCTCAAAAAAGCATTCTTAAAAATCAAATATTCTAGTATAATCCAATCCAATGCCACACTAATTTGATATTTATGCTGTAGAATGACAGTATGAAAATATTACCTTTCTTTTCTATGATTAAACCATTGTGTTTCTATAAGTTTTGTACACTAAACCATTGAAATTTGTAATGTGCAGTTGTCTCAAATCTGGGCCAAGGTATTTTGTGTGAGGACATGAGTCCGAAGGGCCACAGCTACAGCTAAGTTGTACGGTGCAGCACAGATGAGTGCTGACAGAACATCAATCCTTCCATTCATTCGGCATTAGATTCCATGCTAAATTTTGAGTCTTGTGTGTTTAGAAGCCGTTTACTCTTGATAAACTTTTCATATCCAGTACATTCAGTCCAACATGGGGTCATTACCCACAGTTTAAGAAGCTGGGTACTAGAAAAATACTCCACCACTGAACTACGTTCCCAACCCATGGCTTCTTTAACAGTTAGTCAAGAAGACAAGTTGAGACATAGATCACGTACTTACCCCTCAACCGCATAGTTGGAGACAAGGCTGAGGATGACTCATGAATAGATATTAATTAAACGGCACTATTTCTAGTCGCAGTTAAATTGAGAGTAAGAAAATTGGCATTTGCTAATTTCATTTTATATGAAAAGTTTACTTTGAGTCTAATTTATGATTCCATTATGTTTTCTCCAAATGGCATTCTTAACATAGTATAATAAGTGACTCATGAATCATCCTTTGTTCAGATGTTTTAGGAAATCAACACTCGATTTCCTTCCTTGTCTTCAACTCTGGAATTGGGAACACTTTTAACATTGAAGAGAAATTGTGAAGGGGTATTACAGTTTCTTCTGGGTTATTCCTGATTTAAATGTGACTCAAGTGCCAGGCACGACAGTCCATGTCTGTGATCCCCAAGTTTGGGGTAATGAAGCAGGAAGTTTGCTGCCAAGTGTAAGGTCTGTTTGAGCTACAAATTGAAAAAAAACTCTATCCCCAAAGGAGACAAAAACTGACTCCACTTCATCTTTTCTAAAGGAAATGGATCAAGTAATGGCCAGATGGATTATATAGAAAGTTTAGTAGATCTAGCTCCCTTCCCAACCGTGTGTGTGTGTGTGTGTGTGTGTGTGTGTGTGTGTGTGTGTGTGTGTGTGTGTGTGTGTGATGGTGTACATGTAGAGGAAAGAGGACAACTTGAAGGAGTCAGTTTTACCATGTGAATGAGCCCCAGGGATCAAACTGAGGCTGTCAGACCCCGCAGCATGCATCTTTCACACTGAGCCTTTTCCCTGGCCCTGGAGTGTCTTTTTATTACTAAACCTTAATCAGAGGTTTAGACATCAACATTCAGCCCAAGTTTCCTTTGGATAGTCTTTGGATAAACGAGTAAATTTGTAAAAATTAGCGTGACTTTTGCCCCTCTGATAGTTGATCTTTATAGTGATGTGTGGGATTATATTGATAATGGTAAAGGAAAGAAGGACAAGGCTCATGGATGTTAGCCTCCATTTGATAAGACATGTCACTGAGAACCACAGACTGAATTGCCGCCGAGCTGATACTCTAGTGAAGTGTTTTTTCACTTGTTTCCCTGTGCAGTCCATTCTACCACAAAGTCATTTACTAACTAAAAGTACTTGAACAATCTCCAGAGAACTCCAGAGATTAAGTATATTTTACACTCTGGTTTCATTTTGTCTAGTCTTTTCTATGTTACTCAGCTTTTCTGTTATAGCTCTTCCTCATGAATTTATAAAGTTTCTGATGTTAATCTCTGTTGTGTTTTCAGACCACCACACTGTGCTCAGTCATTGGCAAGTATATAATGAATATACGTTTTTGGAATTTGAATGCATGAATGAATGCATGCATGGACAACAGATTTATTCTAAACAGTGATTATAGGTGAAATGCATTTGATGTGCTCTTTTGCTCAGCTTTCTATTACCTAGTAACATAAATACATTCAATTGAATAAATATGCTCATTCACATACTAAAAATCGCCTTAGGTGCTGTCATTGGAAACACTGCACGAAAGACACTGTTTGATCCAGACATCTGGGCCATATTACTTTTTGCATAACCAAGTTTTGTTCTTGCCTCTGTGTTTTTGCAAATGGATTTTCCTCCTCTTATGCCCCGATTCTTGTTCTTATCCGTTGTTATCCTCTCTTCACTAATAAAGTCTTTCTTAGTGCAACTCTATTTACCACTTTTTGTCTATATCCTTTTCCCTTTATTAGATTAGCCATTTTTCTTTTTTTCTAGAATACAGGATGTATATATCAGCTATTAAATGAATATTTATGCAGTGGACTCAGCAGTGGAGCACTATGCTAACCGTTGGACAGATCAAGGTCAGGTAAACTTCAGGAGGGAGTTGTTTCCCCAGCTGGTACTAGGACTAATCAGGAGGTGAGTTTTGAGAGTGCTCTTGGCCGCCCTAGCTCATCTTCTTCATTGCTTGAGGGCAACGCAGAGACAAAGAAGTCTTTCTCTAGGGTTTTGGTCAGTACCCACTTCTGCTCCCACTTGTTACTCAGGTCAGAGCTGGTGGCACCTCCCACCTCAGCCTGCCTGTTGACGTCCTCATTACCTTCCCACAGCAAGGGCTGTGCTTAAGGTGATTATGGACCAATGTGCCATGGAGGCTGACAGGGAGGTCAGGGTCTCCTTGTTGGTGTCCCGGAGGACCATCTGGCTGTGGATCTCACCATTGCCTGGCTGGCTTTCTGAATCTTTGTAGCCTCCCCCAGACCTCGTTTCCTGGCTGTAGACTCCATGGCTCAGGCTGGTGGTAATTTGAGTGGTTTTTGTATAATGTTATCCAGGTGGTGGTGGTTTGCTTGCTCCCAGTTGGTGATGTTACGCTTGTACACCACCATCAGTTTGCTTCGCCGTGGTTTCCATAGAAACTGACCCATGTTGATGTGCCGCACCTCCATAGCGGCTGAGGGATCTTCCATTTTCTGGTGGTGATAATCTCTTCTGATGCCATGGCTCAATCCTTTGGACTTGCCTACTAAGCACAACAGAAGGCTTTGGGAGAAGAAAAGCTGAGCCCAGAAAGGTGAGAGCTTGAGTCTCTGAGGAAAAGTGCAGAAGCACAAACCTCCTAGGAAACCGAGGTCTCAGGAGGAGGAAAGACCAGACGTTTGAAGCGACTATGTTGGTGTTTCTGGTCTATGAATTTCAAAAGGGAGACTAATCCTATTGTCAGTTAATCTCACAGCTAATAAGTAAACTATAAAAATGGACTGTGTCATGTATCATCAGTCCCTAACATGGAAAAGATGTTCTCTAGTATTTGTTGATAAATTATTCAACTTTTATGATGATGTTGCTGCCTTCATATATTGAGGAATGTTGATGTAAATTTTGGTGGAAATCATTGTATTTGTTAAGTCTGATTCTAGAGGGAAAGAATCTTGTAGGTGAAATAGACCTTCAGCGCACTCCATTAAACATCGTATTTAAAGAGAGCATCTAGTTTACAGCTGTGTTTTGTTTTGCTTTTGAGACAGGGTTTCATGTTGTAGTCTAGGCTGGCCTGGAACTCACTGTGTAGGCCAGGATGGCCTCTCACAAGAAGTTTGCTTTAGTCCACCAAGTGCTGGGACTCCAGGCATGAACCACCCCCTGACCTGGCGATTTGTAGCCATTTACTTTCTCTATTCATATTTGTAATAATTATTCAGAAAGGAAAATTTTCCCACTGTTAGATAACCCCAGTTATGAGAAAGATTTAAAACTAAGCCAGAATGTCTGTTCTTTTTAATCTCTGCCCAGTGCTCCAGATTTTTATATTCTGAGGTCTGAAACTTGACGCTAGAACATGTCATCTAATACAAAACCCTGTTATGTCTCCCTGAAGTTTTCTTCGTGTGGGGTGTGTGTGTGTATCTGTATGCATGTTTGCATGCTAAGTGTGGCATGTGCACGTATATGTGCATGCATGTGGAGGCTGGAGGTAAGCTTCAGTTGTTCCCCAGGAGCCTTTTCTTTCTTTCTTTCTTTCTTTCTTTCTTTCTTTCTTTCTTTCTTCTTCTTCTTTCTTCTTTCTTTCTTTCTTTCTTTCTTTCTTTCTTTCTTTCTTTCTTTCTTTCTTTCTTTCTTTCTCTTTCTCTCTCTCTTTCTTTCTCTCTCTCTCTCTTTCTTTCTCTCTTTCTCTTTCTTTCTCTCTATCTCTCTCTTTCTTTCTTTCTCTCTCTCTCTCTCTCTCTCTCTCTCTCTCTCTCTCTCTCTCTCTCTCTCTCTCTCTCTCTTTCTTATTATTTTGTTTTTCGAGACAGGGTTTCTCCGTGTAGTTTTGCGCCTTTCCTGGATCTTGCTCTGTAGACCAGGCTGGCCTCGAACTCACAGAGATCTACTTGGCTCTCCCTCCTGAGTGCTGGGATTAAAAGCGTGCACCACCACCACCACCACCACCACCACCACACCACCACCACCACCACACCACCACCACCACCACCCCACCCGGCTATGCTTGGTGTTTTATATAGCTCCTGGGGATTGAACTCTCTTCCTCATGCTTGTGTGGCAAACCACTTTACTGACTGAGCTATATCCCTAGCACTTAGTTTTCTGGAAGCAGTGTTTGATTATTTGCCTCCAGGTATGGTGCATGTGTTTTATGTCCACTATTATGATTGTCTTGATAGAATTTGAGTCTCACCAACTATTTTCAATTTATTATTTCTTCAGAATGTATTTGGAGATTCCTACGGGAGAACTACAGTTACATGTATACTCATGACCAAAGGACAGTTCTTTTCTATTCCAGAAGGGTGTCCTTTTTGACAAGTATACAAATTCTGGAGGGATGTGCAAGAATCGTGAAGAAGGGTCCACCTTAGCCAGCTGGTGCAGTGACTGGGGTGACAGATGTAGACAGATTGCCTTCACAGTCAAAATTTTAATTCCTGAATGGAACTCGTAAATGTCTCTCTGCCACTCTCTTAAAATGCTTTAATCACCTATGATTGATTTATTCTCTACACTGAAAACTTTAAGGAATTGCATGCATATTGAGAAAGAGACAGAGACAGATATTTCAGGATATATAAATGCATATTAAGACAAATGGTGTTCTTGGAGTTTTCCTTCAGACAGAGAAACTGATGGCAATGCTACACAGAGTAAATGTTAGATTAAAGTTAGGAGTTGTGCCACATGGGATCCCAGCATGAGACGGGGAAGTGGACATGGGATCCTGCCTCTAGCCAAGAAGCTATCTGCAGTTGGTACCCGCCGGAACATTAGAGATAAGTTCTCCCCATTGGAGTGTCACTGCGGTTATCAACTACACTCTAGGGCAGGGCCCATGCTCAGGAGTGGTCAGCCAACCCAAACACAGATCAAGCTCAACATATTTTCGTGGACTTGTTTTGTTTTGGATTTTTCCCCCATCTTACTGGTCTTTTGCCTGTTTGTTTAGATTTTCATTTTTGTATTTTTTTTGTGGGGTTTTGTGTCTTTTTTGTTTTTGTTAGGGAGAAGGATAAAGTTGGGTGGGTAGGGAGATGGAAAGGATCTGTGAGGAGTCAGGGGAAGGGAAAACATGATCAAATCATATTGTATGCAATTTTTTTAGTTAAGAGTTGTGGTTGTGTTTAGTTCAGTGGAAAAATTATTTTCATATTTCTCATTTTTTTCTTTTAGGATATTTTTATTTGACAATTTCATACATGTACACAGTGTATCTTGATCATATCCATCCCAAATTCCCCTTCTTTCTCCCATTGGCTCTCCAAGTACATCTGCCCCTCAAGCCACTGAGTTCAGTTAGTGCTGCCTGTACTTGCGTAAGTATGGCTCCATCCACCAGAGGATGGGCTACCTACCAACAGATACACTCCTCAAAAAAACCCGGGCTCCCGCTCCAAGCTGTCATCGGTTACCAGCAGCTGTTCAGCACGTGATAGAGCCTCATGCTCCTCTATCATTCATGGCTAATTGTCTATTGGCTTGATCTTGTGTAGGTTTTCTGCGGGTAATCCCAATCGCTGTGAGTTCGCGAGTGCTTTGGTCCCGCCATGTCCAGAGGACAGCACGTCATCAAATTCCTCCCTCTCCTCCAGTTCTTATATTCCAAGGCCTCTTGGGTGATGTCTCCCTAGCTGCTTGAGCTGGGCTGGGGAGGTAACACAAATAACTTATTTAGGGATGAGCTCTCAATGGTACTTTATTCTCTGCACCTTGGCCAGTTGTAAATCTTTGCAGTGGCTGTTGTCTACTGCAAGAAGAAGAGCTTGAGAGTAGGATTTACATGTGGGTATAAACATAAAATATTTGCAAGGCAGTTTGGTAACACATCAATTAAGCAACAAGTAGTGGGTTCCCCTTAGGGCCTTATGACTTCCCCAGCCATGGGCTTCTGACTAGGTGTGAAGAAGTGTGAGTTCCTTCCTGTGAAACAGATCTCAAAACCAATCAGTTCCCCAGGAATACTTGGGCCAGTAGCGCACCAGTGAGTGGCCACATCTTATTTAGGAGGTTGGTATTGTAGCATGTGGATTCCACCACTGGATAAGGCTGCTGATGTCTTTTGTACCACGGTAGCCCACACAGTTCTTCACTATAGTCAGCAGGGAGGAAGTGTCCAGGGAAGTTCTAGCTTGATTTCTCTATGTCCTGCAACCCAAGTATGTGGTGTCTTCAACAGGATTTTACTATCTAGTGCTAACCAACTAAGAGCAGTGGCAAGAGCTGTGTGGTTTTGGTAGCTTCTAGAGCCTCCTGTGTCAAAGACTTAGGGGGTGGGGCAGTTCCACACCGGGCAATGCGATTTTCATTTATTAACTCAGGTTTTCTTCTGAGAACATACTGTCCACCCATGTAGGGGTATCTGTGCTTAACTTCCTGATTTTTTAAAAATATATATTTTATAACTGGCTTACAAAGCAGTAGGTTTCCACCTCTCCTCAGTTTTGGTTAGCAGACTCCTTCCCTTTGCCTCCTCCCCACAGAGTTTAACTGCAAGTTACTTTCTTTACTTTCATATCATATGTGTTTTACAGTCCTCTGCCCTTTTCATGTGCCCTCTCCAGCTTCCTGATCTCTAGGTACATATACTCCATATTCAAAATAAATCTAAACATTCAAACTTAAGATCCACATATGAGAGAAAATGTGGTGTTCGTCTTTCTAGACTGGGTTATCTGACTTAGTAATTTTCCAGTTCTATACATTTTCCCCACACATTTCCTAATATTATTTTTCTTTACAGCTGAATAAAATTCCTTATGTGTACCATATTTTCACCATCCATTCATTAGTTGATGGAAGTATAGGCTGATTCGATTTTTGGCTGTTGTGAATTGAGCAGGAATAAACACAGATGTCCAAGTATCTCTGTGATATGATATGGACACCTTTTATACCTACAGGACTAGTATAACTGGGTAATATGGCAGTTCTGTTTTTAGATTTTTGAGAAATTCCCATACTGGTTTTCATAGTGGCTGTACCAATTTACATTCCCATCAAGAGTGGATAAGTATTACCCCTTTTCCACAACCTTACCATCATTTATGGTCATTCATTTTTGGGTTTTTGTTTGTTTCCTTGCATGTTTTTGGTTTGGTTGTTTTTTGTATTTTTTCAAATAATTTTTTTAATGTATTATTATTTTACCTTATGTGTATGGGTGTTTTACCTGCGTGCATGTCCTTGCATCACGTGTTGCCTGGTACCCACAGAGGCCACAAGAAGGTATCAAATTCTCTGGAACTGGACGGTTGTGAGCTGCCCTGTGGATGCTGCATATCAAACCCAGGTCCTCTGGAAGAGCAGCCAGTGCTCCTTACCCCTAAGCCATCTCTCTAGCTCACTTGTTTTCTTGTTGATGATCATTCTCGCTTGAGTGAGATGAAGTCTTAAAGTAGTTTGAGTTTGCATTTTCCTGACTGCTGATGATACCAAATACATTTTTTCTTTTTTCTTTTTGGTTTTTTGAGACAGAGTTTCTCTGCATAACAGCCCTAGCTGTCCTGGAACTAGCTCTGTAGACCAGGCTGGCCTCGAACTCACAGAGATCAGCTTGCCTTTGCCTCCCAAATGCTGGGATTACCGCCCAGATGATATTAAATATTTTAAAAAGCTGTTTATTGCCCATTTATATTTCTTCTTTTGAGACTTGTGTTCAGTTCCATAGCCTGTTTGTTTTTATTTGTTTATTTTTATCGGAGGGCTTGTTTTCTTGATGTTTAGTTTCTTGAGTTCTTTGCACATACTAGACACTAATCCTCTGTCCACTGTGTAACTGGCAGAGTGATTCTCCATTCTCCAGGCTGCCTCTTCAATCGATTCCCAGTTCTTTTGTGCTGTACAGAAACTTTTCATTTCAGGAAATTCTGTTTGGTGATTCCCGGTTTTATTTCCTGAGCAATCAGAGTCCTACTCAGAATGTCCTTACTGACGCCCAGGTATTGAAGTGTACTCCCTGTGTTTTCTTCTAGCGGTTTTGCAGTTTGATCAGTTCCTGTTCTTCCTCCTTGTCCTCCAGGTTACTTTTTCTGTCCTCTCCTTGACCCACTCTGTTGCTGAGAGTTTCCAGGGGGCGCTTTATTTGACTCACTATGTTTTTCATTTCCTGCATTTCAGACCATTTTTTTTTCCTTCAGTGTTTTTTGTCTCTTTTTTTTCAGTTCATTTTTATTTTGTTTTGGTGTCTATGTCTTTGAACATATTTAATAATCACTGCTTTGAGTTTTCTGGAATTTCTTCTAATTCACTGTCAGTAGATGCCATTAAAGTAGGATTAGTCATTTTTGGAGGAGTTATGTTGTCTTTGTGTGTGCGTTTCATATGTTACTGCACTTGCATTTGCACATCTGAGGTTATTTCACTGCGTGTGTGCGTGCGTGCGTGTGTGCGTGCGTGTGTGTGTGTGTGTGTGTGTGTGTGTGTGTGTGTGTGTATCAGCTATTTTCTTTCAGTTGAAGTATTCGCGGTGTTCAAGTGACACTCGAACGTTGTACAGTTCAGGTGAAGGACTTCAGAAACAGTTCATCCGTGCAGGAGCTCAGGGTGTTGCCAGCTCTGCCTTATTCCTAGTAGATGACAGACTGTGAGAAAACCCACAACTGCTCCACTTTAACACCATGCACATCCTGTACTAGCCAATTCATCTTGCCCCCCTTGTTTGCAGTAACTGTTGGAGGATAAGCCAAGGATAGTATGAAGTGCAGTGGAGTTTCAGTTAATAAGTTCAGGACTGGGAGATGAGTAAGATGGCAGTTGAGAGAAGGCTAAGGAGTAGATCAACTTTGAAAAGAAAAGAAATCAGAGTGGGTAAAAAAGTGCCTAGGAGGGTAAAGTTGGGATCCTGTTAGGGTCTGCAGGTTTTAGTGATTGTTAAAATCCTTAAGAGGTAAAACTAGGAGGCAATAAGGATGATGGAGAAGAAGACATATAAATAAGAGGAAAAGTATATGAGATTTGGATGAAAGGTTGTTAAAGAATGCTTTGTTTAAGACTAGGTGAAGAAACATATGTAGCAATCCTAAAACCTGAATGAGCAATATGCAAAGGGAAAATAATCTGGAGACATATGCGAGAATGGAGATGAAATAATATAAGAAATACAAAGCATACTTCTGCGCTGAGTTGCTGGCATGGCTGCGGTGAGCTGAAAGGTGATGTTCTCCAGTCCTTCTGGCTCTGACAGGCTCTACTTTGTGCCATATTGAGGGAAAGGCAAATGGGAACGGTTCCCGTCTGCGGCCTCGATGTTCTGTGTGCTTCTCTCTTGGGAAGAACTGGAGTGTGAAGTCCTGTCCTGGTGGTTCCTTTGTACTCCTGCACTCCACTCTTGTCCCTTTTGGTCCTGCATGCCCTGTGTATGTGAAGAACAGCGCCCCCTTTGAAGTTGCTGCTGTTGTCTTGAGGAGGCACCTTTATTTAGCTGTGTGATTGATTCCCCCAGGAAAGGGCCTGTAGTTTGGCTTTCCTGCAGGGAGCTCTCTTGCTTAATTTCACTTAAACATTTTTTTTTCTCATACAGTATAAAAGCTTGTTGTGTTTTATCTTTTGACTGTTTTCTTACCCCAGATTGCAGTGGTGAGGCCTCTGATCTGCCATCTTACTCCAGAGTACCTCTGTTCCCCTTTCTGTTATGACAAATTATGAAATAGTATGTGTGGGTATGTGTATATGTGGTGCGTATGTTCACATGTATATGAACGTGCATTGGTACACATGTGCATTTGTGTACAGATACACGGGGAAGCCAGGAATGCTTCACTGTTCACCTTTTTCCTTGGAGGCAGGGTCTCCCACTAGACCTAGAGCTCACCAGTGTGATTGAATCAAGGCCAGCAAGGCCTTGGGGCCCTCCTTGTCTCTGTTTCCTTAGCAGTGAGATTACAGGTGCATGTGGCAGCACCAAGCTTTTTGTGCAGGTCCTGGAGATCCAAATTCAGATGCTTATACTCACACTACCAACACTTTACCAACTGAGCCATTTCCCTACTTAGGGAAGGATTATTTTTAGGACCAGTGCCTGACTCTGGGTATACCACTGGTTAAATTCACTGGATGACTTTACATAACTGCATGTCTGTATACAGTTGTAGTGGTTTAATTATTAGAGTTAAGGCCCTTTGTGGTAGGGATAATAATAGCTTCCTCAAGATGTCTACATCTTAATCCCTGGACCCTGTGATATTATTATCTTTCATGGCAGAAGGGATTTTGCAGATATGATTAAATATTTTAGATTACCCAAGAGGGCTCATCACAAGTTCATTATAAGTGAAAGATGGAGACCAAACTGTCATTGTCAGGGTGATAATATATGAGAAAAAAAAATCTCTAAGTATTTTTGATTACAGAATGAAGAAAGTGGCTGTGAGCAAAGGAATTCAAGCACCATGTGTTAGCTGGGAAAGAAAAAAGAAGGAAACTATTTTAACTAATGTCCCAAAAGAACCTGGCCCTGCTAATACCTAGATTTTAGCCCAGTGAGAACAAAATTGGAAATTTGGCCTCCAGAACTTCAAGATAGGTTTATGTTGTTTGTATACTTTGTTACAGAAACAACAGAAAGCTAATATGCCAATATTCAGATTAGTATGTTTCCCCTGCCATACTTTTGGGAATTAAAATTAAGAGGTTTTAGAATCATACCAGTAATGAAGAGGCATGATGGGATTCTTCTAGGAAACAGTTAAGCAGTTTTCCAATTATTTGTTCGTTTTCTAGCTGTCTACACAGAACTATGAACAAAGCTCTGGAGTATCTAATCTGGCTTCACATTAATTGTGCCTCTTTTTAAAGCAGAAGACACATCACTCCAGGCACAGTCAATATTTTACTGATTGTCAATGCAACTTCATTTTCCTAACTTGATAGTACAGATAATTAGTTATAGAGACAGTTTGGCAAAAGTAATAAAACATTGGCGTATGTTTTTAAACTTTGAATTATTATTACTTTCTATTTTTTTTTTAGTTTTTGAGGTTTTGTGAGGTTTTGGTATACAAGTTTTATATTTTCATAATTTCCATAACCTCTTTTTTCTCCTCTCAAATTCATGACATCTTCTATAATTATTAGCATTACATACACACACACACACACACACACACACACAGAGCGAGAGAGAGAGAGAGAGAGAGAGAGAGAGAGAGAGAGAGAGAGAGAGAGAGAGAGAACGAACACATACTGAGCCCATATAGTGTTGAACTGATATATAGGCAGGCCCCAACACCGCTTATCTTAAAGCTTTATGAGAAAGATAAATAATGAGGAGTTTAGTTATTATGAAGGAAGCTGATCTATCACTAAATGGAAGATATTAAATGACTGATCTTGGATGTTGTTTTGGAGACAGGTAGCCCAGGCTGGCCTTATACTCTGGGACTTACTGCCTTCTCCTTCCAAGCGCTGGGATTGCACGCCTAGTCCCAGCCTTGGCATCCTTACAACTCTAGGAGTAGATTGAGGCTTAGAACTTGGGTGGGTAAAAGAATATTCTAATTGTATAGTATTTTGCTATAATAAAATTCTTGATGGTCACTTCCATCATTCACAGCAATAACTTTTGATTAGAGAAGAAGTTTATTGTCATCAGGTCAAGAGTTATCTCGTCTTACCTGAAACTGAGTTCTATAAAGAAGGAACTTGGTTAAGGTCACATAGTTCACTGGTAATATCAGCTAGAAAACACATACAATCGTACACATGTCGCTGATGCTAAAGCTTCATTCCATCTTCAGTACTCAGATGGAATGTCTACAATTATATATATATATATATATATATATATATATATATATATATATGGAGAGAGAGAGAGAGAGAGAAACAAAGATATTTGGGGGATATGGTGAAGTAGGGATGAAGAATTTTCTGGTTCATCTAGATGTTTTGAAGTTGCAGTATCTGAATTCATTAGATAATTGATGTCCATCTTCTTTACTTTTTGGTATATAGGCCTGACTTTAGCTTACATAATGTAACCTGGACTATTGACAGTCATTTTGAAACTGTAAAAGAATTTATTTTTTTCTACCATGAAAATGTTTTGCTCAGTTGCATATTTGTCCATATTTTCATTATGTTTTTCAAAAGAATATTTTAAGATTTTATCAGTAATTTACCTCAGACAGTGTGTGTGTGAGAGAGAGAGGGAAAGGATGAATATTTTCCTTTATGAGAATCCCAGTCACATAGGTAACGAGGAACAACCTGCAACAGCTATATGTCTGTGGGCAAGATAATCAGGGCTTAGTGAATGAATGCATCATGAGTGTGCATTGATTCAGTCTTATCTTGTAGCTTGCTTTAATAATGCCCGCCAGAGATAGCCAGGTCCTAATTTATGGAACCTGTCTGTGTGTCTTATATAGCAAAGGAAATGTTGAAGGGTTTATTGGAGATTTTAAGATAGGATAAATTTCCTGGGTTGTCTATGTGAGCCATAAATGTAATCAGAAGTATTCTTATAAGAGGGCACAGAGAAATTTATTGACAGAGGGGAAGTAGATGATATTACTCTGGAGGTTAGAGGATGGAGTGATGTGATAAAGGGGTCACAAGGTAAGGAATGTAGGTGATCTCTAGAAACCAGTAAAGGTAAAGAGAATGTAATCTCCCCCAGAGCTGTTAGAAGTGAACAGCTGTGCCACCACCTCGATGTTAGGTTAGCCCTGTCAGTCTGACTTCGAGAGCTGTAAGGGGACAAGATCCGCATCGGTTTAAGTCACACAGCTGGTGATAGTTTGCTATAGATCTTTTAGGAACCACAATAGATTTGCCATATCTATGCACCATACACAGCTCGTCTATCCATGGGCATTTCCGCCCATGCTTCTGTTCTCCCAAGTAAAGTTGTTCTAACATTCTCTGCTATGGATTCAAAGCCTGTTGTGAAGAAATTCCTTTGCCTTTTCCAAAGAATGTTATTTTGTAATGTGGAGGCACAAAGGCTACATATTAAATAATCTGTGTTATTAGACCTCTATACCATTAAAAACATGATGTGAATTTCCCAGTTGCTTCCTGGGTTTAAAACTGCTATACTTTATTTTAATATGGAAGGGACCACATGAACCACCACTAAAGCAATCAGTCTCTTAGGAATCCAATTTTATTTTTCTACTTCAAGTCCATCAAAATAATCTCTTCTGTACACTTCCCACCTCATACACCCATGCTTTGTAGGGATCTATTTTAGAACACAGAGTTGGCCCCCTTGCTTGCAAACTCTTGGGCTTAAAGACTCTGTGAAGACTGTGAAAAATGAAATTTCAACAGACTATCAGGTGAGTCTATCAACAGCTTCATAGCCTAAAGGAAATCAGGCCTCCAATTTTACTTTTCTTTTAGATAAGCTTCTATAAGACATAATGTTTTTAGTTAATTTGAAAGATATAAGTAAGAATCTGTAAATGTTAAACTAGTTTTCAAATCATAGAATTTTATCTATTTTTGTTATTTTTTCAGTTCTTGCAAGCTACACTGTGTGTTCTGAAGTCGGGTGGCACAGTTAAGGGCATATGTGGTTGGAAGGGTGCAGGAGAGAGCATTTCAGTGGATTTAAAGTAGAAAACCAAAATAGAACTCCTAAGTGTCTCTACTGCCCTTCTTAAGATCAAAAGAAATTGTGAGTGGGGTGTGTGTGTGTGTGTGTGTGTGCGTGTGTGTACATGCGCGCAATTGTGTTTGGTAGCCATACCTTTTTTGGAGACAGGTCTTTCACTGGTCTGAAGCTAACCATCTAGGCCAGGGGGGGTTGGGCCAGGGAAGCCCCAGGGATCCACCTGTCTCCACATCCTCCGCACTGGGATTCCAAGCGCACCTCCACACCTGGCTTGCTTACTTAGGTGGTGGGATAGAACTCAGGTCCCCATGTTCGTGAGGCAAGTCTTTTCCCTACTGAGCTAATTTCCCTAGTCCCAAATGTAGCAGCTTGAAATATTTAAACTAACTGAATAATTTCTACCACATTTTTTTAAACTGGTGGGGGAGGGTCTAACCACTTGGATTATTTAATGTTTGACCTGTGAAATTTCATTTTCCATAATAGTATTTTGAAAAACCCAAAGTGTTTATTCCACCTACAACTTTCTAACTTTCTTCACAGCCGGCTTGAAGTCTGTGATACAGGCAATGTGGAGAGCAACCTTCATTGTTTGTTAAAGAGCCTAAGCCAAAAGCTTGCTGAATACAATGAATGGTGAACTCATGCTTAAGAGTATTACCTCAAATGACAAAAGAGCTTGTTTTTACATCTCTGTGTCCTCTAATAAGGTCATACATTATTCCAAATTAGTATGTGATTACATTGCTTCATATTTTGTCATACATTTCAGCATATAGATAGTTTTAAATAACTAGTAGGATTATCCTAAACTTTTGTATTTCTTTCCTGGAGATACTTGTTACTAATAAATTTTGAGGACAAATAGCCCATTTTAAGTCATAATATATAATTCATCTATCTCTCTTTATTCATCTGTTTTAGGTATATACTTTGAGCTCATTTTCTTAAAAAAATGATGACATCCAATCTCATTCCACACATGCCTTATGACTACAACTCTGTGAAATCTAGCTTGTAATATTTACATATATAAGCCAGAGGTCATAATATTAGCTATTACTGAAGTTTGGTGATTTTATTTTGTATATTAGGATCTTGCCATGTAGTCCAAGCTGGTCTCAAACTAGGGATGGTCCTGCCACAGTCTTCCAAAAGCTGGGATTATAGGTGTATGCCACCAGGCTTGGCTATATTAGGAATCTTAAGTGGTTTGGGTATAACTGCAGCCTTCTTTTGAAATGAACATGAAAAACTAATAAGTTTTATTTAAAAAAGAATTTTGGGATTGGAGAGATTGCTCAGTAGTTAACAGTGCCCGCTGTTCTTGCAGAGGACCAGAGTTTTATTCCCAGCACCTACATTGGGAGGCTTGTAACTCCAGGGGCAGGGGTTTGATGCCTGCTTCTGACCTCCACAGTTACCTGTAAGTACACATACAAATAATAAAACAAATCTTTAAAAGCACAACTATGTAATTTGATTTCATATCTGCTTCCTAGAACTCATTTCCAGAGGCTAGAAAAGTTGTCAGGGATTATCTGATATGAAGTTGCTAGTAATTAGGGAGATTTTAGTCATATCATGATGGAAAGGACTGTGGACAGAGAGTAGGAAGTTTAGTGGTTGAGTTTCAATTCCATGATTCATAAGTTCTCTAGTTTCTACTAACCCCCCTGACTTCCACTTGAAAATGAGAATGCAAGCACTTCCACACTTATTCCATGAAATTGTTGTCATAACATCAAGTGTATTTTAAGTATTTTCAGTGTGCTTGCTTTTGTGTTAGGCCCTGGGCTTTATCAGTGAACAAGATCGATGGAGTCCTTTTTATTAGTTGTGCATTATTCCAAAGGAGATCACAGACATTAAAGAAGTAAATTCATAAACAAAGAATGTGAGTTCAACTTTGCAATTTCAACTTGTAATACATGCCAAACAGTAATAGGACAATGCTTAGTAAGGTAGCATAATGAGAGAGCTGTTTGAAATAGTGGGGTCTGGGAACGTTGTACTGTGAAGGAAAGAAACAGCTGAACAGTATGCAGTAAAGGTAACATTTTGGGTAAAGGAATCAGCACTGACAAATCTAGGGAAAGAATATTTGAGGACTATCAACAATATCTTTTGTGACTGGAACGGCTTGAAAATATGGAATATATTTGGTGTGGAAGTCAGAGGAGAGCTCTGTAGAGCCTTGCAGACCTAGGGGCCGACATTGCAAGGTCTAAAACCTTCTACACACTTAAAACATTGCTGGTACTACTGACGTTAGTGCTGTTGATATAAAGCTGTGTTCTTTCCTATCTGTAATGAATGACTCCAACTGACTCTTGACACATAAGGTAAACCTGTGGATTCCCGTGTTTGTATGCTGACTCTGAGCCAAGCCAGGGAAAAACTGCATTTCCCTCACTGATATAAATGCAAAAGTATCCTGTATTCATTCTGTACTCTTCCCCCATGTGAATTTTGGCACTTGGGAATTTCTAATTAGTTGACTGAGTTATTTCTGCTTAGAACAATATGTTAATATGATGAAATAAGTCACTCACTAGTTAGTGTTCTGTGTTTCTTCAGGGAGAAGTTAGGAAAGTCACATTGGGTTATTTTGGAAATTTGTCATGTAGAACTGCATCCAAACTTTCAGTAGAAGCCTATCAACAGAATCTTTTGTAGCTCCTAATCTTTTCAGAAAATTGTTTTCAGGTGAAGTGATTGACATTTCACTAGACTTAAATCTAAAAGAGGGACTTAAATTTGATGATCTGTTTATAAATTTGGAGTCAACAAATACTTATAACTCCTAACTTAGTTTATCATTTGAAATAGGTGGATAACAGTGCCATTGGCCTTCTTTTAAAGGAGGAGAGGTGGAATTTATCTTACATATATTGCTAACTTTTTAAAATGTTAGTTGCCGTAGTTTTTAGGTTGGAGGAACTAAGATATTATCTTGGGTAATTCTTTTTATGTATGTGATCAATTACGTCTGGACCTAGGGATCAAAACAAACTAGTAGTATAGTACGGGATTTTTGTCCTGTGCTAAGAAACAGTCCTATTACTCTAACAAATTATCTGGACTCCGACCTGTTAATAATGCCTAACAGTTGTCCATTTAACTGAATTACTTTCTGTTAGATGAGGATAATTAATTTCTTATGAACTAGCTAAAGTTTTTCTGATAATGTTTAATTGTATTAAAAATAAAGTGTCTAATTTCTGCAAAATTAATGCACATTAACACTTTCCAAAATTACTTATTTAAGCTTCATAATACCAGTGTGTGTGTGTGTGTGTGTGTACATTCCTGATGTCTGACACAGAACTCTTAAAACCCTTGAAATTTTCTCAGTGGTAAGAGTATAGACTATTTTTTCTTTGAATTATTGTGACCTTATGCTAATAAGGAAATGGTGGAGTTATGGCTGGATGGCTTCAAGGCGGGGCTGGCCTTCAGACAATGACTGGGTTCAGGAATAATCTGAGTCCAATGACTCCATATGCTAGGAGGACAAAGTACTCTGACTTTACAGATAGAGAGGGACCTAGCCATCTACTCCTTCCTGTTTCTCATAGTAAATTGTAATAGTAAGAAGAACATTTTTCTCAGTTTTGTGAGTTGCTGTAGTGGATTATGATCCCAAATGGAGGCTGTATTAGTTACTTTTCTATTGTTGTGATAAAACCCCGTGACCAAGGCAACTTATACAAGGAAATGTTTGTCTGGGCTTATGGTTCCAGAGGGATTAGAATCCATTGCTGTCCTCCAGCAAGAGGACACAGCAGCAGGCAGCAGGCTGGAGCAGGATGCTGAGGGCTCACGGCTTGAACTGTAAGTGGGAAGCAGAAAGCCAATTGGGAAGACTGAGAGGCTTTTAAACCTCAGAGCTCTTCCCCAGTGACATACTTCCTCCAGCAGGGCCATACTTCCTAAGCCTCCCAAGGCAGCACTGTTAACTAGGGACCATGCGTTCAAATACCGGAGCCTATGAGCAGGGGACATTCTCATTCATATTATCACAGAGGCTACACAAACCCTTGAGTTTGTAATTGTGAGGCTGCAGTATAGTTCATAAGATCATACTTTGGGCTGTTGTGCTCTTACTTGGAGATAGTCTTTCCTGACTGAGCCTTTATACTTGTGGAATCTGATATTAACCTCAGGCAGTGTAATTTGATTATTGGATGCCCAATGGATGCCGAGAAAGGAAAACTGGTTTGCTAGTATAGCAGAATAATACATATTTGGAGTTATGAAAAAAAAACCCATACAATCTTTATGATCCTTTAATTTGGGGTTAAAGAGGTTAGGTTTTCCCTCCTGTACCGGCAAATGACTCACACAGGTTATACAAGGGCTGTACTGGTGAGCTCTCCCTCCTCCCTCCCTCCCTCCCTCCCTCCCTCCCTCCCTCCCTCCCTCCCTCCTTTTCTCCCTCCCTCCCTCCTTTTCTCCCTCCCTTTGGTTTTGCTCTGGGACTCATTTTCACAGTTGGTGGCTGAAGCAGTCCTTGAATTTGCATCCTTCTGCTTCAGCTTCAAGGCCTGAGCTGCCAGGACCACCAAAACATCCTTTGCATTTAAATTCCAAAGGTCTTCTTCAGTTCTGCTTGTGTTGCCTTTATTGGCTTCCATAGGATATAGCAGTGTCTTTGAAGATAAATGAAGGCAGAAAATGATGAATCGAGGTCTGCTAGAAGGTCCTCACTATAAAAGAAGTGACTTAAGTAAAAGGTATCTCCTAGTTAGCTTCAGCTGTGAACCTGACACAGGTTAGACTTAGCCCGAGGGGGTCTCAATTGGAAGATTGCTTTTATTAGATTGGCCCATGAGAATGTCTGTGGGGGCATTTATTGGTTGCTAAGTGATGCAGGAGGACCAGCCCATTGTGGGCGGTACCTCCACTAGGCAGGTGGACCTGGTATGTATAAGAAAGCTCCCAGTAAGCAGAATCACAATGGTTTCGGCTTCAGCTCCTGCTCTGTCTTCCCTGAATGATGTATTATAAGCTATAAACTGAAATAGAGCCTTTTTTTTCCCCCAAGTTGCTCTTGATTGTGATGTTTTTCACAGCAACAGAAAACAAACTAGAAGAGATATGGCAGCAACGTTCCCCAGGTGCTGTCAAGTAAAATTAAACAGGATTATGTACACAAAATTGTGCTTAATCTCTGTTAGACAGAAAATGCTAGATATTCATATTCATCCTCATGTGTGTGTTTCTGTCTGTATGCATGTGTTACACTCCCCTCTAAACCTCAGTAAAAATGAGGCTATAATACCTTACTGTTCAAAAAAGTAAAATCACCGGTGGGTGGGGGGGGTGGTGGCGGTGGTGGTGGTGGTGGTGGTGGTGGTGGTGGTGGCGTACGCCTTTAATCCCAGCACTTGGGAGGCAAGAGGCAGGTGGATCTCTGTGAGTTCGAGGCCAGCCTGGTCTACAGATTGAGAGGCGCAAAGCTACACAGAAACCCTGTCTCAAAAAACCAAAAAAAAAAAAAAAAAGGTAAAATTAGATAATATGTGTAGCATAGTGCTTAAAACAGCAACTGTTCGGTGGTGTTACTTGATACTGCTTTAGTTGTTATTATGGGTCTCTCTGAACATTTCATACTATTCCTAAAATCTTTGTCGAGATACGCCATCTTATATACTATTTAACTCCCTCTAGAACTCAGGAAAGGAAATATAGGTAATATCATCCATATAGATCACAGAATTGTAATGATGAAACAAGATTAAGCTTGCTATGCAGTTTGTTGCCCACAGTAAGCACTAAATAGTCTTAGTGGTGGGTGGTGGTGATGAGGAGAGAGAGAACGATGTTGCTGCTTGCCTTCTGAGAAAGAAATGGGGGCAACCTGGCAGGCTTTCTGCATATGGAGCTTACTGCTTCATGGACACTCTCCCTGAGCTGTTGCTCTTAGGAAATTCAGCCTTTCAACATAAATCCCCAGCCCTCCCTCATGCTGTCTCTTGTCTCTTGTTCTTACTTTCTTGCCAAAGGCAGCCTTTTCTCTGTGAAAGCACCTGTGCTCTGGATCAGCTTACTTTTTTGGAGGTCCAGCTGGACATTCTACTTAACACTTTTTGTATTGTGAAATGTGACCCAGTCTTTCATTCGGCTTTAGGCATTCGAGGTCAAATCCTCAATAGAATCCTTCTATTGTGCGACTCACCTCTCACCTCATCCTTGTGCTGGCTCGGCCGCACTAGGTCTTTAAGGTTTTATAACTCTGCTCCATATTTATTTTTGCTTTAAAATTTTAATTGGACTCTCTCCTATGGTTTCAGTAGTTGTTATTTTCCAAATTTATGTTGAAGTTTGTCATTGTGATGGTATTAAGAAGGGGACTTTCAGGAGCTCGTGAGGTCCCTGTTTTTTGCATATGGCTTGATGCTATTACAGGAGTGAGTTCTATATAAAAGGATTCATTCAGCCCTCTTTTGTGTGTCTTCTTTTTTCTCCTCTTCCCTCATGTCATCTCCCCTCCCTCTCTCTTCTCTTCCTTATGATACTTTTTGCAGAAGCAACAGAAAGGCCTTTGGCATATGCCAGTGCCTTGATCTTGGACTTTATAGCCTTCATAACTACAGGGAAATAAACTTGTTCTTCATAAACTGTCTGTTCTGTGATACTATGTTATAGCAGCACCAACTAAACCAAGATGCTTTCTTGAAGACATTTGTATCTGATTATTGAATTTGATGCCCTCGTAAATTTTGTGTTCCAGGTGACTGTCTTAGGCACCTCAGGATCCTTACAGTTGTATGCTGGGATCCAGTTTTTCTGAATTTAGAAAATCTCCCACAGTCATTGAATTTTTACAGTCTATTAATTGAAAGAATAAATAATAATGTAAAGCTGCCATTAACTTTGTAACTCTTCTAAATGAATTTGGAGTTTAGTTAATATAATAACATGTATATCTAATTTAGAAATAATAGTTGTGTGTTTAAATGAAAAACGTACACTTTGTGTGTATGTAAAGCTTCACCAGCTCCTTATAATAACTTGTTCCTATCTCCCTGCTGTCTCCTCCCACTCCTGCTCCTCACTACTATGTATAAATTTCATAATTCTCCTGCCACAGAGTGCTGATACTGTAGATTAGAAACCATTGCTATAATAACCACAAGATATACTTTGTTTGAAATATCATAATTTTATCTAACACATTATTTGCTTAATTAAAATGAAAACAAAAATAAAAAGGGCAGGTTAAAAATAATTCACACAAGTAACATACAGACAGCAGGTTGCAGTTATTATTTAGGAATACACACACACACACACACACATACACACACACACACACACACACACACACACCCCCCAAAAATTAAAGAAAAAGAGGCCATACATTTGAAAGAGAAGTAGCGGGGGTGTATATGGGAAGGTTTGGAGGGAGACGAGGGAAGGATAAAATGATGTATTTTTATTATAATATCAGACAGCATATTTTTCAAAACAATTCAGATAGAAGGGAAAATGCATCTAAATATGGTCTAGTGATGATGGGACTTTGGCAAGAGATTGAAGCACAGGTAGGAGAAAGGAATAATGAGTGTGGTAAGACTTCCTACTCAGTTCCTTTCAAGTTCTAGGCAGAACGCCAGGCACTTCCCATTCTTTCCCTCATTTAATCCTTACATCTGTATGGATTTCAGACAAAAGAAAACCGACTCCAGAGCATTCAGGTTGCCTAAGGTCTTAGAGACGGTACTAGCAGAGCCAGGATCCATATCTACGATTTGGCATTGTTGAAGTTAGCACTTGGCTGAAGTAAGCTACAGTTAATGCTGGTAAATAAAGTATTACTTTGAAGTGATAAGCCTGGAATGTGCAGAAATTGTTTGCTTTTCTATTTTCCCATTTGGCAGGCACGTCTTATTGCCTCGATGTTTTGCATATCCTGTTGAGACATCCGTTTTCCCTAGCCCATCACTTGATGAATTGATGAATTGTTTCATCTTCCATCCACTTTACTATTCAGGTGCAACTGCTCCTTGGGCTCTTTTTTTTTTTTTTTTTTTTTTTTTTTTTTTAAAGCAGTAGTGAGGGTTGAATACAGGATTTCAGGTTTGCTGGACAAGTGATCTTTTGCTGAACTATGTCCCCAGCTGCCTCCCCCCTTTCTTTGGAGACAGAATCTCACTCTGTAGTCTGGCCAGTTTTCTTAAACTCCCAATTTCCCCACCTTAGCTTTCTAATTGCTGCTGGTGTTACAGGCATGGGCACCACCCTCAGCAACAGTTTTCCTTCCCCTTTACATTCTGTGGGGATTTTAAAGACAATAGACTCAAACATAGGGAGTGGTGTACCATCGTGTCCTTCCCTCTTTTAAGATTTGACATGGTCCAGAATGGTCTGCTGTTTTTCACAGGCAATTTCAAGCAGGTCATAAAAATGTAGATGGTTCCTCGATAGGGCGTTCTCTGTTTTCAAATTACATTTGAAGCAGTGGGTTCCCATTACAAATAGTTGAGCAATTTAGAAACACTTTAATAGTCTCAGTTAAGCAAATTGATAAAGGATGTAAAATCAGTTTTGTGTTATGTACTCATAAAATGGAATTGAGATCTGCCTGCCTCTGCCTCCTGAGTGCTAGGATTAAAGATGTGCACCACTATGTCCAGATTCTCTTGAATTCTTTAAGAAATTGTGTTTATATTTAGTATGTGCCTAAATATAAAGATACATATAAAATAGCATGAGTATGGAGTGTGTGTGTGTGTGTGTGTGTGTGTGTGTGTGTGTGTGTGTGTCACAGCACATGTGTGGAGGTCAGAGGACAAGTGTTAGGAGCCATTCCTCTTTCTACTGTATGGGTTAGAAATTGAACTGAGATAATCACGTTTTTTGGTGGAAATTGTCTTTTTTGCTAAAGCCATCTTACTGGCCCATCTTTTTCTTTCATGACTTGCACAAAACATTTGTGAACAGTTAGGTGTAACTTTTATTTTTAATATTTTGTTTTGTTTGTTTGTTTGTTTCTTTTTGAGACAGGGTTTCTCTGTGTAGATCTGGCTATCCTGGAACTTACTATGTAGACTGCGTTGGCCTCAAACTCAGAGATCTGTCTGCCTCTTGTCTGATGGGAATAAAGGCATGTACCACTATACGTGGCTATTTTAAGATTTTATTAATTCTCTTCTTCCAGTGTTATTTTGATTTTCCTATAGTAAATATGGCCAGCAGAAATAGTTGTTAATAATACCGCATTATAATATGTTAACAGCAAAATGTTCTTTGTCGACGTTTTAATCCTGTAACATGGATGAACTTCATTTGCTGAAAGGGGTGTGTGGTGCTGAATAAGAGCTGACTTTGATAGGACTTTCAAAGTTCTTAGACGAGGCTCTGTGAGACCTTTTCATCTCTTTTTGTTTTGAAAACATTCTATTTCCCTTTGAAATCCTTAAAGCACGTTTGGACTTAAGGCATATAAATAACAGTGTGACCAAGACCCTATGTACCTCCACTTATTTCCTAGGCATTTTTAAATAGCATGGACGATTGTAATTTGGGGCTTTGGGCTCTGCCCCTTTTTGTTGCCTTTCAGATATATATATATTAAAAACTTTAAGTTAATCTTTTAAGTTAGCACACAGTATATTTGGCTTCATGGTGTTTCACACATAATATGTGAATATATTTACTCATCGCTCTTCCTCATTGGCCCACTCCATCCTGCCTGGAGTCTTCTTGCTAGTCCCCTTCCTGTGCCCCAGCTACGCCTGCCTTTAGCTTCCGTGCCACATGTACTCTCCTTCCTCCCCCATCCTTTGTCCCTCTTTTCGTATCTCTTCTCATGGTCCCCATTCTAGTTACATGATCTACACATGCACACATACACAAATTTAAATTTATACTTCACACATGGAGAAAGGGTGCAGCATTGGCTTTTCTGTTTTTTTTTTTTTATTTTATTTCACTTAACATAAAAATTTCTAGTTCCATCCATTTTTGTGAGAACTTCATTTGTTTTTCGTCATGGATGAATAATTCCATTATATGTATGTACTATATTTTTTATCTGCTAATATATTGATGTAGACTGATTCTGTTTCTTAGTTATTATGAAAAGTGCAGAAATGAGTATGGATGTGCAACAGTTGAATGGTAGCACCTTAAATACATTTCAGTAGTTATTGCTGATATTTATTAGCTGATGAGTAGTCCTGAGACATTTAGATTTCCACACACTGTAGAATTGAGCACTTCAGTGCATAGTCTTTGGCTACATGGATTCAAGTCATATTTGGTAGTTCAAACTCCTCTTTACTGGTGGTTAATTTTTTCATCCTAGAGACTGTCTCCTTATACAGGATTTTATATAGTCCACACAAGCCTCAAACTCATATAGCTCAGGCTGGCCTTGAACTCCTGATCCAAAGCTTCTTCCTCCCGAGTGTTGGGATTACACGCATGTACCACCATGCCTGGCTTAGATACTATTTCTTCTCTCTGTCTCTGTCTCTCTCTGTCTCTGTCTTTCTCTCTCTGGTGTTTTGAGACCGGGTTTCTCTGTGTAGTTTTGGCTTTCCTGGATCTCACTCTGTAGACCAGGGTGACCTCAAACTAACAGAGATTCACGTGCCTCTGCCTCCCGAGTGCTGGGACTAAAGGAATGTGCCACCACCGCCCAGCTTTAGATATTATTTCTTTATCAAATGAAGATACTAATACCAACCTTACAGAAGCCTTTTAAAGATTAAAGGGTAATGTAATACTTTTCACAATGTGTGTAGTATATAATAGCCACTCAATAAATGTAAACTAACATCATTGTGGTGGTGATAGTGTTTAACTTCAGCACAGAAAATGAACTTAAATTTGAGAGTTTAAGTCCCTGTAATTCGGGGGCCCAGCCTGCTAATTCCTGATCTGTCTCAGAAAGCAAGTGCACGTTGAGAAAGTTTTGAGAGGTTCTGGTCATCAGAAATCAGAGCTTAGGTGGCACAAAAAGACAAAGTGACTTTTTAATGCTTGGGCTTTGTAGGTAGCTGAGTCCGTCTGAGGAGTTGTCCTTGAAACTTGCCATAGCTGACAAAGGTTAGTAACAAATGAGGAGAAAAACAGTGCCTTGCATGAGCAGTACGATACAGTAGTCACTGTTTCCTGCTGGGAAGAATTGCCTGTCTGTCACCACCTAGAAGACTTCTTGAAAAATGAAAGTTTCTTGGCCACGTATTACCTGACCTGTGGCCTCTGCCTTCTTCTATGGCACAGCCTACTTTGCTCCTGCCTCCCTGTTCTCCCCTTTCCAGCCTTATAATAGACACCATACTAACTGTATATATTTAGTTAAGTAGCTGTGCAGTCTGCCATCTCTTGCCTTCAGCCCCTTGAAGGATTATCACTGACTCGCCCTTACTGAAGGGGTACAATTTTCTAATTGATAATTCTTTTTTATTTCTTTGGCTTTGGTCTTGACATTGCTTCTGTGTGTCTCGACTTTCTTTGTGGTCTGGGTTTCTGCCCTGACCCGTCATTTGGCCAGTAGTAATTTCCTTTTATTAGAGTATCTGATTTAGAACATGAATAGTCAACTCAAGGGCACAGTCTTTGTAATCATTCTGTATTTACGTCTTTGTGCCCCATGTAGACCATGTCCTGTGCCTTCTTCACTGTGAAAGAGCACATGTGCCGGGTGTATGAGAAATGGTCCAGGAGGCTGCATTGGAATTGGAGCAAGGAAATTGAGCAAGACTTTCCTTATTAGGTGGAGGGAATGGGCATTGCTGAGAGCAGTACAGGAAGCGCAATGTTGAGTGTTGGGTAAACATTCCTTTGTCTCTTACTGTGCAATATGAGGGCCATCTGCTTGTGAACTCTTGGGAGGCCGTATTCAGAATTTTATTCCTGAGTGGTGTAGACTTACTAGATCAGGATCCATGTGAATGTGACTCACCATTTTGTATTTTGAACGACAGGTACACCATTAAAAAATAGTTAAATTGGTCATACACACACACACAAACACACACACACACACACACACACACACACACACACACGGAGGGAGGGAGGGGGGGGAGAGAGAGAGAGAGAGAGAGAGAGAGAGAGAGAGAGAGAGAGAGAGAGAGAGAGAGAGAGAGAGAGCGTGAGCTGAGGATCTGACAAAACTAGGCCATGCCTTTAAGCACTGGAAAGGCTGTCATTCTGAGAACTAGCAGTGGCTTCCAAAAACAAGGGTCCATGGTTGGGGGAACAGGCGAGATATAATACATAGATCTGTAAGACAAAAGCAAAGAAATGATTCTAAGTAAACTCCAGTCAGCTCTGTGGGTGGTAATGGTAGTGCTGGTAGTGGTATATGTAACCTCCAGAAACAAACAAATTAGAGTAACAGTGCAGAGAAGCCTGCTAAGTTCAAACTCTCATGGAACATCTTACAAAAGGCGGTAGAAATATGGGGTGCTGTGCAGCAAAATGGCATCTTCAGGACACAACATAGCTCTTGCTCTCATGAAGTTCCTCTAGCTGTGGTTACCTGGGCAACCCTTGCACGATACTGGGCCTATGAGCACTTCATTATGGATAGGCCAGGGACCTAGTGAGGCCCAACCCTTTCTGAGGGAGTATTGGTAGCTAATGTTCACTAGGGCATGGAGTACATTATTTTCAGTGACATGAACTCTGCTAAGTTGCCAGCAAATAACCTCCCACCCATGCTCATAGAAGCAACTTTGATCAAATTCAGTGGATGACACACAAACACAAAAGACAGGAAGGGAGAAGAGGGACAAGGGAGGGCATCTGTATCTTGAGAAGGGGTCCAGCAAGAGAAGGAAGGAGGGCAATAGAGAGCACTGGGGATGAGAAGGACAACAAATTCCCTTCTCATTCAGGCAAAGTCACGTGTTTGGTATTCCCCCCTTCCATTTTTTTCAGAGTTAGGAATTGAATACAGGGCCACATAGTTGCTAGACAAATGGTTTACCAGTAAGCTATGTTCCTAGCCCTTGGTCCCCACTTTAGTTTTGAGATAAGGGCTCTCTAATGTGGACTAATCTGGCCTTGAACTTGTGCTGATCCTCCTGCCTTAGCTTCCTGAGCATTGGGATTATTGACATGAGCTAAGGATCCCAGTTCATTTTCCTCTTTAAAAATAAATTAATTATAGCATACATTCACTTACATGTATCAGCCTGATTTATGTAAAGGCTACAGAATTACAATGTTTTCTTTCTTGATACAAATTTTCAGGGCCAAATGCTGGCTCTTTATAAGGAAAGCCATACAGCATTTTGAAAAATGCAGGATTTCCTTTTCGTTTTTCTCAGTAAGTAGTATTCACAAACAGGTAGCAGGCATGTTCTTTCCAATGGTACCAGATTTATTGGCATTAAGCATGCAGTATATATATCCAAAATTTTCCCTCTCTTGGTTGGATGAAAGAGTGTGAGAGGTTTTTTTTTTTTTCCTGTGACTGGATATGCTGATGAAACCAGAGACATTTGCTTTCTAGAGTAAACCATTCCAAGGAAAACCGTTTTCAGTCCTGAGGGAGGTGTGGCTCTCCCGTGTGCGAAGCCAAATGGGAAAGTTACTGTAATACACAAGGCATCTTGGTAGAAAAGGGTAAAATGATTGCAGCTGTCTTTTGCATGGAAAAATTTATAACATTACCAACAAGCTCCATATATATGTAGTAGTTACAGCAAATATTTGTGCCTTGACTTTTGGTAAAATTGGCTGCATAGGAAGGATGCTGTAAGGAAGCAGAATTTCCAGGTCCTCACAAATTACCCCTTCATGTAAATGAATCCCATAGGGGATGCGGTGACAGAATAGGACCTGGACTACTCATCCCAACTGAGTTCGTGTTATAGATGAACTCTGAATATTTATGAAATCAAAACTCACCAAAGAAAAAAATCCTGCTTGTATTTTAGTGCTAACACCAAACATCAGAGTCCTTAGGTCATAAGCTTTTAAATTTCATGAAGATTTTGTAGTAAAAATGGCCAATTGTTTTTCTTTAAATAAAAATTCTTGAGTAGAATTTGATTTATTTCAGCAAACCATTTTCTGAATGTGTGGAATGTGTGTCTTTATTTGGGAAATGAATGTATTCAGTGTAGCCTCAAGGGGAAAAATGTATTTAATAGCATACCATTAGGTAAAGAGAAAAAAATTATTATTTGATTATACCAAGCTCCAGTCTTGAGTTTCTGATGTGGATCTTAAAATCTTATTGGGTTTAATGAACACCACATAATTAAAGAAATTTCCTAAGACTTTCCTGAAGCAAGAAGCACCTAATACTCTTCTAATTATCATAAAATGAGTTTGGTGTACGACTTCATGCAATAGGATTTAATGTCTATGTGTAGTTTCAGATTTTGACTTGAAAGTAAATACTGGAAAATGTATTTGACAACATGTGTATTACGTGAGAGGAACTATTTCCAGTGTGGATCTTAAGTAAACAGGACAATTTTTGTTGTAATTACATGTTTAAATGCTGATCTGTTTGGTTCGAATGCTCTGCTCTGCCATTTGCTGGCTGTGTTGTTTGGCAAGAGAGTTTACGACTGTGCAGACTGTTTTCTCATTAGCTAACATGAGACAGTCGAAGTGTTCAGTGTAATAGCAGGTAGGGAAGTGGTTCTAAGTGTTTCACTGAAGTACGGCAAATGGAAATTTTAAATCTTTATGGAACAGAAATAGCATTTGCGTATCTTATTCTCCCGACTGAATATGGGAGTGGTGGTGACTTTGCTGGGTGTTGCATATAAACATGGACTGAATAAAAAAAAATGAAAATTGCTAGTTATTTTTCAAGCCCTAATTTAGGTAAAAATAGTAAAGCAGGGAATGTTAAGTTGTTTTATTTTTTCAATCCTTTCTGTGTTTTTACATCAAGACAAAAATAGTTATTTTTAAGGGGTTTCATTCATTCTAGAAGATTGTTGCTTTTGCTCTGTTTTCTTATAAAGTCACCAAATGGTTAGTGTTAAAAGCATGCCATATGCTATAAGGAATCATTAGCAAACATTTGTCATATAGATCTTTTCAAAGATCCATACATGTTTAAGGAAACTGTATATTTGCCAAGAAACAAAGCAACATAATTTTTCAAACACCATGATTGTCAGGGACTCCATTACCTGTCTTTGGTTAATTATACATATGATGCTAGTGCAGTTAAATACATTTCAGTGAATTTGGTATCATCAGATCATTAGGTGACGCCTTATAAGTCTCCCTTATTGTACTTCTTAATGAAGACAGTGAGATATATCTTACTGTCTTGTCATAAAACTAGCCTATATATGCCCCAGCCTCTTTCTCTTTGCGGTATATGGATTCCTATTGGAACCTAAAAAGATTTGGGGCACATTTATAGCAATCAGTTGAGCACTTAAAAAAAACATAATATAAAATGAATATTTTAATTCTTGTAATTTTATTCCTTCTAAGCTATGCGTATTCTTATTACTGATAAAATAAAAACTAAACAAAGCAAAAAATTTGTTTATATAACATTTCAGTTCTTTTTTTTTCTTTTTATTATTATTATTTTATTTATTTTTTTATTTTACAATACTATTCAGTTCTACTAACAGCCACAGATTCCCTTGTTCTCCCCCTTCCTGCCCCCTCCCAATCTGGGAGGAGGGGACTGGACCTGCCTGGACTGAGTCTAACATTTCAGTTCTTACACCAGTCATCTGAGTCTTTCTGTCCTCTCCTTTATTAGTATTATTTCCTAGTGCTGGGATATGAGCCCTGGGCCCAGAGACAAAGCACTCTACCACTGAGATACACTGCTAAACCCATGCACTTTACTTTTAATAGGGTTTTTCTTTTGATAATTGCCAGTTGTAGGTTTTTTTAACTTGAGTAAAATTAGAGTTATTTCAGCAACTCTACACTGAACCAGGATCAGGATGCCTAAGACGGAAGTGTTTAGAGAGAGAATAAATGCTTTCCAGCTTGTCTAGACTTTCACTGGTGTCATGATTCACTTTTGTCTTTTGGCACACACAAGGAGATTTGGTTTTAGAGTAAGAAAAGTTAAAATGTAACCTCACCCCCAAGAATGGATTTCACAAATAAACATCCCACCTTACAAGGGACTGCATTATATCTGGAGGTAGAAAGTTAAGTCTGCTCCATGAATTTTTGAAACACCCATGATTTATATTTTTTAATTGAATTGTTATACAAACGAACTCCTACAGTGTTTTTGCTTAACCAGGTGGTAAAATTATAGGCTTGCATCACCCAACACAGCATTTGATTCTGAGATTAGCTTCACCTTGCAAAACCTGTAAGGCAAGAATGAGAAGCTATTTCATAGCCAAAGTATATTGTAAGTGGTGGTTGTTGGCAACAGTATCCTTTGCTGATTTTTTTGTTTTTGTGCACAACTTGTGGGCAGATCCACTGATTTCAGTATTCTCTTCTTATACATACAAGTATCATTAAACCATATTGTGATTCCCTCTAGAGCAAAGGGCAGGTTTGCTTACTGCTCATTATAAAAGATACAGGTCTCTTAGTTGGACCGTGCTTATCACCTGTAGAACAGGAAAGAGGTACAAGGAAATGCTGATGTTCGAACTAATGTTGTCTTGGGTGTTCTGTGTTTTCTTGCAGCACCATAAAAATTATGGCAGGCTTGCTTGATAACAAATAGGATAAAGTTTCTGACCCTTTAGCACTTTGCAAGTCAGTAGTACTTATTGTTGGACATGCTGTCATTTTTGGTAGTCACAAGACCACATAACTATGTCAACAATTACATTGCACAAAATTTGCAAGTCCAGCCCAGACTTCTTTTCTCTTAGCAGTCTTTGTTTACTAGCTTACTAACTTTTTGGACCATTTCATTCTGGTCTTGCCTAACTAATTAGGTGATACATGCCAGCTCTTCTCAGCTGGATAGTCTGGAACATGTCTCATTGTCCTGAGTGTGGGAGTACATTCGTGGTGCCCTCAGGAATGTCATCTGGGGCACTGTGTTCATTTCAGGCTTCAGACTGGCCCCTTTTCCTACAGCAAATGAATTTGTTATCATAAGAACACAGAATTTTCTGGTCTATTGAAGTAAAGCCTTTTAATTCTCTTTGTAAGGAATGATAGCACCTCACCATGATAAGGGTCAGGGGCTGGGGTACAATACTGTAGCTAAGGTAGTCAGAAAAAAATAGTATTTGGTATTTTATTTCTGTTTAAAAGTGCTTTCTGCACAAGTGAGTAGCCTTTTAAATATGAAAAATGTGGCAGAGATTCACCAGCAGTTTGTATTTGTTTAGTAATTGCTTCCTGAGAAAAGCCTAGGGAGAATGACTTCGACATGACGAGTACTTTCTATTTTCTTCTCTGAGACAGAATCACACATATCCCAAGCTGGCTTGCGATTTGCTGTGTGGCTCAGGACGACCTTAAACCCATGATCCTCTTGCCTTTACCTTCCAGTGCTAGGCAAACACTCTGCAAACTGAATGATATCTCCAGTCCATTTTTTCCTGTTTGTGCATACCTCGGTGTGTGTGTGTGTGTGTGTGTGTGTGTGTGTGTGTGTGTGTGTGTGTGTGTGTGTGTGTGTAACTAGACCAATAATCGTTTCTCAACTCATCCTGTGCAGTGAAGAAATTAAAAAATTAGATTGCTAAATATTTATCAGTATATTTCTCTGTGGAGTTTTCTAACAATTTTTTTTTAAAAGTAAAACAAATTACAGTGTCAAATGTTTGCATAAAGCCACTTGAACTCCTTTACCTTAACTCAACTACACCTGATGATGACTTTTTAATTGGGCAGCAGCTTTTAAATTTTTCCATGTGCAAAAAAATTTGTGCACAAAAATAAATAATGAAATGGCTTGCTTTTTTAGCTAGACAGGGTTTCCATCATTATTGGCAATGTTGAACATGTGATATACAAAATTAGAAAGAAGTACTTGCGAATATTATCCAAGTATACAGAGATTTGAGGTCCATTGCTATTGGGCCTTTAAATAGTAAAGATTAAGGATAAATAAATTGAATTGTAAAAGATGAACTGAAAGCCAGACACAGGCCTGTTTGTGCCTGACTTTATTCCTAGCATTTTTTCTCCCTGAGACCAAGATAGGATTGCAGTGACTTTAAGATGACCTCCTTGACATTGCAATTACAAGACCCGCAAAGGATGGATACCAAAATCTTGCCTTGTAAACAAGCAAAAACCCAAACAATAACAAAAATGGATTTGGAATTGTGATCCATTTCTAGGAATTTGATCAGGATGGCAAAAGATTGTAATTTGTTTCTGCATTTGATGGTTTTCCAGAGTGAGTGGCCTGAGATGCTTTCTGTCCTGACTTGATGCAATTCTCAATGGTTCAAATGTCCTTGAATCTTTTTCTGTTTTGCCTCTTCTTTCTTTTTACCATAATACTACTTTTGAATTTGAGAAAGTTAATGTCTTAAAATACATTTATTATATTGGGGAAGATTTTGTGTATGGGAAAAACATTTTACAGGGCATAAAATGCAGTGAGACAAAAGTAAAAACACCTTCCTTTCCTTGGAAAGACAGGACAGCGGTTAATTTTCTTTCAATGGGAAGAAATTAAGAAGTGCATTTCTGAGAACTTGCATACAGCCCTGTGTGGGTATTATTGCTATTATTTGTATTATTCGCAGAATTGTTTGGGGGAACTTTTTGAGGTTAAGGCGATGACTTTCTTACTCCTTGCTATTTCACAATATTTTCTGTTACCTCTTCTTCTCAGACATAAGTGTTGGTGGAATTTTACCATGAACAGAAGCAATAAATTGAATGGGTAGGTTTTGAGGGTTGAGGTTTAGATTGACTTAGGCACTTTTTCTTCTGCTGCATACTTTACCTTTATGCTGGGAGTGGCAGTTCTTTTCCTTTTGGAGTAAATTGCCATCTAATGTAGCCAATTTAAGAAAAGGTACCAATTTTATAATGTGACTAGATTTTTTTTTTTGTAAATGTGGCGATTGACTTTGAGGCTTAAGAATTGTTTCGTTTAACAAAAGTATTATTTGACAACATTTAACTTCCAATCAGCTTTCTAATAGACTGTTAGGTTCAAATTACCTTTTGGATTGTTGTTTAAATGATGTAACTTCTGAGCCTTGTGCCTTAGGAGTTTTGTTGTAATTTGCATCTTTCAAACTCTTGGAAAGAGAACTTGGTTTCCCGGTAGTCCTTTGGAGTTTTAGTGGGTTTCTGTTTCTCAGAGCCCTGTGATATGAGGAAGGTCACTAGCTCAGACATTTGTCCAGCATGTTACATATCATTTGCCTTACAGTGGCTTCCTAGCAACTGCATTGATCCTATTAACACCTTATGTCCTCATGTGTGGTTTTTATATTGGTATTGATAGCATCTTCAGAAAGGTTTTATTGAGTTGCACATATAAATCTTATTATGTTTGATTCCAAAGTCTGATTCCTCATCTACACACTTTCATTCTCATAAAATCCCATAAGGGATTTTTCCTGGATTGTGGCCTTTTCACCATGGAGTCATTCACTGTGTTTAATACCTTGAGGGCAGTGATTCTCTCGAATTCTCTGTCTCTGCCTCTGTCTCTCTGTCTCTCTCTCTCTCTCTCTCTCTCTCACACACACACACACACACACTAGAGCTTACTTTCATTTACTTATTAATTCCTTCACCACGTATTTATAAAATAAACTATAAAATAAACTGTGAGTCATGATGATCAAAATAGACAAGGTCCCAGCCATGTGACAACTTTGAATTTACAACCTAGCTAATTTTCTGGTAGGTACTGCAATAGGCTCACAGTTTCTCTTCTCTATGATTTTTTTGTGCGGCATTTCTGAGAGGCAGGTATTATTATTATTATTAGTCTCAACTAACAGATGATGAATTTGAGACTCAGAGGGTTAGTCAACTTTCTCTGCCATACACAATAGGTAGAAATTCTCTGAGAGATTCAAAGCTAAGTCACTTTTGTCCTGTATTGATTTTCTGTGCTATAGAGCAGATTATTGTAATTTTTCATCTTGAATCAGCATCTATTCATTACATTATAGTGCCCGTGGGTCAGCAGTCGGGGTATAATTTAGTTGAATTCTCTGCAAACCGGCAGTCAAGGTGTGAGCTCTCACTGACTTCTGACTGGGAGGCTGCGTTAAGGCCGAATCAACTTTCGTGTTCATGTGCCTGTTGATAGAATTCATTTTCGTGAGACTCCAGAATTTGTTACCTTCATTGTAAACACAGGCGACTCCTGTGAGAGTCTTGTAAAGAGACCCTTGTCTAGCGTGACATTACAGTGACATCTCTTCACCTTTGCAGTGCTCTCTGGACTGTACACAAGAAGTCCTCCCACCCTCAGAGTGAGGGGATTGCACAAAGAAGTACATCGCTGGCCGGCCTTCTGAGGAAGGAGCACATAAGACTCTTTACATTCTTGCCAGGCTTTTAAGAACATATCTTTCCTTTCTTTTGCTTTTTCACAGTTGAAATTACCAAAACACATAATTTTCTAGATTTTCCTTTTAGTGTTGTAAAATCTTCCCGTGTTGCTACACAACCATACAACATGTGCTTGTTTTCAGTGGACACACAGTGTTCTTGCAAGTAACCACACCACAGACATTCATTTAAGTCTGAATGGGCATATATGCAGAAAACTTTCAAATCTCCACTGTTGAAAAGAAACAAATAACAGAAACTCATCAGTATATCACACACAATTTCTTCAGGCACATTATTTTGCTCTCTTTTATTTACTTAAACAAGGAATCTGAACATGAAATTACAAGATGAAGAATTATGAATATTTCCATGGCTGTTACCACACACTGGGAAAAAGCTTTTAATTTCATTTGACTTTGATCCCACTAATAGGAACATTATGATCACTGGAAATAGAGATGATGCCTGTGTGTGCTCTTTAATCCTCCTGTTTTGCTGGAGAGGAATATGGGGCATTATATCCTCTTCAGGTCTATGTGAAGCTCTCAGAATCTGGTTCTACTTGTAGGTGAAGAGAACATGTATCCCCTTAGGTCTTAATCTTACTGAATTATGTCATATCTGTGAATTTTTTTTCTGCTCACAGTGAGCTTTTCCTGTAGTGGGACAGAGTTTGTATCCTGAGACACTTTGGAAATCTATTTGCTTCTTTGGGAGGAGGTAGGTTGAATGACTTGACTTACTCAGATACAGCATTCTGGTGTTATATGCATACCCCTTGGCCACACATTTCATAATAGCCTGTCAGTAGAAGAGGGAAAAGAAAAGAAGGCCAGCGGATGTGACACACTGTAGATTGGCTAATAGTTGTTATCTGGTTAACCCTCGTGTTACTTTCCTTGTGATTTCAGAACTGATAGAGTTGATGGCTACAGCCTTCTCTTTTCAAAAGGCATCTTGTGAGCTGCAGATTTTAGCTACCATATTTGGTTCTCATCTGCCTGCCCTGTGACTTCACATCAGCTGTTTGAGGATTTGTGTTTTTGCTTATCCTTATATGGGAAGGCTGCCTGGTGACTCTGTCTGACCGGAATTAGAAGCCCTGTAGCATTAGCAGGAAGTGGCTTTAGGACACAGTTTCCTGACTGCTGGAATTTGTTCCATAGAGAAAGGGATAAATGGAAAACATATTTTTGTTTGTAAAATCACCATTTTATTGTTCTTAATGCTCCTTATAACCATTCCAATTCCCTTTATTCTATTATTATGATGCTGTTCTCCTAAAGAGGATTGAAATCTATATAGAAAACAAGTCTACTGAGTTCTTTATGATAGTAATTAAGGCAGGAAAGTGGGAGCTGAGATGAACAGGTTTATTTTGAAAATCTTAGTGTAACACTAGTCTGGAATTTTTGAGTGGAAGAGCTGTAATGTTAGAATAGTTCCAATTATTGGACTTTGATAGTTGCTTCTAACAGTGAGATTCATTTGAAGGAAGGGTTTTTCTTTAAGGATACTCCCAAAGTTGCAAGAATAGCCTAGGGTACCTGTTAACCCTGTTTCCTCTGAATAGTCAGTTCCTGTAGTCTGGTGTAGTCATGAGTCACTGACACTTTTGTGGAAGCATGTCATAATGCTCTTCATTTCACATTGTCTATGTGCCTGAAAAAGGTTTCAAATGGAGATAACTGTGTGTACAGGCAATATAATTCATATGAGAGCCGTTTCCTGCAGAAACCTCTAGACACAAGCCACTAACACTGCATAAAACCCTTGGGGATCTGGGGGATGGTGGTATATGCCTCTAGTGCCAGGACTCAGGAGGCTGAGGCAAGGGGATTGTAGGTTGGAGGTGAGTGTGGACCATGTATGGACATCTTCTCTCAAAAAGAACGCAGTAGGGACGGGGATGTGATTGAGTGGTAGAAGACTTGCTTACAGTACACGAGACCTCGAGTTTGATCATCAGCACTGCAAATCAAGAGCAACAGCAACAACAACAACCACCGAATCTTAAAGGGGAGGGAAAATAGAGTAATTCTATTACAGTCTCAAAAATAAACAAAAAAGGACACTAAAAAAGAGACTCCAGGTTTTCTTGCTGCTACTTTTGACCAGGCTTTGAAATGAAGACTGCTACAAAAATTATTATGAGCCACATCTGTGCTCAAGACAACTTCAGTAAGTCAACAGATGATCTAATTAGGAGGAGGCATCAAGCATGGCAGTGCATTATTTGTTATTCCGTATACTTAGTTTTTAAGTGGTGATTTTTACTCTGGCAGAGATTGGACAAGTGTGTGATTTGGAACAAGTTTCTTAATCCATCTGAGCATTAGTTTCTTTGTCGGAGTGTCTGGAATGAAAATAATACCAGCTGCTTCAGAAGATTATTGTGAGAATAAAATAAACTAAACACATGAAGAGCTTACCACAGTGCCTGGTTCATAGGAAATGCTTGATAAATAGTAATTATCACATTATACTTTACAGTGAGCTTATACGTGGTACAATGCAAAAAGGGACCTGATACATATAGCTTATTGCTAACACATTCAGCATGTCTAGTCTTTCCTCTTATTAGTCTAGTCTTTTTGTTGTTGTTGTTGTTGTTTTCCGACACAAGGTTTCTCTTTGTAGCTTTGGTGCCTGTTCTGGATCTCTCTGTAGACCAGGCTGGCCTCAAACTCACAGAGATCCTCCCAGCTCTGCCTCCTGAGTGCTGGGATTAAAGGCATGCCTCACCACCACCCAGCTTTATTAGTCTATTCTTAATTCATCTACTTCCTTGAAGCAGAGTTATGCCAGACTTTGATTAAGGGCTGGTTAGATCTAATTATTTAAAATCATGTATTAGTTTAGGATTTATATTTTATAATTATAACTTATATTTTCCTTCAGATCTTAAATTTTCTATTATTATTATTATTATTATTATTATTATTTTATTTTAATTGGTTTTGGTTTTTCAAGACAGAGTTTCTCTGTGTAACAGCACTGGCTGTCCTGTAACTTGCTCTGTAGAACAAGCTGTCCTCGAACTCATAGAGATCTACCTGCCTCTGCCTCCTGGGTACTGGGATGAAAGGTGTACAATATCACTGCTTGGATATTATGTTATTTTTATTGTATAAAAGCAGTGAGTGGGGCTGGAGAGATGGCTCAGCGGTTAAGAGCACTGGCTGTTCTTCCAGGGGTTCTGAGTTCAATTCCCAGCAACCACATGGTGGCTCACAACCATCTGTAATGAGATCTGGTTTCCTCTTCTGGCCTGCAAGCAAACACAGAACACTGTATACATAATAAAAAAATAATTCTTAAAAATAAAATAAACAAATAAAAAATAAAAGCAGTGAGTGATCTTGAGGCCTAGATTGTATTAAAGAGTATCATTTTCAATTAGTCTGTAACCCTATAACATTAGCAGACTGGGTCAAAGACTGAACCCTTTCTTCTATTAGAGGATCCTGAACTGGAAGTGGGTATTTCAGATGTCTTTTTTTCTCCAAATGCTGTGGAAACTTGTTCTTGTGCACACACTCATTCAGCCAATAAAAGAAACAAAACTCTGTTATATAGAATTTACAATTAACATCTATAACAAGAACACATAAAAAAGTATGACCTTTGAAATAGTGTCTGTCACTGTGCGTCCCAGCCTGGTCTCAGATCCTAGACTCATGGGATTGTCATCCTTCAGTTCCTCAAGCACCTGAGACTACATGTGCAAGCCACTATGCCAAGGAGTATTACCCTTTATAAGATTTTATCAGTATTATATAAAGTTTCCTCTTTATTTATTTGTTTGTTTAGTGTGCACGTGTGAACGCCAGAGGACAGCTTGTGGAGCTTGATTCTCTCTGTCTGCTCTGTGGGACCTGAGAATCAAACTCAGGTTGTCTGGCTTAGGTGCCATGTTGCTGGCCTAAGAATTTCTTAAGACCATAAGCACAGAAGGTAAAATGGGAGAAGACTGGCAAGTGTAGTGCTATAACATAAAATTTGCGGTTAAAGAATGTCTAAATTTGAACTTCTGTCACATACTGGTTCTCTGATTTTGGGTAAATTTTCATAATCTCTTTGAACCTCAGCAATCTAATCCATAACATGAAAATCAGGATACTGCACTACAGTGTATTATGAATGTCTAGTGAAAAAATACACATGAAGTACCAATTGTAGTTAACTGACACTTAATTGCTATCCCCAATAACTATTATTGATATGAATAAGAAGCCAAGTCTGTTTCCCAGCAATTGCCTTATTTATTTTTGATGTCTTTATTTTGTGTGTATGGGTCTTTTATGTGCATCTGCACACTGCATGACTGCCTGCTCCCTGTGGAGTCCAGAAGAGGTGTCGGTGCTCACCCTGGAACTGGAGTTACTGGTTGGGAGCCACCGTGTGGTTGCTGGGAAGTGAACTCAGGACCTCTGGAAGAGCAGTGAGTGCTCTGAACTGCTGAGCCATCTCTCTACCTCTACCCAGGCTTTTTTTTTTTTTTTTTTTTTTTTGAATAGCTGCAACTTGAAATCTGGTGGATCTGGAAATAACAGCAGGGAACACTTTCTGATAGCCCAGAATTCCTCTTGAATCCAAGTGAGCTCATAGTTTTTAAGCCAAGGAGTTCTCATTCTTGGGAAACTTCGGGGCTTTATTCTATGTTTTTGCTTAGAACAGCTTTGATCCCTCTGCATGTGGAATAGGGTAACATTTAGGGACTTTACAGAGCTCTGGAGATGTCTAAAGGTACCGACTTTGTATCAGCTTTGTTCTAGGACTTTCAAGTGTTATTTTGGAAACCATAAGGATGGAGGAGAATCTATATGCAAACCTGGCATAGTGGCTTGCACATGTAGTCTCAGGTGCTTGAGGAACTGAAGGATAACAATCCCATGAGCCTAGGACCTGAGACCAGGCTGGGCCGCACAGTGACAGACACTATTTCAAAGGTCATACTTTTTTATGTGTTCTTGTTATAGATGTTAATTGTAAATTCTAGATAAGAGAGTTTTCTTTTATTGGCTGAATGAGCGTGTGCACAAAGGAACAAGTTTCCACAGCATTACCAGCATCTGTGTACAAGAAATCTTGCTAGAAGGAATGTATGTTGACTTAAAAGGAATGTAGGCTGGCATATTTTACATTTCACAGGCACCGCTACTTCAAGAATAGGTGGAATATCTTTCACTGAGAAAGGTGCCTAAGGCCTAACTAAACTCCACTCGTAAACAGTTGCCTCCAATTCGTTTTTAAAGTACCCATATCTCTAATATGATAACTGATGTGTTTAATCCAAGGATGTGTTTTGAAGACATGTTTACACATAAAAAGTGAATTATGAGAAAGCCACCCTATTTAACCTCAAAGATGGGTGCATATCACTTTTCAGCAATGTCGCCTATGTTGCTAATTATAGCCACCAGGGAAATTTCTCGACTTTCCCAGGCTCTCTGACGATGAAGTACTGTCAGATTTTCACTGTGAAGTTGGAGTTTTAGAAAGAAAACTTTGTTCAAGCATAGGCTGGCCTTATCGACTTCCAAATACATAGTGTGGACAGGGAAAATGATTTAATTTCAAATTCACAATGTACAGAAGGGAAAAGCATGAAGAAACCTGACATATACTCCATTTAGTATATCAAGTAATCAAGGTTAATGTCAGCCTAGTAAGTTATGTTCCTATCCGGTGTGCTCTGGCATGGTAGACTGAGAAAGCTGTTCATCCTTTATATGCTCTTTCCCCAAATTCATAATTCCTTCCGGTCTTGTTATCAGGGAGTAAAACAAGGTGAGGTCTGACTTGAGAGGCATTGCCATATGTCTGACAAGTATGCTTCAAAAGTGCCGAGATGGTGGGGAGAATGGTCTGGGAAATGTCACGGAGCAGAAGAAACTAAGGGGACATGATGGCTAAGCAGAATGTGGTATCCCGAAAGGGAACAGAAAAACGGCGTTAAAGGAAAACATGGTGAAATTCGAATAGCCTGGGGTTTAGTTGCTGCCTTCTTACTTAATGACAGATGTACTTCTTTGAGGGGAAACTGAGTAAGAGATGAGTGGGAACTCTATTTCTGTGTCTATTTCTATGTGGATGGAAAGACAGAAGTTAAAGGCATGGTCCCTATGCCCAGGTGCCTTAACATCTCACCAAAGGACTATAACTTCAACGTATGAAATGGTTATCAAACATTGTGACCAGTAGCCCCCTCCTCCATTTCCATGATTTCACTCTTTAGCTTTTTGTGGCAAATGGTAGTCCAAAATATTGATGGATCCAGAAAATAATAGTTCGTAAAATTTAAATTGCCATTCAAAGTAGTGTGATGAAATCTGATGCCATCCTGTTCCTCTCAGCCAGGATGTGAGCAGTCTCTGTCCATCATACCCATGCTCTACGCACTACCCATTGTGTGTGCTAGTTGAGAGCGAGAGCACAGTCACATAAGTTTTGTGACAATATATTGTTGTAACTGTTCTATTTTTAGCATTAATTCTTATTGCTATCTTACTGTACCTAATATATAACTTATACTTTATTATGACCATGCATATTCCAGAAAAAATACAGTACATAAAAGCTTAATCCTATCTTCAATTTCAGTGATGACCAGGAGCCTAATACTATGTGGATAAGGTGGGACTGCTCCAGACTGGGTAATATAGACTGCTGGCAGTCAGAAAGAGACAGTAGAGACCCTGCTGAGAACGTCACACAGGGAGTGGACCTGGATGAATAGGTTAGAATGGCGTTATTGGGGACAAGCAATAGTCTCCCTTCTTAAATGAACATAAGTATTAGCATAGAGAAAGGCTTGGAAATTGCTTCTTGGAATTACATGGGAAGGCAGTGTCTTGTACCTTTATCACATGGCATTTAAAGTTTATACAGGGGGAATCTAGGCAAAAATCTCAGCTTCTAACCCAGGCTGGCCTCAGAACCCAGTGATCATCCTCTGACTCAGCCTCCTTAAGTGATGGGATTATAGGCATGAACCACTATGCCTGGACAGAGGAATTCTTTCTTTTCCTTCCTTCCTTCCTTCTTTCCTTCCTTCCTCCCTCCCTCCCTCTCTCCCTCCCTCTCTCCATTTTCATGTGTATATGTGTAGGGTGCATACGTGTGCTTGCATATTTTTGACTGAGTGTAGGCACACATGCACTTGTGTGTGCATGCATGTAGAGGCCTGAGGTTGATGCTGGGAATCATGCTCATTTGCTCTTCCACCTTAGTCATTGAGGCAAAATCCCTCAGTCAAAGCCATGGTTTGCTAGGCAGCTTGCTTTTGGAGTAAGGGAATTCTTAACACTTACCTTAACTCGGAATTGTTGCCTTGTTGTAAACTGGTATGCATTGCAGGTTTTACTTACTCAGTTGATTGTGACCTGAGTATTTTGAAACAAGTGAGGACAGGGAACTCTACTGCTGTTCATTCACTTCCACTCACTGTTAAATCCTTAGCACAGGTTAGGAAAAGGCGGGGCCTTCTGTTGTTGTTGAGTTGCCCTTCCTGAGCACAATTTGAAAGAAACACAACCAACTAGAGAGAATAAGGGAGTTGACTGGGTCACAAATTGGAATTTGTCTAAAAAAGAAAAACCCATTTAACTATACAGTTGTGGTTTTCATTTGTAGATTTCAGTTGTTTGTAAGAAATGTAGAAGTGGAGCACATGACCCAGCTTATTTTATAATACTAAGCCTTCAGTTTGTCTTAAGTACAGTATGTTGTCACTTTGGGGCTCAGTTTTCATAGCTGGCCGGTGTGTGTGTGTGTGTGTGTGTGTGTGTGTGTGTGTGTGTGTGTGTATGATGTTTTTCTTCAGCTACTGTCCGGCTTGTTTGTAAGAGAGGTCCCACACTGTCTCAGAGTGTGCCACAGAGACTAGTGAGATCCAGGGATCTGCCTGTCTTTGTCTTGTTAATGCTGGGATTACATGTGAGTGCCATCATGTGCAGCTTTTTTTTAAAAAAAATTCTGTTTCTGGGTAAAAATTCAGAATCTTGTGCTGAGGCAATTTATCTTCCCAGCCCAGTTTTATTAATCTTTACTAAGTTCACCTTCTTTGACTAAAAACACGGAGATGGGTGGAGACTCTTGTATTGGTGCTGTCATTATTACATTTAGCCTAAAGGCATTGCTAATAGCAACTATTGCTTGCTCTTTTTGTCTTACTGGCTTTGTAATTCACTGGTCCCTTCTCAGTTAACCATCCTGCATTGTTCTGTTAGCATCTAACTTAAGTAGTGTGTTACAGTTGAGCTTATGTCTATGGCTTAGCTCTCCAGTAGACTGTAATATTCAGAGGATACAAGTGCTATTTTTCTTTAGAAGTAGACTCCAGTAAAGTGCTTTGTTTATCACTAATGACAGATCTAAGAAATACTATTAAATAATTGTTAGGTACCATTTCTGATGATAATCTGCTAGGGCTGTATAATTCTTATTGTTGGAATTCTAGGTCCTGAAAGTACCACATTTTATATTTCCTCAGATCTGTAAATAGACTAACAATTCACAAATTACTTGATACATTGAATGAACTTCCCTACTATGTGACAAAGGTTGGAAGTCACTGACTTGAGCCTTCCTCCAAGTATACTGTATACTAGATGTTTGCACTTACTGACTCTCAATGATTATTTTTCAAATTTTCCATTTAGAAATGAAAGTTTAATTTTATATATCAGTGAAGAAATAATAGTATTAGAAAAATTAATTTTGTGGTATATTTTTTGGATTATAATTCATCTTTTTGAAAGTACTTTTAGTATTCCATCCAAATAGGCACCAGAAATTCTAGTTTTTACTGGAGTTAATTGAGAAACTTTACTTGGGTTGTATTATTTAAAATAAAATATGTAGCCATAGTCATAAATAATTTTGACCAACATATAACCCCTGCATGTACACACAGGTACAGGAGGGAAATGTGAATTTAGAAGGGCTTGGCATGTGAGTTTCTTTCTTCACATTTTGATTTCCACTGTGTGGGCTACTTCTTTATAATATATTTTACTTTGAATTTTTTTAAAACGCTTCTGCCTTGTGTGTCCTCCGAGTATGACTCCATAAAATCTTTTTTCCTACATATTCTTTATATAGTTAGTTCAGATATGTTACAAAGGGGCTTTAAAGCTGGGCGGTGGTGGCTCATGCCTTTAATCTCAGCACTCGGGAGGCAGAGCCAGGCGGATCTCTGTGAGTTCGAGGCCAGCCTGGGCTAAGGAGTGAGTTCCAGGAAAGGCTCCAAAGCTACACAGAGAAACCCTGTCTCAAAAAACCAAAAAAAAAAAAAAAAAAGTGGCTTGAAACATAGTTATATGAACATAGATATGTGAGATAAGGTTTCCAAATAAATGCATTTCAGAGGTTTCTCCTAGGTAGGAAGTATTAACTTGGTGTGATAAGGAGACAAAACAAGTATGTAATCTCTATGTAATAATTGAATGAAGTAGCAGGAACATGGAAAGGCATCTTAACTGTGCATGTTATGAGCTAATGAGTAGTACAGGTTATGTTACAGACTTAGTATATAGGCAGATTTTGCTCTGAACCATTAAAATAGGCTGAAGGGATTCTGAGGCACGTGGAGTCATTTCTGCTGGTTAAGGTGCTTGAATTAACCATCCTTGTGCAGTTAGAGATAGGCATGAGCTAGAATTATGTTGACATTATTTGATATGGGAACTTTTAGTGCAAAAAGGTGAAAGTGAGACTGATAAAAGGACCTGCAGGGTCTTCACTTTTGAGACATCATCAACAAGACAATGTTGAGGGAAAATGTATCTTCCGTCCTGCAAATTTGATCTATGTCTAAATTCATGCCTGCTGACTCATAAGTATTAACTGTGTTGTATAGACAAATTTCTAAGTGGTCTTATTAAATAAAAATCATGGAGCCAAATATAGGGGTGAAAGCCTTAGAGATCAGGGAAATAGTGAGAGCCACCAACCAACCTTATCTCACCAGCTCTGTAGCTTCCAAAATGCCATGACTTCCTGTCTACCCAGGCTTTTATTGCCTTGCTGTTCTGCCCTCTCATTGGCTCTTAGCCCAGCTACCTCACTTCTTTGTCACCTGTACTGACCTCCAGGTCTCTATAATTGGTACTGGGATTAAAGGCCTGTGTCACCACACTTGGCTCTATTCCCAAGTGTTGCCTTGAACACAGAGACCCCGCCTGCCAAGTAATTAGACTGCGGGCATGTGCTACCACTGCCTGACTTTTGTGTTTACTTAAAATGGCTTGTTATTTCCTCTGATCTCCAGGCAAACTTTATTTATTAACATACAAATAAAATATCACCACATTTCAGCACAAATAAAATATCACCACAGTGTTGAAATCTCTATCACTAGAATTGAATGGTAAATTATTTTGACCTTTTAGTAAAGATCTCATTACTTTTTTATTAAAACTGTGTCATTTTTGTTTATTTTTGTGATTGTCATTTACATTTCTTCCTTCCCTTTATCCCTCCAAACACTTCCATATGCATCCACCTCCACTTTCCTTGAAATTCATGACCTCTTTTTTCATTAATTGTTATTGCATGCATATATGATTTCAATATACTTACATATTCTTAAAAAAAAAAAAAACTCTGTTGAGTCCAAGAAAAGAAAGAAAAAGAATAAACGCTACTTGCTTAACAGTGTCATTCCCCTCTCCCCTTTGGCTCCTAGATTAAGAAGAAACAGCAAGATGTGCTTGGTTTCTTAGAAGCCAACAAAATAGGATTTGAAGAAAAAGATATTGCAGCCAATGAAGAGAATCGGAAGTGGATGAGAGAAAATGTACCTGAAAACAGTCGACCAGCCACAGGGTACCCCCTGCCACCTCAGATTTTCAATGAAGGCCAGTACCGTGGGGTAAGGAAGCAGTTTCAGTCTTGTTTATTGAAATATATTGCCTCCAATGAGCTTCCACCTTTCAGCTCTCCCTCCTAGCCCAGGGACAGCCACTTCTGCACACAGTCATCGGCCCTCTGCAGCCACCTTAAGCAGTTACATAGTATTTTGCTTTCCGGAAACAAAAATCAAACAAACAAAATGTGTAAATGTGTAAGGACAAACACTGGACGTATGGTTGGCTTTCTGTTTCTTCAGTTTGATTCCAGTCAGACCATGGCCTGAGTGTTGGCTGTCATCTGGACCCTCATGTTCCTTTCCTGACTCCTGGGGTGTAGATTCTCCACTGGAAGTTCCTCTGCAGTGGGACTCCCTCTTTTATGAACAGTCCTATTCTCTCCTCTGAGTCTTTCTTTCTAGATCTATTATTTTTGAGACAGTTGGGACTGGCCTCAGATTCCTCTGTTGCTGAGGATGATCTTGTACTACCGATCCTCCTGCTTGATCTCTGATTGCTGGGATTATAGGAGCTTTCCACCACACCTGGGCTTGAATCAATGTTTTCAGAGGCACCAGTACAAATCCTCGACATCACTGTTTTATAGAAGACTGAAGATGATGCCTTTTCTTAAAGAACCTCTTATTGCTCATTAGTGCAGTGTAGGGGAGGGGTAGAGACCAACACGGGGAAGTTCAGTGACAGAAGTTTTTTATCAGTGAATTTGTCAATTCTTTTGCAGATTACATATGTTATTGAACATGGGACCAGTGTGTAAACTATATCTGAAGATAGGTGAAGGCACCTAGGCTATTCTTATGAAATTTCTGCAAATCAGTACCTAGAAGGGGCTGCAAATGTCAGCCAGTCCATGGCCAGGTTGTATTTACGTAGTTAGGACACACACACACACACACACACACACACACACAACACAAAATACAAATTAAAATAGAAGCCATGAATTCAAGGGGGAATTCATTGAAAGGGAAAACAATGAAATTAGTATTTTAATTAAAAATTAAAACAATTGAAAAAATGGTCAGTCAGTCCAATGTAATCCAATATGTGATCTCGACTGTTCATTTTAGAACTATTGTTTTTTAGTGGCATAGAAGTTGGTACATATTCTCATTTTACCATGTGATGTTTTGATCCAAGTGTGCATTATGGTAAAGCCACAAAAAAGATGTGCACATCTTCTATCTTCAACCATTTGTCATTTTTTTTTCCGTGTGCGTTGAGTACTTTCAAAGTCCCCTTAGTTTCTTGAAAATATAAAACATATTGTTTCTATCTCCTTTTTGAAAAGCCTGTGTTTGATTTTTGAAAACAAACACAGTGTGGGTCACAAGAGTTCATCAGGAAGCCATATCTCCCTGGTTTAGCTCTTCCTTCAGGGGAATGGATTATCTTGTGGGGAAAACGGGGGCAAGTATCACTAAGAATTACCAAGCTGGAAGTGAAACTTCAGGAGGTGAGACCCAGTAAACCAAATACATATGTATTGGTGGAAAAGGAATCCATTTTCTGTCTAGTGTTGCTTTGTGCCTGACCGGGGGGTGGGGGGTGGGTGGGTGGGGGAGAGTTGAATGACAAGGAGAATTAAGATTGCAATCCCAGAGAGAAGAACTTGTAGCAGTCACTCACAGAAAACTTGTCCACTAGTGGTTATGCTCTGTGCTTTGTGCATCGTAATAATTCTCATACTTATCTGGAGTACCAGGCAGCTTTGCTAGCAACATCTTGCATTTGCTAATTTCTGGATCCTTGCCATCTTCTGTTTGCCCTTTTTTACTTGGAGATACCGAGTAATTAGCTTTCCCTATTCATTTTCTTTTACTTATCCGAAGAGTTCCCAACCTTGGTACTACTGACACCTTAGAAGGACAACTCTTTGGTGTGTAGAGATCCCCCGTGCACTGTAGGAACTTTCACAGGAACCTTGCCTTCTACCCATGCAATGGCAGTAGCATTCACTTTCTGAACCATGAAAAATGACTCTAGGCATTGCCAGATAGCCCCTGGGTGGAAATTACCTCCTACTGAATGCCACTGAACTGTGGCACAGGATCTGATTATCTGACTAGATGATGACAGAGGTTCCTAGTCTACCTATATATGTGAAACTCCGCTATACAAGATAGCAAATTTATAAGGAGAATTCAGTTCTGACAGTCTTGTTGTAAGAATGAAATGAGAATTAACATGGTAACAAAATATGGTGTCATGCATTCTTGGTTAATGTGATTGGGATTCCAGAGGTGTAAATCAAGTTTCTTTACATTTTCTCCCTAAGAGAATTGCTTCAGAACGCAAACTACCTTGCCTACTGTTGTATATTTAACATCAAGAACACTGCTTATGCCAGGCATGGGACATATGCCTACAATCCCAGCTCATTCGGGAAATATGGAAGATAAGGACTTTGAACCCACCCTGAATTACATAGACCATTTCTCAAAATAAACAAAAGAACAGTGTTAGTCTATATAGTTGTATACTTAATAAACATTTGTGGAACAATTGAATTGATCTGGTTTAATTAAGGAAAAAAATGTTCTTTAGGTTCACAAACACTTGTTTTTTCTGTGTCTGGAACCAACAAATGATAATATAACTTGACCCTGAAATACTTGAGATAGGCAACTAGATCCTCTACATAGCATTATATTACCAGATTTTTATACAGATTGTAGAATTGCTTTATTTCACATGAATCTAAAGACTTATGTAAGTTGTTTTAAATTAATTTTTGATAATAAAAATACTTGCCGGGCGGTGGTGGCGCACGCCTTTAATCCCAGCACTCGAGAGGCAGAGGCAGGCGGATCTCTGTGAGTTCGAGGCCAGCCTGGGCTACCAAGTGAGTTCCAGGAAAGGTGCAGAGCTACACAGAGAAACCCTGTCTCGAAAAAACCAAAAAAAAAACCAAAAAAAAACAAAAAAAAAACTTTCCTGTATGACTCCTGTCTTTTTCCCTTTTGAGACAGGGTCTTCAAGATCTCATTTTGTAATGCAGGGTGACCTGGAAGATGCTATATGCCCCAGCAGGCCTAAATTCATGATTAGGTATCTGCCAGTTAAGTGTTAGGATTACAGACATATGCCACAATGCCTGATACACTGAAGTCTTTTGAATTGTATTTTAGTTACTTACAACTGGTTACGTGGGGATATTGTATATATGTTTTAAACCTTGAATAATTTACCAGTCTCAGCATAGAATTGGTGTCAGAATCCTGCTAGTTTCACTTTGGAGTAAGGACCTCAAAAGTTTATCCAGGATGTAAGAAAAATATGTTAGTATCAATGGTACTATTCTCTGCTTTTATAAGCTTGATTTGCTCAGATTTTACATGTGAGAACATACATATTGATGTGTATCAACAGATAAATGGCTAAAATGGGATGAAATGGAATTTTATCTAGCCATAATGAAAAACAAAGTCATGACATTTGCAAGAAACTAGTTGGAACTAGTAATTACTATTATTATTTTCTACTAAAAATAATTTTTTCAGCCAGGCAAGTTGGCACACACCTTTAATTTCATAACTTGGGAGGCAGAGAACGGCGGATCCCTGTGAGTTTGAAGCCAGCCTGGTCTACAGAATGAGTTCCAGGACAACCAGGGCTACACAGACACTCTCTGTCTCAAAATAATAATAACAACAACAATAATAATATTTTTCATACAATATATTCTGATCCATAGTTTCCCCTCCCCCCAATTCATTCCAGATCATCCTCATCTTCCCTCACATCTGGCTTCACCTTCTTTTTCTGACTTTTTAGAAAACAAACAGGCAAGTAAGAGACTAAGAGCACTAGAAACACACATATACAAACACACACACAATAAAAATGTAAAACCAGAAACCACAATATACAAGCAAAAGACCAGTAAGATTAAAAAAAATGTCTAAACTAAGTATTATAACACACACATGTGTGTGTGTAGATACAGGTCATAAACCAGACAAAAGACCCTGAAGAGGGGGGAAAGAACTTTTAAAGGGCATGTGTGGAGGGAATATAAATAGCAAAGAAGAAGGTGACTGTATCCATGAGACACAAAAGCAGAAGAGAACTAGTGGGTGGAGGAGGGGGGAGCAGGTTGGGGAAGGCAGGAGAGGAAGCAAAGCAACCAAAATGACATCTGAAAATCCCGTGATGTGAGGCTGGGGAAACGACTCAGTTAAGTTTTTACTGCACAAGCATGAGAACCCGAGTTCACCTCCCCAGTTTCCAGGTTAAAATGCTGGCCAAGGCAGAGCGTGCCTTTAATGTTCCAGGTTCGCTGGGAGACCCTGTTCCAAAGTGTAAGGTAGGGCACATCTGACAGTGACCTCTTCTTGCCTCTACACACATGTACACACGTGTATGCACACACACAAAATACATATAAACACACCCACAAATTCCATAATGAAATATTTTACTTTGTATACTCATTAAAATGCTAACCTTATATGTAGATTTATTAATTCAAAAGTAAAAAACATGGTATTTGTATTTTAATTAATTCTCTAGGGTCATCTGTGTCACAAATAGCAGGGTTTTATTTAAAAGGCTGAATGGTGTTTTACTGTGTACACATACTGAATTTTCTTTGTTTCCTTATCCCTTGCAGGGCACAGGCCGTTTCCATTTCTTGCCTCTTGTGACTAGTGCTGCAGTAAATATCCAATTGTAGCAATCTCTTTGACATTCTTGTTCTTTTTTTTTTTTTTTTTAATTTCATTCTTCGCTTTTTAAACCCGGCTCCTCTATAGGCCAGGCTGGCCCCAAACGCAGGCACTTCGCTTGCCTCCACTGTGAGTGCTACATACAGGTGTAAGACCGATACCCATAATGACCTCACTTCCTTTGGATATTTGCCTCAATGGGAGATTGCTGGGTCATGGCAGAGTTCCATTTTTTTTTTTTTTGAGACATGGCCTCTCTATTTAACCTTGGCTCTCCCAGAGCTTGCCATGTAGACCAGGCTGGCCTAAGGTAGTTCTATTTTTAACATTCCGAGGAACCTATATATATATGATTTCCATAAGGGTTGTAATAATTTATATTCACATGCAATAGTGGGGAAGGGTTTACTTACTCGTTATATTTTGTTTTTTTGAAAAACCTCATTCTTGGATGGTTAAAGGTGGTATTCCACTAGTTGTAATTTAGAATTCCTCAGTAATTCATTGTGATGGACTTTTTTTTTCATGAGCCTGATGGCATTTTGTAGATATTCATTTGAGTGTGTCTTAGGCAGGTATTTCAGCCCATTTTTAATTGAGTTAACTTGAATTTACATTTATTTGTATTTTTAGCTTTGGCAACTTCTGCATTTAAAGTCTCACAGCTTGGTGGAACACACACACACACACACACACACACACACACACACACTCCTCTAGTACTTATTTCTGTTTCATTTATATATTTTAATTTTTGTCATTTTTTCTTAAAATATACATACATTACTTGTCTTTGTTTAAGTTTAATGTTTGAAATTCTAGTCTATAGTAATGTCTTTTTTGGAGTGTGGTTTCCTATAAATTTTAACGCACGCATTGGTTTCTGTAACTAATGCTATAATGAAAGTATAGAAGCATTTCTCAAACTCTCATGATATTCCTTTATAGGTATATGCTATGCCTACCCCTAATGCCCGGCAAGTACTAATTATCATCATCTCTATAATTTTGTCTTTGGTAATGTTACGTAAATGGATTCCTACTGTATGTAGTCTTTTGATGCTGGCTTCTTTCAGTGAATTAGGTGTATTTGAGATCCAGGTTGTTGCCTGCACTAATACTTTGTTTCCCTCATACAGCTGAACAGTGGTATGTCATTATACAGATACTTCATTTAACCACTGTACATTGGTAGACAGTTTCATTGTTTCCAGATCTGAGCCATTGTAATTTTAAGTACTTTGAACATTTATTTTCTGATGTTTGTACGAATCCTAATTTTCATTTCCCAGCAGTGAATGCTGGGATTGTGTTTACTGCCAAACACAGTGATTGTATTTTTAATTTAGAAAGGATTTGGAATGTGTCTGGGTTGATTGTGCCATTTCACATTCTTGTTTAAGGGTTCCTGATATTCAGCCTTTCCCTTCAGCTCGTGGTTTTGTCAGAAGTTTTGTGTCTGTCTGTTCTTTTTCTACACTGCTGCATATTTCAGCCAGTATTATGCTGAAGCCCTGGACTACTTCTTAGCCCTATTGTAAGCCTTTTAAACCAATCCAAAATAGTTTGGTGTCTTGGTATCTTCTGGTCATTTTAATTTGCATTTATATAATGATCAAAATGATGGTGTCAACACATATTTTGTGCTTGTCATCCTTCTATCCTGTTTAAGTGTTTGTTTAGTCATTTTCTCAGATTTAAGTTTGTTTTACTACTGTTATTCCTTATGGTTTTTATGTGTTTTTAGATGTGAAATTTTACCACACACACGATTTACAATTATTTTCTTCCATGTTTTTGTTGTGGAATATTACTTTAACTATGTAAAGATGTTTTACGTTTGTTTCACCTTGCTTGCCTAAGGCACCTGATTGGTCTGATAAAAAGATGAACAGCCAATAACAAGGCAGGAGAGGGATAGGCGGGGAAAGAGGGCAGAAAAAATAAGTAGAAGGAGGAATTTAAGCTCAATAAAAATCGAGAATGAGAGAGAAAGAGAGGGAGACTCCAGAGGCCAGCCAGCCAGGCAGCAGCCTGCTGGCCAGATGTAGAGAAAGCAGGAAAGTAAGACATACAGAATGAAAGAAAGGTAAAAAGTCCAAGGCAAAATGTAGATGAAGAGAAACAGGTTCAAATAAATTATAAGCTAGTGGGACAAGAGTAAAGTAAGGCTGAGCATTCATAATTAATAATAAGTCTCCGTGTCATGGTTTGGGGGCTGGTGGTCCAAAAAAGCCTGCTACATGTTGTAATTTATCTTTTTATTCTCTTATTATTATCCTTCACAAAGCCAAATTTCCTTTGTGACTATGCAGGCTGTGAGGGAAAGAAAAGACTATCTGTTTTTAAAACAGAATCTCATATAGCCCTGGTTGGCCAAAAATAAATAAATAAAAACCCCCATATTACTATGTAGCTGATGGCCTTGAACTTCTGATCCTCCTGCCTCTACCTTCCAAATGCCAGTATGGCGCTGTATGTTCTGATATTTCTTGAGGTCCAAACTGTTAGGGTCATCCATGCCTTTTTTGTCCAGATCCAAGTGCTGGAAAGTAATGTCCTTGAAAGCAACCTTGTAAAGACGATCCATTGGTGAGGCATTGGTAAGCCCCTTGAGGCACATGAATGGTCAGGCCCCTCTCCTGAGGACCTCCAACTGCCAGGTTCCGCCCACAGAACACTCTAACTGCCATGACAGCCAGACCCAGCCTCTCCAGATGCAGGCAGCCAAGCTCAGGACTTGAAATCCCACCAATCCCCCACCCTGGAAATCTGCATCCTGGAAAATTCTGCCTCCAAAGAAATCCTATATAAACCCTGTCTTCTGCTCAGTTCTCTACTGCTTCTCACTGGAGCAGAGGCAGCCACGCCTCTTGTGTGAGGTTTGTTGTGTGGTGTGACTTTGTGGTATTCCTTGGCTCCCTACTGCTGGATACCTTTCCCCTCAGAGCTGTAACACCGTATTTTCTAGAGAAATCAGCAAGTTTTGAGAATCTCAGCTTTAACATATCAGCCAAAGTGTCAGTCTCTGAGTAAGTTTAGAAATCACACTAATCAAGGCAACATACAGAAAGTAGACATTTAACTATGTTTGCTGTTGATTACAAGTTACAACTGTAGACAAATCTACTTGCTACTTTTGGTGAAGGCTTAGTGGCTTAGGGCCAACTATGTAAATCTGAACCAAATTGAGACATGTCAAGATTCTATAGCCTCAGGGTTAAGGCTTCTTTTGCTCACATTTCAAGAACATTTCATTCTCTTTGCAAAGACAGCACAGTCTCACTGGTCTTCTGGCCTTACGTATATGTAGCTAATATTAGTTTTATTTCAGGCTGAGGAAATCATTATTAAATTCAGTAACAGAACAGAAATATGGAGAATTGGAATCCGTCTCCCACTGGAAATAAGCTATCTGCTGCTGAGAATGTTTGCTTTGGGTGGTGGAGGGAGGTGCAAGCAGATGTAAATCCTATGTGATGTGCAATAAACCATTCTGCATTTTCTGCCCCAAAGACCAGTGTATCCAAAAGCCCTCCCTCCCTTCCTCCTCTCCTCTTTGTATTTTGTTATTGTTTTTAATTGAAAATAGATTTTTTTCCAAACAATGCATGATTATATTTTCCCCTCCTGTGTCCTCTCCATATCCACACTCACCCAAATCCACACCCTTTCTTGCTGTCTATTGTTAGGAACCAAACAGTTACCTAAAACAGAATAGTAAAGTAAAATAAAATATGATTAAATAAAAACAAACAGACCAGAATAAGATAAGAGAAATAAACAAATGGAAAAAAGAGTCAAAGAAAAATCACAAGAAACACATATAGATGCAGAGATACACATATTTGCTCTCACAGAACTCTTTAAAAACTCAAAATGGAAATCTATCACAAAACTAACTTACTGGTATTTTTGGATTTTTTTCTTTTTGTCTCATAATGCTTTGTCTGGGCTTCCCCCCCCCCCCCGTTTTCTTTCTTTCTTTTTTCCTCCTAACTTTACAGGTCTTTTCTTTGGTTTTTGGGGGGACAGTGTTTCTCTGTGTAGCCCAGTCTGGTCTGAACTAGTGGTCCTTTTTCCTCAGCTTCTGAAGTTGGCATTACACACACATAGTCTCAGAAGCCTGCCTGTCTCTCTATTATTCCTTCTAGAATTTCAGCATTATGGAGCTTAGCGCCCAAGAAGACAGCAGATCTGTCAACCAGTCAAGTCATTGTGAGCACATCTTGTTCTGTGTTGGGTTGCAGACCGCTAATTCTTCTTGTCTTCTTTTCACACAGGACTATGATGCCTTCTTTGAAGCCCGAGAAAATAATGCGGTTTACGCCTTTTTAGGCTTGACAGCACCACCTGGTTCAAAGGTAGGATTCCTCTCTTTCCTTCATTGTTGACTGTCTTGTTGCTGCTGTTTTTTAGCCAGTAAAAGTTCTCCCTGTTAAATATTCAGATTAAGTCTAGAGGAGTATGTGTTCTATGTACACTTAATCCTTCATAGTGTAGACGAATGTGCATAGAACACACTGTGTAGGCAGGAAGTAGAGTATTAAGTGGAACTTCTCCATCAAGCTGCCTGAGGCAGCAGATGTATATATCCATTCTCAAATAAGAGATTGTCAACATTAAACCTCCATTACTGCAGCTGTCATGCACAGATCTACGTGGGCATCAAGCATCTCAGTTTATGATCATCTCCTTTGCAGCATTTATTAGCTGTGTGTGAGAGTAAATGATAGAGTTAGCTCTTTGAGTATGATAAGAACATTCGAGTTACAAAACGGGTCACTAAATTGCCAGCTAAATTTGGTATTTTGTTCCTTGCCAAGAAAAATTAATTTTTCAAGTGACAGTGTTCCCAGGGGAGCCCAAATAAAGAAGGAAAGCAAAGCAAAATTGCCTGTCCAGTGAAATGCCCCAAAGCTATGGACTTGAAGTAGACCTTTGTCTTTTCCATTTGCTCTTTTTCCTACCAGCTCATTTAATCAAAATATGTTTCCTCTGTGGCACGAATCTGTGTTCCACTCTTAACAATAGATTTTATGTTCAGCAGTTTATTTAAACTCTAGTTCCTTCTTCAATATTGAGAACCTATAATACCATCTACGTTTTCCCCAAACAGGGTTTGTAAATATGTTTGTCTCACTATGAAGTTCTCCCTCCTTGTCAAACATTCCTTTCCCATGGATAAATGTTATATTTTAGGCTTTGTAAAAACTGAATCAAGTCAAAAGGAAAGTGGGGTTTTTTTGTTTAAATAATTAGTGAGACCCAAGTTAAGCCATTGAATTTAATGCAGATCAGAGGGAGTGCCAAAAAAGACAGTCTGTTTCCTTTGACTGATGACTTTCCCCCTTCAATTAAAGTTAGAATTCATTCACTCACCAAATATTTATCAGTTGTTGTTTGGCTCTTTTTTGGGGGGTGGGCACCACCCAGCTCCCAGATAAATCACACATAAAGTCTTATACTTAATTATGAATACCCGACCTTAGCTTGGCTTAGTTTCTAGCCAGCTTTCCTTAACTTATCTCATCTACCTTTTTTCTCTGGACTTTTCCCATTCTCCTACTTCTGTAAGTCTTACTCTTACTCTGTGGCTTGCTGTGTAGCTGGGTGGCTGGCCCCTGGAGTCCTCCTCCTCTGGATACTTCCTGATCTGTTCTCTCTCCAGATTTCTCCCTCTGTATATTCTCTCCCTGCCAGCCTGGCCTATCCTTTCTCCTGCTTTGCTATTGGCCAGTTCTTTATCAGACCACCAGGTGTTTTAGACAGGCACAGTAACACAGCTTCACAGAGTTAAGCAAATGCAGCATAAACAAAAGTAACACACCTTAAAATATTTTTCTGCAGTTGTGAAACACTGAAATTAATGGTGGAAAAACATAAAGTGTGATGTAATCCTTATAGACTTCTTAGAACCTAGTGAGTGTATATGTGCAAAAGATTATATAGTAAATGTGTATATAAGTAATTTTAATTCAATACTATGGTAAATTCTACACAACTATCACAAATAAAGTGCTGTAGGCATTCAGGAACGTAATCATGATTTCTTATTGAGGACATTAGAGACATTTTCAGTAGAAGGGTCATATTTGAGCTGTTGGAAATTTGCAAAATACTAAAATGACACTAAGTCATTTTTCCTAGGGACAACGATTAAAAGCACTGCATGGGGCACATAGCTGCACATGGTAGTCTTCCATTGAGGGAACAGAGTGTAGTCCAGTGTGGCTTCAGAATAGGGAGGGCATTTATTAACTGTGTGTGAGAGTAAATGAGAGTCAGCATTTACATTAAACAAAGGGTACAGTGTTAGGAGGCTGAAGATTGGCTCAGAAGCTGGAGACCAGGTTATGATTGCTGTATCTGGTAGCTTCACCTCTATCTGTTAGGCACCCAAGGTCACCGGAAAATCCGGGAAGGCAATGGTGTGGGTTTTGTTTTATCGTTTGCTTGTTCATTTGTTTGTCACTGTTTCACTTTGTCCCTAGCTAGTTTGGAACTCGCTGTGTAGATCAGGCTGGTCTCATATTGATATTGATCTGCCATCCTCTGCCTCATGTGTATGCATTGCCACATTGAATGCTGGTATGGTTATTTCAGTATTTTAAGATATGGTTTAATTTAACTTAATCTACATATTTTCCTTTATTTTCCATTCTTACTTTGAGACAGGATCTTATCCCAGTCAGCCTTGATCCTTCCCTGGTGATGAGATTACATATCCACTTTGCTACAAAAATTTGTCTTAAAATACTAAATTTAGTAGGAGTTCACAGCTATGCACTGTGAACATTAGAGGGATGCTATTTTATAGCCAGATTTCTACTTTAGGATGTTTTAGGAGTCCACAAAAACAATGGAGAGGGCCTTAAGGTGAAACAGCTTTAACAAAGAGAATGCTGGATTGAGAAGGCAAGAAGCAGAATCACATTATAAGCTTTGACAATTAACAAGATGCTTGTTCATCTTAGAACTGGAATGGGCTACAGGTCTTCTTGAGCTTTCAGCCTGTGATAAAACAAACTTACAAACTTAGCAGGGAGGGGGAGTTAGTCTTGAAAATGAGAAGGCACAATGTCTTCTGGTGTGATTGGTGGGCACAAGGAAAGGATTACAAACAGATGTTAATATGAGGGAAGGCTGCAGAAGTTCATATTTGAAGGTATTCTTCCTTCAGTGTGAGTGGGAAGAGCAATTGCCTGTGAATCCTGAGGAAAACTGAAATTACCTGTGAGGCTTGAGAAGAATTTTGGAACATTAGAATTATGAGGGGAATTGGAAGGATTCTGTTTTTGAAGATAAGCCAAGGGGTAGGCTGTGATCATGAGTGGAAGTGAGAATCCAACTCAGGCCAGAAAGTGTGAGGTCACAGTGCAGTTATTTGGTTTCTTATTATGGCTTTTTCTGTCATTATTTAAACCCAGAAGAAGGAATAAAATACAGTAGCACTGGATATTATGAAGGGTTGGTTAAAGGAAATTAATATATTGGGTTAACAAAAAGACATCTGGAGTGGATTGATTAAAGAGAAACTTTGAATGTTGGCACATTTTCCCAAGACTAAAAGTGATCAGTTTGATTTATGAAGACTATTTTTCTATTCTGGTCACTTTTTTTTAGTGACAACCACCATGGTATTATATCTGTAAGAAAGACTTAGCTGAATAAAAAGTGTACCAGATAAGAAATTCACATAGTAGTGGATGGAGAAATGGCTCAGCAGTTAAGGACACTTACTGCTCTTCCAGAGGACCTGGGTTTGGTTTCCAGCATACACTGTCAGGTGGCTCACAAGCAGATGTTACTCTAGCTCCACACCTCTGGCCTCTGAGGGCAACTGCACTCATTTACATGTGTGCACATACTCACATGCAGACACACACACACACACACACACACACACCTACACATAGAATTAAAAAAAATAAAAATAAATCTTACCAAAAAGAAATTCAGGTAGTTAATCCATATTGGAAAAGTATACTGAAAGTAAATGAAATGTAGTAAAATAAGATGCAATTGTAGTAAAATGTGAAATTAGTAAAAGTAAAACAAAATGGTAAGACTCTGTGCTGGGAAAGTATATTGAAACCATACTTTTGGCAGAATAAGCTGTTATTCTTCTTTGAAAATGAGAAAAGCAAATATTTGTCAAGAAACTCAAGAATATTACTCTACTCCTTAACCCAGAAATTTCACACTGAGCATTATATAGTCTGATGAAGTAATCTTAGATTTAGAAATGACTTTATGAATAAAAGTATGAATAAGAATATAATCAATAATGTCAAACTTTTGGAGATAAGTTAAATGTTTCAAAGGAGCATCAACTAAATTAATTCGTCAATGAAACTTATGGAATAAAATATGAGAATCATATAATTTAAACATACATTTTATGTATATGTCTGTTATCTATAATATTGGAAACAAATGGCCAACAATAGAGCCAACAAAAAAACTACTAGTCCATTTAGTGAGCTCATGTTGACATTTAAAAATATATCTCGGCTTCCTCTTATACAGTCTCATTTTCTATAGTTCTGTCCACTCTAGTCTGGAATCACTAATTGGAAATTCTAGAACAAACAACGTATGTCTTTTTGTCAATCTGAATAGTGTGATGAAATCCCTCACCATCCCAGTCCATTCCATACAGGATCTCAATTGCCCTTTTGCCTGGCACATCGGTCTGTAGGCACCACATGCCCAATGGCAGTAGAGAAGGAGGGAACCACAGTCACATAACTTTAACTAGAGACTATTGTTATAACGTACTATTATTAGTTATTGTTGGTAGTTTCTAACTATGCTTTTTTATGAGTTTATAAGAAAAAATCCATACTAACTAGGATGTCTGTGGTTTTAGGTGTCCGCTGGAAGTTGGAATATCTCCTGTATTGATAAGAGGGAGCTATTGTAGCTTATGACAGAAATATATGAAAATGAATTATAGATTTGTTTCTACTGGATAATTCTCTAATTCTATTCAAAACCTATGCATAGGACAAAAAGGAGCCTGGAAGGAATAGTAGCCAATAGAAATGACGTTCTCTCGTTCCTTATTTTCCAAATAACTAATAGTGCATACCCTTTAAAATGATTGGAAACGAATGCAGTAGAAAGCTTGCTACCTAAAAGAACTGCACTGAAAGTATTTCAATAAAGCATGTTCTTGTGGAAGACAGATCTGCTTTGTTATCCCTTCTGCATACTTGGTGTACTTAAGAGGAAAGAGGTACTACTAATTTCCTGTCTTTTTTTTTAATTCAAAAGTATTTCTTAGCACCAGCGGTTCTTACTTTGTAGTGAAAGTGATGACTTTAAGATAGGAAATAATAAAGTAGTTTAGACTCTGATGGAAAAGTAAATCCAGTGATACTTGTCTTTAAGGAGAAACTGATTGGGCTGCAAAAGGCTCTTGCAGTAACCTGTTAACATAGTTGAGAGTTACAGTTCGAAAAAGGTTTTCATTAATTTTGTCTGATTCATTATGTGGTGGAAAGTGGCCATGGAATCTGCCTCAGCTGTGGTATGTGAAACAATCCTATTTTCATTGAAAATAATCCATCCAAGAGATTACTAACCAAGATTAATAACACCTGACTTTGGACTTAGTTCCAGTCAAGAGGAGAAAAAGAAGAAAGAACTGATGCCTGTAATGAGTCGCGCACCGGGCTGCACATTTTGTATATATCCCTTTTCATCTTTTTGACCTTACGTCACTTTTATGAGCAAAGTGTCTGTAAATAATTCTACAGAAGAAACTGATACTCAAATAACTTACTTTGTTCAAGAATACACAATAGAGTGGCACAGCTGGGATCTGAATCCTGAATTACTTAGCTCAAAATCTGTGCAGGTATAGGATGAAGTTTGTATTTTATTCTTTTTAAAATTAGGATTTTATCATTATTATTGGTGTGTGTGTGTGTGTGTGTGTGTGTGTGTGTGTGTGTGTGTGTGTGTGTGATGAGAGGGCGCATTAGTACCACAGTGCACATGTGTAGACAAAAGGAGTGAGTTCCAGGATGTGAACTCAGATCATCAGGCTTGCATCATGGACAGCATGCACCTTTGCCTGCTGAGCTGCCTCACTGGTCCTACATTATATTTTATTCTTAAAGTTAAATATGAACTTGCTCTGTAGACCAGGCTGATCTCGAACTCAGAGAGCTCCACCTGCCTCTGCCTCTCCTGAGTGCTGAGATTAAACACGCCTGGTTATATGATGCATTCTAATGGACAGTTATCTAGAATGTAGAATACCCTTTTGTTTTAGATGCCCATCTCAGTAATTTCTTTCATTAGGAAAGACAGAGTGTGACTATGCAAGCTAGGCTGTTTCCCAATACTGCTCACTCAAAAGTGATGTGCACTTATGTGAAGTACTCAAAAGTGATGTGCATTTACGTGAAGAAACACTTGACAAGGATAGATACGTTATTATGTAACTGCTTCTCCAATTTCATGTGCTAGTTTTTATTTAGAGTTTTGTTTAATTTTTTAAGTATTTTGATAATTTCATACAACTATATGATGTATTTTGATCATATTTACCCCATTCCCTTGTCTCCCTCTCCCTGAACCTCTTCTTTCTATACAATTCCACTATTAGTTCTATGCCTTGTGTGTGACTCATTGAATTTCAAAAGGGGTTGCTGATATGAACATAGATGGGGAGCATACACCATTTAAGAAAATACCTTCCTTCACCCTCAGCAACTGTTAACTGCAAACATTGATGGTTAACTGCCGATATCTTCTCAAGGATGGATGGGGCCTCATAAGCCCCTCTCTTAATTCCATGAAGGAATGTTGTCAGACTCCCGTCTTCTATAGGTAACCACCCTGTGAGTTCATGAGAGGAGTGCAAAGGTCGTGATGTACCTAAAAGACATACCTCCCAATCCTTTTGCTCTTTTTTTCCCCACTCTCTTTTCCAAGGTGATTTTTCACACTTGGAGGGGTTGCTACAGATGTCTCATTTATGCCTGAGCATTCAACAGTCATTTTCCTTAGTAATTTTACAAGTTATTAACTGCTGTGCATTGCAAAAAGAAGCTTCTCTGACCAAGTTTATAAGCAACACTAATTATATGCTCATAAACACAAACATTTAGAAGGGAATTTGATGAATACAACATAACCACTTAGCGAAACAGTAGTAGGCTCTTCCTAATACCTGTGACCTCCCGGCCCATGGCTTTTTACCAGGATCACAGCCAGATATGAATTTCCTCTTGTGGAGCTGGCTTCCAGTCCAATCAGAAAGCTGTTGCTAACCCCCCATAAAAGTCACGCCGTCATTTTACCGGTGGTCCCATCTTGCCTGGAGAGCTGGTTGGTATACAGAATCCACAGCTGAGTAAGAATTTAATGCCTATTCTCTCCCAGCAGCCTCTATAGCACTTTCTGTCACGATGAAAGCTTCTGCTAATTATTTGAAAGCCTTTTTTCCTCTAGAAATAATTACCGTGCTTTTGAATAATCTTAGTAATTTGAACAAATTTATTTTAACCAAGATGCATAGGAGTATCTGCCTTCTGACATTTAAACGTATGTTTTGTTTGTTTTTTATTCCAGGAAGCAGAAGCCCAGGCAAAGCAGCAAGCTTGAATGTTATGTGTTCTTCCTTCAGCATCTTGAAAAATAACGTATCTCCATTGCTTTTATAAAACTCCTGGCTTCAAAAGAAATAGGCTTAAATGTTGAAATAATAGATTAGTTGATGTGCTCGCATGCAAACAAGCATAATAAAAATGTGAACATGGTGGTGAGAAAAGTGAGAGATGAAGTTAAAACTAAGTAGATATCATAGAATAGGATTGTTATCTGCCAAGATATCTTATGTTCTGTAAGGATTTTACAAAAAACCATATGCTTCTTTTTTGATATTACTGTGTAGTGTAAGGATATCTTCATTGCAACTTTGAGGAATTAAAAGAGGAGAAAGAGAGAGAGAAAGAAAGAAACTCTTATTCCGGAATTGCCTCATTAACTTTAGTGAACATGAATATTTTGATGTGATGTTACTGTTGCTGAAATGTATTTGCAGGTTATGTTTTTGATATGTTAGACATTGTAATTTCCTATGGTGATTGTGACATTCTCATTCTTACATAGGAGCAACTTATATGCTCCGAACCACAAATTTTCCAGGCTTCTAGATGTAACCTTTCATTGCATATTCAGTGATCAAAATAGTTGATTTCCCATAAGAAAATCATTGAATGCATTCTACTGACAGACTCCTTATCTACTTATACAGTTATAACAGAATCATGCTTCTAAATTGCTTGCCTCAGTAAAAAAATATGGACATGTCAGTCATGGAAAGAAGATTGCAATTAATTTTAAACTGGCCCTTCTTGCAAAGAGCTCAGGCTTTTAATTAACCATTATACAATATTGCCTCTCATTGTTAAAGATTTACTTTCCTTTGGTGTTTGCTAAAAGAAATCTTAGTGGCTCCCTTCTCCTGCTTTAACATAGCTGGTGATCATGAATGCCACTGTCCCCTGATAGCTGAACTTTTTAGACAGATTGTGTAAACACATTAGTCCAAGTGGAAAGAATTGCTAGCATGCTTTGATTTTGTCAGAAAGCACAAGTACCAAAGAAAAGGAACAACTTTTGAAATATTTTGAAAATAAGCATGACCCAAATCACTTAACCAGAAGATATTGATATTGTACCTTTGTCTTGTATTACTTTATTTTTCAAAGCAATCACCTTTTACTTCAAATGACTGTATCATATCTGCTGTTTGCAAGACTGTACTCTGCAAAAATCAAGCATATAATGAAGCCATAGCTTTGTTTACTGAAATTCAAACTTGATTTGATGCTTTCAAATAAATGTTTTTAGAAATTATGTGTTACTGGACTCTAAATAATATACAGTAATTTTGATGAGTAATTGTTATAGTTGGTTGGAAAGGAGAAAACAAAAAAACAAAACAAACAACAAACAATTTGAAGGCAATTTCTCAGTGTTTTAGTGACCTGAATTTTAGACTATGTATTGGAGTTGAAAGTATTCCATTTTTTTTAATCTTACAAAAATATTTCTGAGAGAACCCTGTTGAAAACAGAGTGCTTTTAATGGATTCTGGAGTGAGCAAACTAATTTTAGCTATTATATTTTCTTTAACATTGCTAAATGCAGCAGGTGATTCTTGTAATATGAACAATTTAACTTTTGTTTTGTATTAAATAATACTGTTTCAGACAGGCATTATTCAAAACTAGATGCATTGGTTGATGTTTCTATCAATGGGATAATGCCCTGAAATCAACTTAAATCTGTAGATGTAAAGTAAAAATTTGGATTGAATCTTCTTCAATTAAAGTATTTCATTTTGTCAACTGAGAAACATGCCTGATCGATGAAAAGGAAATACAATTCAGAGGATTAAGATGAGTTTTGAAAGAAACTCCACAGTTTGTGCCTGGGAAATAAAATTCTTGATTTTTTTTTATATTATGTTTGGCATATTTGTGTTAACAAATCAGACTTGGTAATTTGGTAATTTCACATTTTGGAGCTCATTTGCCTTTTAGAATTTTTGATTTTCAGAAAGTCCATTTTCACAAAACACTATAAATTGTTAATTGTGGTGTTAAAGGCAAACATTTCTTTGGGAATCTGATCATAGGTGAATAAAGAATTTTGAAACAAGGATCGTTTGGATTGGGAAAGACTTAAGTAAATACAGGGAGTTTGGGTGAAATCAGATTTTATTCATTATGTAAAAAGGAAAAAAATACAGTAGAATTCACATGGATTTTGTTAATCACTTGTTGGTGTTTAAAATACACCAAGTTCGTCATTAATCCTTTTCTATGTAACACAGATACTTCTTTTCTTCTGATGAATTCCAATAAAACCAATTAAGCGATTCCTGTTTGATTAATTTGAATCTTCTGGTCTTCTGCCCTCTTCCACAATTCCTGTTTCTGAATCTTACTAGGCATCCTGCTGTAACTAAGCTTTGCCTTCCTATACATGAAGAGGAACCATTCTTGGGGTTAGGGAGGTGACTCAGTTTTAGGGCACATAGGACTCTTCCAGAGAAACTGTTCTGTTTCCAGCACACACATGCAGCTCGCAACTGTCAGCAACTACAGTTTCAGGGCATCTGCTGCCCTCTTCTGGCCTCTACCGGCCCTAGGCATGCACACAGTACACCAACAAACATTCATACGCATAAAATAATATTTTTGAGCAATTCCTTAAATGTCTTTCAGCCATCTGAGTTTCCTCTGTTGAGAATTCTCTGTCTAGTTCTGTAGCCCATTTCTCAATTGGACTGTTGGTCGTTTGATGTCTAATTTCTTGAGTTCTTTATATATTCTGGATATCAGTCCTCTGTCACCTGTGGGGTTGGTGAAGATCTTTTCCCATTCTGTAGGCTGTCGCTTTGCCTTGTTGATCGTATCCTTCGCTCTACAAAAGTTTCTCAGTTTCAAGAGGTCCCATTGATTGATTGTTTCTCTCAGTGCCTGTGATACTGGTGTTATATTTAGGAAATGATCTCCTATGCCAATGCGTTCAAGACTACTTCCTACTTTCTCTTCTGGCAGGTTCAGAGTAGCTGGATTTATGTTGAGGTCCTTGATCCACTTGAACTTAAGTTTTGTGCACGGTGACAGATATGGATCTATTTGCAGCCTTCTACACGTTGATATCCAGTTATGCCAGCACCATTTGTTGAAGATGCTTTCTTTTTTCCATTGTACCCTTTTGGCTTCTTTGTCAAAAATTATATGTTCATAGGTGTGTGGGTTAATGTCAGGGTCTTCAATTCAATTCCATTGGTCCACATGTCGGTTTTTATGCTAATACCAAGCTGTTTTTATTACTGTAGCACTATAGTAGAGCTTGAAGTCAGGGATTGTGATGCCTCCAGAGGTTGTTTTATTGTACAGGATTCTTTTGGCTATCCTGGGTTTTTTGGTTTTCCATATGAACCAAAGGCTGAGGGGCCCCCAACTGGATCAAGCCCTCTGAATAGGTGAGACAGTCGATTGGCTTGATCTGTTTGGGAGGCATCTAGGCAGTATAACCATGTCCTGTGCTCATTGCATGAGTTGGCTGTTTGAAACCTGGGGCTTATGCAGGGACGCTTGGCTCAGTCCGGGAGGAGGGGACTGGACCTGCCTGGACTGGGTCTATCAGGTCGATCCCAGTCCTCTGGGGAGGCTTTGCCCTGGAGGAGGTGGGAATGGGGGGTGGGCTGGGGGGAAGGGGAGGGGGGCAGGAAGGGAGAGAACAAGGGAATCTGTGGCTGTTATGTAGAAGTGAATAGTATTGTAAATAAAATTTTTTAAAAAATAATATTTTTGAGCCGGGCGGTGGTGGTGCACGCCTTTAATCTCAGCACTTGGGTGGCAGAGCCAGGCGGATCTTTGTGAGCTCGAGTCCAGCCTGGTCTACAGAACGAGAGCCAGGAAAGACACAAAGCTACACAGAGAAACCCTGTCTCGAAAAACCAAAAAAAAAAAAAAAAAAAAAAAAAAAAAAAAAATTTTAAAAAAAGAATATTTTTGAAAGAGTAACCATTCTGTTAATGTAATTATTATTTTGCTGCAATTGTTTTTTTTTAACATGTTCATTGAGATACTTTATATACTTAGAATTTACCCAGTTAAAAATATAAAATTCCGTGGCTTTTGCCACGGAATGTGTGAAAGACTTCAACATCCGACATCCTTGCCTATTAGTTCTTACTCCCTCAGCAATGCGCAACCAGAAATTTAATTTTGAACTGTATGGACTTAATAGTTCTGCAAGTATCACATAAATGGAACCATAAAGCGTTTGATTTTGGGTTAATGGTTCCTTTGGTTACCATGCTTTTGAATTTCATCTATGCTGCATCATGTAGTAAGTCATTGGGGAATACAGCATCCATTTTTATATTGTCAAGTAATATTCCATTGTATAGCTAGAACCACATTTTTGCTTCATAAATCATGTGGTGTATATTTTACATGTATCCATCTTTGTTTATCATGCATAATACTATGAGTGCAAAGGTACATTTTTGTTTGAGCACCTGCCTTCAATTCTTTTGCATATATGTGCAGATGTGGTTTGTGTGGTAGTTCCGTTTAACAATTTGAGTAACTACCAAATATTTTCAAATGATCTTTACTATTTTATATTCCTACTAGCAGCGTGTGAACTTAGTAAATTCCCTAATGCTGGGGAAAAGTTTGTTGTTTTATCTTTCTTTTTATTATAGCCATTGTAGATGCTAGTATATGGCATCTTATTAGAGCTATGGCTTATATTTCTTTAGTGGCAAAATATGTGGACCATCCTTCTATACAGTTATGGCTGTATGTATATCTTTTTTGGAAAAACGTCTTTTCCAGTCCTCTGTTTAATTTTGATGTCTTTATTCTTGGATTATAATAATTTCTTCTATAATAAGATTACTTGTCTATCATTGTAGACATGATTTGAAATGTTATTTTTCCATTCCATGGGTTTTTAAATTTCATTTCTTGAAGGTGGATATTTGAAGTTCAAGTCTTTAATTTTTAAGTCAGTCAGTTTACATATGTTGATCTTTTATTTCTTTCGCTATTGCTATTATAACTAAGGGGACAATACTAAACCAAGTTCATGATGATACTATTTCTATATTTTCATGGAATACTTTTATGTTGTGCTTTGAACACTTATATGTGTGATATGTTTTGAATTACTTTTTCTGTATGATAGAATATAAATTCAAGGCCATTTTATTTTGCATGTGGATTTTCAGTTGTCCAAGCACCATTTGCAAAAAAAAAAAAACAAAACAAAAAAACCTTTTTATCCTTAATAGAATTTTCCTGACTTTTGTTAAAGCTGAGGTAACAATAAGAATATATTTTTTAAAAGTTATTCCTACAAGTTATGTAATTATGTAGCATTATGTTTTATTATGGTGTTCAAGAAACTGAATGCTGTGTAGTGTGGAATGATCAAGCTAATTAATATAACTATCACCTTAAAATTCATTCTTCCGTCATAACTGTAACTTCACTGTTTTCCCCAGATCTTTCTTGCCATGCCTTCCACCACCACCTCCCAGCCTCTGGTAACAGCCATTCTCCTGCAGGCCTATGCATTTGATTGTTTTAGATCCACATATAATTGAAAACATGCAGTGCATAGTTTTCCGTACCTGCTTTCTTTCCCTCAGCTCATCCATGCTAATGAGAATGACGATTTCCTTCTTTTTAAAGACTGAATAGTTTTGCATTGTGTATACACAACACATTCTCTTTATCTGTTTATTCATTGATGGGTGCATAGATTGGTTCCATTACTTAGCTACTGTAACTAATGCTACAGGTTATAGTATATTTCTGAATAATTAATCCTATTTCCCTGTCAGTGTGCTACATGTGTACATATGACACTACTTCACTATTTCTGGGGTTTCCTGTTCAATTTAACTTTTTTCAGGTATTTCTGAAAGATTTTTTTTTTGTGAACTAATGGGGAAAATATTACAAAGTAAAATCTTTTATTTTATTATTAATTACATTTATTTATTTATTTTGCATCCCAATCAATTTCCCCTCCCTTCCCCCCTCCTATTCCCTCTTCCCACCTCCCTCTTCCTCCCCCGATCCACTCCTCCTCTGTTTCTGTTCAGGAAGTGGCAGGCCTCCCGTGGATATCAACAAAACATGGCATAAAAAGTTGTGGTAGGGCTAAGCACCTCCCCTTGTATAAAGGCTGGGCGAAGCAACCCAGCATGAGGACTAGGTTCCCAAAAGCCAGACAAAGCATTAGGGACAGCCTCTGCTCCCACTGTTAGACAAGTAGACAAAGCTACCCAACTGCTACATACATGTAGAGAGCCTACATCAGTCTCATACAGGTTCCCTGTTGTCTGTTCAGACCCTGTGAGCATCTATGAACCCAGGTTAGATGTTTCTGTGGGTTTTCTTGTGGTGTCCATGACCCCTCTGGCTCCTACAATCCTTCCTCCCTCTCTTCACAGGACTCCCAAGCTCAGCCTAATGTTTGGCTGTGTGTCTCTGCATCTTTTTCTATCAGTTACTAGATGAAGCCTCTCTGGTGACAATTGGCGTAGGCACCAACGTATGAGTATAGCAGAATATTGTTAGGCATCATTATATTTACATTTTTTCCCAATTGTGTTTGATTCTATCCTAGATCTCTAGGCCATCTAGCCTCTGGCTCCTGGTACTCCAGGCAGTGTGAGGGGTGGGCTCACTCTTGTGGCATGGGTCTCAGGCTGGACCAGTCATTGGTTGACCACTCCCACAATCTCTGAGCCACCCTTACCCCAGCACATCCCATAGGCAAGACAGACTGTAGGCTCAATGTTATGTGGCTGAGTTGGTGTCCCAACCCTTCCACTGGAAGTCTTGCCTGGTCACAGGAGATGGTCAGTTCAGGCTATGTATCTGCTATTGCTAGCAGTCTTAGCTGGAGTCATCTTTGTAGATTCCTGGGAGTTTCCCTTACATCAGGTTTTTATGTTTCCATAACCCTAACTCTGAAGCAATCAGTAGGTAATGATTTTAAAACCTGATTCATTAAAAAATTTTTTTAAGAAATATGTTGAGTAAGGCTAGTGTTGAAGATATATAGTGGAGTTTGTTGTTTCAAAACACCGTGCAAGTGTCTTCTGCAATCCTGTATTTGAGTAACAAAGAATTAGCTGAGAAACTGGTAATTTCACATACTCGGTAGTTTTAAAAGTATTTATTTTTGTAGGGATAATCTTTTTGCACACTGTGTGAAGATGTCTCTGTTTTCTCTCACCTGCCTAAGGCACCTTCTGATTGGTTTAATAAAGAGATGAATGGCCAATAGCTAGGCAGGAAGAGGATAGACAGGATGTCCAGAGAGCGATAGGAACTCTGGGAAAGAATCTGAGGTGGTGGGGGTTGGGGGGTGATTCACCAGCCAGATGTGAGAAAGTCAGATATATGGATATATGATACTGAGGAGGGGTAAGAAGTCACGTGGCAGAAAGTAGATTAATGTAAATGGATTAATTTAAGCTTCAAGAGCTAGTTGGAAACAAGCCTAAGCTAGGGCTAAGCCTTTAAAATTAATGAAAAGTCTCAGTGTCACTCTTCGAGTGGTCCAAAGAAAGACTTGCTGCATATTTTTGTATGTTTGTGTGTGTATGTGCTACATAGGTGCATGTGCCAGAGGAAGACAGAAGAGCAAGTCATATCTCTTGGAGCTGGAGTTTCGGGAGGTTTTTTGCTGCTGGGAACCAAATTCAGGTCCTTTGCAAATGCAGCAAAATCATCTATTTTGTCTGTCTGTCTGTCTTCCTACCTATCTATGCATAAACTTAACTTTTGAGCCATCTCTGAAGCCCTGCTATTCAGTATTTTAAACTTTTTGTGTCTCAGATATCACTGCTTTCTTCTAACTTAAAGGCTGATAGATTGATGCTTGAATCACACTATAAAAATTAAACCAATTAACTGTAGAGATGCATGGTTAGATGGTTACATTAGATAGGTGGGTAGGTAGGTAGAGCTAGCTAGCTACCTACCTACATAAATGATGTAATATACGTAGACATTTGTTACTGATTTATTTCTGATTGATTTAATTGTTAGCCTTAATACTGGATCATTATTTCAGGTATAGGCTACTGAAACATAGAACTGTTGTGTAAATAAGGTATGATTAATGAAATACATCAGATCTATTAATTTGTTTCTATTATAGTAGATTTGTTTTATATTGATATGTTATAGTACTGTCATTTTCCAGGACTGTTTTTATGATACACTCTAACTTTAGTGTGACATCTCCTTCACTGAAGGAAAACTGAACAAGTCACATCTGAACTATATAGCTAGTTACTCCCACCTACAATCTCTAAGGATATAAAGAAGCTGTAAATTAAATACAAACTATTTTCTACAACCCATTTGAGAAACCCAAACTTTACTGTGTTACAATCTCCAGTAAGGAGTCCATTTTATGTATCATGGCTTTAAATATATGTCTAAATAAACAGAATTTGTGAATATCTATCTATCTATCTATCTATCTATCTATCTATCTATCTATCTATCTATCTATCTATCATCTATCCATGCATCCATCCATCATCTATTTTGTCTGTCTTCCTACCTATCTATGCATTTGTATACATACATACACATCCTCCTACATGTATTTGGTTTGTAATTGATTTCTAACTTATTTTTATTGGCATATGCTCACTGTACACTGTAATGGGTTGCATAGAAGTATATTATGTATTTGATCATACTTGCTCTCTCCAACCCTCTCCCTTTACCCTCTTCCTCTTCCTGCTAGTTCCTTCCCTTCCCCAGTTTCACTTCTACTCTTCTACTTTCATGATGCATATCCCCTGAATAATTGTGTCTACACAAAATCCAGTGTTTCTGATGGAATTAAACAAATGTGTAATATTTGCCTTCCTGGGTCTCACTTATTTTACTGAGTGTGATCGTCTTCAATTGTACCCCTATTCCTGAAGATGACATTGCTTCATTATTTACTACTGACATTTTCTCTCTATATTCATCTGTTGATGGACATGTGACTAACTTTTATTGTGAACAGGGCTGCAAGTTAACACAGACATGCAATATCTCTGTGGTGTATTGACTTAGGGTGTTTCTTTGTAGGAAGAGGTTTTTTTTTTTAGTTTATTTTTAAATTATGTGTATTTGTGTGTATGTGCTTATGAATACAATACCCACAGAGCATGTATGTATGCAAGTATATGTAATGCTTAAATTAGGGTAAATATACATATGCACTAAATTATTTCTTTATGGCAAACACTTGAAAAATACTTTAAATACAGTATCTATATCGGAAGACACTGCTCTATGTAGTAGCATACCATGACATATTACTTTTGCCAAACTATGTTATATGAATTAGTCAACATCTCCCCATTCTGCCCTCCTCCAAGTCTCTAGTTCTGTTGTCTCAATTCCAGTTGTGCTAACTTTTTTTAACCATTGCATCTTTTGAAAAAGTATTTTTTGAGATTATAGCATAATAACAACATTTCCCTCTTCCTCAACTCTCTAGAAAATTTCCCTTGTACCCCTCCTTTCTCTTTTTCAAATTCATGGCCTCTTTTTCCATTAAGTATTACTGAATACTTATGTATAACCAACAGCTCTTTAACTGCATTTACAACCCACTCAACAAAAGGGAACTCATTCCTAGTACTAGAAACCTTGGCAATTACCCAGGGCTAGTGAGGTCATTGTTCTTGGAGGCGGATCTACAACCACTAGTTTATTAACCCAGAATAGTCCCTAACTACATTCTAAATATGTTAAACTTTATTAAGGTTTCATTTTTAATTTGTATGTGTGTGTGTGTGTGTGTGTGTGTGTGTGTGTGTGTGTGTGTGTGAGTGAGTTTGTTCACATGTGTCTCTGGAGGCCAGAGGCATTGATCTCCCTGGAGCTGAAGTTACAGGCCACTGTGAGCCACCTGATGTGTATACTGGAAACTGAAATCATGCCCTCAGCAGGAGCAGTATATTCACTTAAACATTGAGCCATCTCTCTAGTACCAATCTTTTAAAATTTTATATATATATAATGTGTATGAGAGAGACAGTGGGGGGGAGGAGAGAGAGAGAGAAAGAGAGAGAGAGAGAGAGAGAGAGAGAGAGAGAGAGAGAGAGAGAGAGAGAGAGAGAGAGAGAGAGACAGAACATGCTGTCATGCTGTCCTACGTGTGTGGAGGTCACAGATCAACCTGAAGGATTCTCTCCACTATGTGGGTCCTGGGAATTTCACTCATCAAATTGACCACATTTGTGTCTGTCCATCTTACATCCGCTGTTCCCCTGTTAGAATCCCTCCCTCTCAGGTTTTGTTGCTTTTCTGTTGCTATGATAAAGTAACATGGTCAAGGGCACTTGAAGAAAGAGTTTATTTGGGCTTCTAGTTCCAGAAGGTTATAATTCATAATGATGAGTCCATCATGGTAGATGATCACTGGGATCAGGAAGCTGAGAGATCACATCTTCAACCACTAACACAAGCAGAGAGCAAACTGCAGAGAGGTAAGCTTAGGAACTCTCAAAGCTCGCTCCCCATGATGTACTTCCTTCAGCAAGGAGACAGCACCTCACCAAGCGGCACCAGGAACTGGGGATGAAGTGTTCATGTACCCGAGCCTATGGTGAACAGTTTTTATTCAAACCTCCACATTCTACTCGCTGACCCCTAGGGGCTCATGGCCATACCACAAAGCAAAATGAATGTTAGTTCCACTTCAGTTATTCCCATACTCTTTCACAGTCTCAACACCGTTTGTCAGTCCTGTCTTCATTTAAGCTTCAGAGTTTTTTTTTAAGTGCTTTTACCTCATTGTTGAATTTAGTTTTTAAATACTGAATTGTCTTTGTCATTTCATCCAGTCATATATTTGTGTTTTCTTGTCCTTCACTCAGCTGATTCTTATCTCTTTAAGAACATTGTGCTGTTTTTGTCTTCTTTAATTTCCTTGAATTTTTGATGAAATTTATGACTGTTTTTTTTTTTTAAATTCTGTGTCTTAGGTTTATATAGGTAATTCTCATTGGAGAATATGGAGGCAGTGGGTTTGGGGAAAGGGGCATACTGTCTTGGTCTTTTGTATTTGTATTTTTGTGGTATGACTTGGGCATATGAACTTTGTTCATTGGTTGTACATCTATGTGACTTTCTAGCCTGTCTCTGATAAGTGGAAGTTTGGTTTGCTTTGTTTCAGATCAGATATGAAGAGTTGGTAGGGCAATCCTTCCGATACTTGGTGTTCATTTTTGATTGGAAGGCTAGGAGTGATTCCAGTTCAGTGGTAACCAAGAAAGTATGTGAATGAGACAAGTGGCTGGATCTGCCTGGGAGAGTAACAAGCTGAACTACCGGAACTATTCCTAAGAGTGTGAGGAGGGCACAGGTGAAGTGGAATCTTGAGCCCTCACCAGGCCAGCACACAGACTGTGCACCTGGAGCTAAACCTGGGGGGTTGGGCAGGGAACAGGTCAGTAAGGTTCTGGGAATTCACAAGGCTGGATGGGTGAGTGACTCAGGCTAAACCTGGGGTTTGACGGTTGGGGGTGGTGAGACTCCCCAGACTGTGTTGGAACACTGGCTGCACAACTGGGCCTAGGCCTGGAGTTTGGGGATGCTTCTGCAAGGTCAACGTTTTGGAATGATACATGTGGATATGATTGTGTCTCTGTGTTTGCCTCATGTCACAGTTTGCTTCCTTGTTGCTGTTATAAAACACTGAACAAAAGAAACTTGGGCAAAGGGAGGTTTTATTTTAACTTACAGGCATAGCCAATGATCAAGGAAAGCCAAGGCAGGAATCTGGGAACAGAAGCAGAGGCCAAGGAGGAATACAGGCTTGCCCAGCTACCTCTCTTATACAGCCAAGGTCCACCATAGGCTGGGTCCTGCCACATCAATCATTAATAAGAAAATGTCCCACAGTCAGGCCAGCCTAATGGGGGCAGTTCCTCAAGTGAGTTTCTGTCTTTCCTGATATGTCTTGATTTGTGTGAATTTGACAAAAAATAACCAACACAATGGCTTTTGCTGAAATTTTTGAGGTTTTCAGTATATACAATTGCATTTATCAGCATGACAAAATGACTTATTTTCCAATTAAGATACACTTCATTTCTTTCACTAAATTAATTTTTCTTGCTAGACATCTAGCACTGTGTTGAATAAAAGTGCTGAGAGCACACATCCATTTTTGCCGTGTTGCAGGTCTTATTTCAGTTTTTCCCATCTAGCACAATGTTAACCACATGGGAGCTTGTTATAAAAGACCTTGCTTATATTCCTTCTATACTTAATTTAACATTTTTATCATGGTAGGATGTTGATTTTATCAGCTGCTCTGTGTGTATGTGTTGGAATCATCAAAAGTTTAAAAATTTACTTTGTGCCAGGCAGTGCTGGTGCATGCCTTTAAGACCAGCACTCGGGAGGTAGTGGCAGGCAGATCTCTGTGAGTTCGAGGCCAGTCTAGTATACAGAGTGGGTTCCAGGACAGGCACCAAAACTACACAAAGAAGCCCTGTCTCGAACCTCTCCCCCCCTCAAAAAAAAACAAACTTACATTTTGTGTGTGTGTGTGTGTGTGTGTGTGTGTGTGTGTGTGTGTGTGTGTGTGAGAGAGAGAGAGAGAGAGAGAGAGAGAGAGAGAGAGAGAGAGAGAGAGAATGCACAGATGCTGCAGTATGTGCTATAGTGAGCAAGTTGAAGTCAGAAGACAACTTTTGGAAATTGGTTCTCATCTTTTGCCATGTAAATCCTGGGAATTGAACTCAAGTGCCTTTACCTGCTTAGTGATCTTGCAGGCCCAATCATATGATTTTGTCTTTTATTCTGTTAATGTACTGTATCATATTTACTGACTTATGTATGGCGAACAACCTTATCATCTCTCTGATAAATTTCTCTTGATCTTGGAGTTGTTAGATTGGATTTGGTATAATTTTGGTGAACATTTAATTTTTAAATTATTTTATGTGAATGGGTGTTTTGTCTGCATGTATGTCTGTGCAACAGATGAGTCCCTTCTGACCATGGAGGCAAGAAGGTGTCCAATTCTGGGAATTCCAGACCACTGTGAGTCACGAAATGTGCTGGGAATTGAAACGGGGTCCTTTGCAAGTACTTTTAACCACTGAGCCATCTCTTCAGTTCCTGTAAAATCTATGTTCATCAAGATATCAACATGTTTGCCGGGCGGTGGTGGCGCACGCCTTTAATCCCAGCACTCGGGAGGCAGAGCCAGGTGGATCTCTGTGAGTTCGAGGCCAGCCTGGGCTACCAAGTGAGTTCCAGGACAGGCGCAAAGCTACACAGAGAAACCCTGTCTCGAAAAACCAAAAAAAAAAAAAAAAAAAAAAGATATCAACATGTAATTTTTTTTCCTTTGTTGTATTCTTTCATGAATTTAGTTTCAGGATGATGTTGGCCTTGTTGAATGAATTTGGAAGATTTCTTCCCCTTCACTTTTTGTGAACAATTCAGAAATAGGTTATAATTGCAGTGTTGATCTGTTTAAGCTGTCTTTTGTTGTTATTTGTTACATTTCTGGATACTGAACCCAGGGCCTTGATAGTATGTGTTTTTCAGGGTTTTTTTTTTTTGAGAAACAGTAATGATTTTTATTTGAAATATGCCCACTCTTTTAAATGTAAGCATTGTTTGCTATATGCTTTCTTCTCAATGTTGTTTTTCCTGTATCCCAAACGATTTCATAAATTGATTTTCCAATTTCGCTTTACTATAGAGTTTTTAAAGTTTCCTTGTTGACTTTTTATTTGATCCATTGGTTGTTCAAAAGTAGACAGTTTGATTTACATGCATTTTTGTCATTTCCAGACTTTTCAAGCAATTTATTCCTAGCTTTATTTTTATTGCATAGAAGTTAGAAAGGGTACTTACAGGGCTTTTCAAAAAATATATTATGACTTATCTTGTAGTCTGTGACATTACCTATCTTAGATAATACAATTCACGTGGAAAAATGTGTATTTGGCAGTGATGAGAGGTGTGTGCAGTATATGTTAGGTACTTTTTGAGTATAGTTTAATTTCAGTTTGGTTGTTAGTTTAGTGTCTGGATGATCTTTCCATTGCTAAAAGTAGAACATTAAAGTCATATATTATTACCATATTGTAGTATATCCCTCCTTTAATGTTTATTAATATTTGCTTTATATATTCAGGTGATATGATATTGAGTTCACATGTATTAAGTATTATTTATTCTTGCTGACTTGCCTCACTTATTTTCCCATTTTCTGCTTTTCATTTAAAATCCATTTTATCTGATACTACTGTGACTAGTCCTGCTTTCTTTAAGATTTCAGTCCATGTATGTTTTTAGAGATGAGGTATATAATACATATATCTCGGTGAAGTCACTCTGTGCTTGTTAGAGAATTGAACAATGTACTTTAATGTGACTTCAATAGAGAAGTTATTGCTGAATCTATAATTCTAGTTTTATTTTTGTTTCTTTCTTGTGTTTCAATCTTCCTTTATAATTAATTTATTGACTCCAGTGTCATATTGATTGCTTATTTATCATTTTTGCTTTTTCTCTTCCCTCTGTGACCTCATCCATAACTCTAGCATTTTTATTACCTCCTCTCATCATTTTATGACCTTATACTTAGAGGATGTAATAGTTTCCTGTGACTTCAAAAACAAAGTACCACAAAATATGTAACTTAAGATAACAGACATGGCTTTCATAGTTCAGAAGGGCAGAAGTTTAAAGCAGTGTACCTCAGGAAGACCACAGGAAAAGGAGATTCTTTGCCCATTTTCAGCCTCTGTTGGTACAAGCAGTTAATTCAGTCTGCCACTTTATTCCTTCTCCTTTCCCTTCTGATTTGTCTTCCTCTTCCTCACTCTTACAAAGGTGTTTGGAAATCAGTGTTAGGATTCATTTAGTTCATTGCATTATCTTAAATAAAAAAATCCTGAATTACATCTATAAAGACCCTTTATCCAAATAAGTTAACCTTCCTAAGTTTCAGAGAATAGAATGTGTGTGTGTGTGTGTGTGTGTGTGTGTGTGTGTGTGTGTGTGCTTGTGCACATGTGCGTGTGCACACATATATGAGGGGTGTCACCTTTCAATATGTTACTGGAGAGTCTCTTCCCAGCAGATGGCTTTTAGGTTGTTGCATCTGAAAAACTAGTAGAATGTTTATACTACCCAGATTAAGTATCTTATGGATAGCTCCAGTGAATATTAAGCAAACTAGACTCCTCAGTTTTCTTAGTTTGTATCTGAAAGCTGTGAGAATAGATCTTCAGGAGAAAAAATTTATTTGCACATGGTATGCATATTTTCCTAAGGGAGAAACTGATTTTTTTTCACTGTGGCTGCTGTTGCTTTCTACTTACTGGTTACTGGGTTCACAGTTGTTTCCCACCATTCATTTATTGAACTTCAGAAAATCTTCCATATCTTCATGTTCACAGTTAAATAGTTTAGAGCCTCTCTGGGAGTGGCCCAATCTTACACGAGGAAAAAAACAAAAAACAAAAAAAAAACCCCCACAATGCTGGCCTGTAACCTGTAGTGATCCGAAAAACCAGAAAGCACAGTCTCTGTGTCAAATCATTCATGAGTCTGAACCAGTCTCTGTAGCAATCAGTCCCAGACTTTCAAGACTTCATGAGTAAGTGCCTACTTCCCTGACTGTTGTTCTTACTTGGAGAAAATCAGTTATCACATAGGATTGCCTACTTCTACTTAGCCTGCTTCCAGCATCTTAAAGCCAATAAATGTCAATTGGTGCAAAGCTGATCTTCCCTTTAGCTTACAAAATTTTCCATTCTTTCGCCTGCTTTTGAAAATCTCTGTAAAATACAAGTGAAAATGCCCAGCTCCTAACAAGTTCTGAATAATGAGGCTCTCGTTGTTCTCATTGGATGGCTTCATTTGGTTTCTCTGGAGGCATGGGAAACTTTGAAAGGTTGCCTTACTCTGAAGGAGGAATGGGGCTCTGTGAGGCTACCTTCAGCTTCATCCTCCTAGACGCACATGACAGAGTGCTGGGCTTCTCTAGAAAATCTTTTCAAATAAGATGAACCCTTCATTTCTGATCTCATTACCCCTAAAAGTAGCTAGTTTTCAAAATGTCTATTCCTCTCTCTTACTGGGAATTTTTGCCTAAAAGGAGGCTGAAACTAAAATGGAGATATGGCTCAGCGGTCAGGAGCACTTGCTACTCTTCATGATGACCGGGATTCAGATTCCAGCATCCATATGGCAGCTCACCACAACCTTTAACTACAATTCCAGGGGATCCAATGCCTTCTTGCCTCCAGAGCACTGAACATGCATGGTGGACAGGCACACATGCAGGCAAAACACCCATACACACATAAAATAAAATCTTTTTAAAAGTCTTAAACCATAGAACTTCTTTTTATGGAACCACACTTCTGATTCCCCTTGGTGCTTTCTTGTCTTCCTACCTTCTTTACTTAGGAAGAAGTTTCAAATCTGGATCATTCATTAGCTGTGTAGTCTTTTGCAAATTTCTATTTTGCAACTCATTTCACTCATACATAGACCGTGAATTGAGAGGGTTAGATGAATTTGTCATGCAAAGTACTTTAGAACAGGGCCCAGCACATAGTATTTAAGAAATGTTGACTATCAACTGATGTTGTCTTTTTTGGAACTAGCTTCTTTGTACTAGATAAAAGACACACCCTCACAGCAGACATTGTGATCTTTTAGCTTTTACAATCTTTCTATTTCTTCCTTCCCCAAAAAGTTCTCTGAGCTGTGGGTGTATGAGTTGTATTGTAGGTGTATTACCTGGGGCTGGGCACACGACAGTCAACTGTTTTCTGTACTTTGACTAGTTTTTATGGCTTTCTATAATGATCTCCATCTGCTGAGAAAAGAAACTTCTTTGATGATGAATGAGAGCTACATTTATCTGTGGGCTGAAGGAGAATATTTAGATTTTTTTGGGAATTACTGATTCTCACAAGGTCTCACCCCTAGATGAGGAACTAGAGGCAAGTGATGACTGCTGAGAAAGGAAGGATCAATCTTTCCTGGGGATGAACTCCCTAAGAGCTTATACAATCGCAAGTTGTCAACCCTAAAAACTTAGGCACACAAGTAACACTAAATGAACACAGCAGGCTGTATTTATATGTATTCACACAGGCAATAGGAATAATGATAATTTTTTTGTTTTTGTTTTTGAGACGGTTTCTCTGTGTAGATCTCACTCTGTAGACCAGGCTGGCCTCGAACTCACAAAGATCTGCCTGCCTCTGCCTCCCAAGTGCTGGGATTAAAGGCGTGCACCACCACTGCCTGGAGGCATAATGATATTTTAAAAAGAACTTTCCCAGGGAAAGCTATCAAGGCAGGCAGGACTCCTTGGCAATTACTGTCAGGGAAATCACTGTACCTTGTGAATTTGTTATTATTATTCAACAAAATTTGGCATTGTTGAAAGACATGATAAAGTGTTGGCTGATACTATTTTTAAGGGAGTCCACAGTAATAACTTGTTATTAGTGTTATGAGAGAAGTGGACATTAGATTATACCTGAATCACAAAGGAAGATGAAGCTACATTCTGTTAGGGAGACATCACCAAGACCAACATGAGGGACTTAAACCTGAAAGATCAATAATTCATTGTCAACAGATGACGTGAGGGTGTATGGACTGAAATGTAGGAAAATGGCAAGAAAATGCAATGCTGATGCATTTAGGAAGCTACAAAGAATGCAGTAGAGGTCTTGAGGGAAAGAGTAGCTGTAATTAAAAAGTAGGAGCAAAGTGATCCATAGTTGCCAGTTTCTGAGAAGGTGTACAGAATTTGCATTTTGACCTGTATTTCTCAGATGTTACTGTACTTGAGAATCATCAGGAGTGTCTCAATTAAATTTCTATGTCTTTACCCCAGCTTTGAAAATATAAGAAAGGGTTTAGGAATCTGACTATTTAGTAACACTCTAGATAATTGTGAGGAATTTGATTTTTCTCCATTATGTAATTTCAAACTCTGTTGTAGATTGTTAGACTTAAATAAACTTACCTTTAATAAAAACCCTTCTAAAGCCATTGTTGTTGGTCTTGGTTGTGCATTTAAAATATTACAATTTGGACCATGACATCATAGTTTTACAACTTTCAACATTCAGTCAAAATTGAAAGCACCAATCTAGCAATACTGTGATTGACAAATATTATGATGGTAGAAGTGGACAATAAGGAGTTGAGATATATTCCCAAGAGTATGGATTAAAATAATGAGGCTATGGAGGAAAGCAGTAGCTGAAGAAGCAGAGAATAACTGAAATGCTAAGACCAACGCATCTAGGGCTTGGTAGTTCATTTCGTATGGAGTCGACTCTATGGTTTCTGAGGTGAAGTTTGGGTAAATAAATTTGCCTGTCAACGAAAAGAAATGAGTGGATAAACAGATTGGAAGAAGTCCACCATTGTGTATCATGTAGGAAATAAGAGGTAATCTGAAATTATTTTCAGGTATTGGTTCCCATATTTTAATGTATGAAAAACCAGCTGAGAATGTTAAGAAAGGAAGTTATTCTTCTTCCTGTGTTTCTTTTGTATGAGGATTTAGGATGACACACAGTGTTTTTGTCTTTAATTTTATGGAAATTGACCATTATTGGTATGCAAGCCTGTGTTAAGTATAGTGACAAACATTTAAAAAATAAAGCAGAAAGCAAACTGAAAATTGCACTAGAAGTCTACTTAAGCCCATAGTCAGTTACTAGTGATTTTGTTTAAAGTTTCATGTTGATGGATGCTAGTACGTTTTTATAGTGTTCACAGCTGGACCTGAAGAGATGGTTTAGCAGTTAAGAATAGTTGCTAGTCTTTCAGAGGATTCAAGTTTGGTTCCCAGTACCCATGCTGGCCAGTTCCCAGCTGCCTGTAACTAATAGGGAATCTGACACCTTCTCTGGTTTCTGTAGGCATGCACATGTGTGTGTATGTTTGGGCACCGCCCTCTCCCAAACCCCCAACACAGAGAGCGAGAGACAGAGAGACAGAGAGAGAGACAGAGAGACAGAGAGAGACAGAGACAGAGACAGAGATGAGAGAGAGAGACACACAGAGAGAACAAAATCAAATCTTTAGAATGTTCAGTTTAAAATCATTTTAATGAAACATGCCTTTAATCCCAGCACTCGGGAGGCAGAGCCAGGTGGATCTCTGTGAGTTTGAGGCCAGCCTGGGCTACCTAGTGAGCTCCAGGAAAGGCACAAAGCTACACAAAGAAACCCTGTCTCGAAAAACCAAAAAAAAAAAAAAAAAAAAAAAAAGAATAGGAGTCCAGTATTTTGGTGGTACTTTAATGGAGTAGTTCTTTTACAGTTAAGAATACATGATAGATTTACCATTTATCAAAATTGTCCATTTTCTCCATCTTTAGGAACTTCAGAATTTCCTTGTTCTCTTTGGCATCATGGAAAGTCATAAAATCCTAAAAATAAAATTGTAGTTAATTAGTTCTGATTATTCTTAATTACAAATTAAATTCATGTGTTGTCTGCTAATTATTATGCCCAGACTTTTGCAAACTTCCATTAGCTAAGAAAGGTGAATAATTTCCCCAGAGTACCAGTTATTGCATATTATAATGAATGATAAAAAAATATACCTAATTATACCTCGCCAAGAAGTGACAATCTTTTTAGTATTAAATACCAATTGTCTTGTTGTTAGAAACACAATTAAGTTATTCTGTAGATAAGTAAGCCTGAGTTTCATACCTCATACATCAATTTCCACCGACATACATGACTTTATGTTATGAAATATAACCAATAAAACAATTATTCATTCTTACTCCACAATATTCTTGGCCATTGAATATCTGAGGTGGTGCAGCCTTAGGAGAGGCAACTTTAGTCCGCATTTCTTCCAGTACTTGGGAACTGACAGCTATATCTATTAACTCATACTTAACTTTATAAGTATCCAAAATCCTCATAACTTCGTCTTGTCTTTGTTTTACCTAGATAGTAAAAAAGAGATAGAATGTTATTAATCAATTTGCCCTAATGCTTTTACGTTTTGTTGTCTTGCCTATCCATTATGTCATGAAAAAGGAACAGCCATTATTGGTGGCAAGCTTGGGTTAAAAAACAATTATGCAATTTTGTTGTTAGATCATGTTTATAAATATGTTATATATATATAATATGTATAGTTTATTGGTCATATGTATTATGTTGCACACACATATATTGCACAATATGGAATTGAACAGGACCACAGATTTTTGTTTTTGAAAAGATGTGTGGCAAAATAAGAAAACTCACATATATATTGAAATGTTTGTACAATCAATACATTCTAAAAAATGAAAAAGATGACCATAGTGAGCAATTTACAGGCCAGCTTGGGTCACATAGTGAAACCTTGCTTTTAAAACAAACAACCTGTGTGTTTACATATCTGTATATAGAAGAAGGAAAACAATAGTCAGCAAATGGAAAGAAAAATTAAATGCCTCATAAAATTAAGATCTAAAAAAAGTGAAAGGATAAAAATGGCTAACTTGTGTTGTATGCTTGAATTGCCAAATTTGTATCCTACACTAACAGACTATTTCTCATACTTTACTTTCTTTTAAAATACACACTATGTCTAAAGTAAAATTGCAACTGCTGGTTGTTTTTAAATTTAATTTATAACCAAAAACTGAATAACCACAATATAAATATTAGGTAAGGCTGAGATTTCTGCGTTTTCATGTGGTATCTTGAGTAATGTTGTCAAATGGTACTTTGGATACCAGACTGTGAAAACCATTTGACAAGCTCCAACCCCAGCTTATTGAAGTGGGATTTCTGTAGATGTGCCTGTCAGTAAGCTTTTTGTTTGATGTTCAGAAGGTGTGGGTCAGTCATACTTCAAAAATGCTTGTCTGTATCCAAAGGACAGTAGAGAAATTTCTAAAATTCCAAAATTCAATGTTTCCACTTTCTTATTACTTCTTTAAATTGCAAAATATGTTGCATGGGAATTGAGTCATCTTCTTAGAGTATTTATCTTAACCTTTCCAAACGAACCCATTAAGAGAACAGTTGAATAGAGCAGTGATATTCTGTGCATGATTCACAGACTGGCAGCATCAGCATCACTTCCACCTCAAATCTACAGTATTAGAAATGCTGAGTACCAAGAATAATCCATTCTAGCATCCCTGCAGGATGATGGTTACACAACAGTTTGAGTGTCATATATCAGCAGTTTAGTGTATTGCATCTTTGGGGTTCTTATTTGAAATCATTGTCTTTTACATACTGTTATACCCAATAGTATATAAGTCACATGCTGTTTGTTGTTGTTCTTTTAAAACTAGTGAAATATCTCATAATTTACTTTCTTTAAAACTGCTTCTTGTTTTTGTGCAAAAACACTAATCTACTTGACCATGCTTTATACAAAAGCAATCTACTTTTCCTAGGCTGAGATCAAATCTCATTCCTCTCTTCAGATATAGTGTATGGAATGCAGCAAGGGTGTGATGAATGCTTGGCAACCATTTAGTGGTTGTTGTAAAAGTGAAAAATTTAAGAGCAAAAATTCTAATCCTTCAGTTTTTGTGTGAGCACAATACATGCTGGCTTTTGAAGACAATATGATAAAAGAATATTTAACATACTAACATTCATAATGATTACATTTTGCAATGACATTTTGAATATTTTGTGTTTAATACACTAAAATTAATCTCACTTTTTTCTCTTTTAAATGACTACTAGTAAATTTAAAGTTACATAAGTAGCTTTCATTATGTTTCTATTGGGCAGCGCTGTTCTATATTTCCTAAATATTGCTGAAAGTAATTCATCTAAACTTTAATTTGTGTAAGAAATGTGTGACATATGCAAAATATATCAACTTCTTAGAAATAAACAATTGACTCCTTTATGGGTTGCTTGGTTTTCTCTGGGAATTTTTGCTATACACTTATTGCCATTTTTTTCTCCCATCCTAAATGGAGTTCAATTATTTCTTGCACACTTGAAATATTGACAAAATTAATGGGTTCCTTAAGGTAGTTGAGTTCCAGATACCAGAAACTTTCCATATCAGTCAATTCTTAGAGCACAGTCTGAATAAGAGAGTTAACCAGCCTTTTGGTAGGTCCTTGCATGTCCCACCTCCATTCACCATGGTAAAATAAAAAAATAAAATAAAATAAAAAAATAAAATAAAATAAAATAAAATAAAAGTTAAAAAGGCAGAAAGGCTATGATACTCTTAGTAAAATCTTGAAGTCCCCAACTACAGTGTTTTTACCTTAATCTGCTCCTGTTTCTTCCCTCCAGCTGAGGCCTTTCCTACTCACCTCCCTAGAGCATGATACGCTGGTATAATAAATTTTAATGTTACTCATGGTTTCCAATGTGCGATTGATCTTCAAAAGTAGTGAGCGAACGAACCCTTGGCTGGTAAGTTGAGGTCAGCTCCCTTTCTGGTTACCGCTTTCCTGAAGACTGAACACAGAGCTTGGCTGAGTCTTGCTTTCTTTGTGAGGGTTGCTAAGGGCCTGCACTCAGGCTTGGCTAAGGAGCAATATGCCCCTTGTGGCGCAGGCTGGTGCCCATTCTTAGAAAAGCTGGTGCCTAGTGACTAGAGATCAGAAAAGCCCCACCCACTTGCTCTGAAGGGAGGGGAGGCGAGGTTGTGCTCCCTAGAGTAATAAGAACTAGCTAACACCTCTTTTCTCAGCCCATCTGCTCCATCCCAGAAAAAACAATTGCACTCGACGGGGTTTCTTTCTCTGTTTAGGAAGGGAGGCCTGCTGCTTTCTTGCTGGCCACCACTGCTTCCTCTGGGACAGAGACAAGGGAGGAAAATCATTAAAATACAGTGTGGCATGTGAAGCAAAGAGACAAAGTCGTGTTGCCTTAGTTTATAAGGACGGTACAAACAGACCCAGGGAAGACAAGACCAACATAGAAACATTGCCCCCATTTTAATCACAGAAAAGTTCTCTTTTCCTTTTCCCCACCCAGCTCCCATGTTGAAATGTGCTTTGCAGGCTTGCCCTTTGTGTCATGAGGCCAACCCTTCAATTTGTGCAACAGTCCCTACCCCTCTTAGTACTTCCTCTTCTCCCCCACCCCTTCTGTTCCCGGTGTAAAATGTCTGCTTCCTCTTCGAAATAACCATAGTTCATTTTTTTCACTGTATATTGCCTAGTTATATTTTTTTTTTAGATTTCTAAAAATTATTTTTTAATTATATATCCGTGCCTGTGTGAAGGTGTGTGCACATGAGTGCAGCCCTGAGAGGCCCGTAGTTACAGGGAACCACTTGGAAGAGACCTGACACTGATGTTGGGGATTGAACTCTGGTCCTCTTGAAGACTAATACACACTTTTAAACAGCCGTCTCTCCAGCCCGTAGCTTTATTTATTTATTGTTTTGATTGTGGAAGATTCTGATAACATTTGTAACTTAAGGAGTTTGCCAAAAGTGGATATATAATGGGAGTGAAGGTCTTAAGTGTGCTATTTTTTCTATAAGACAATATTGTGTTACGTGGCTCTATCCACTAATAAGAATGAATTTGTGGCCGAAGATGCAGCTCGTTTGGTAGAGTGCTTCTGAGGTCCTGGGTCCATGCCTAGCACCATATATAGCAGGGGTAGTGGCACATATTTGTAACGCCAGCTCTCAGAAGGAGATGGAAGCAGGAAGACCAGAAGAAGTTCGAGAACATACTTAGATGGGCAGAGAGTTTCAGCCAGCCTGGATACATATCATGAGACTTAGTGGTGAAGGAGGAAGAGGTCGGTGAGATTGGAGCAAATGAGTTTGTTAAAATTTCATCTTTGTTGAAGTGAGGATGGTGGTACCTATCCAACAATTTCATTTTAGAGATCAAATGAATTGAACATGTGCAATTTGTTGGCTTCATTGTAGTATTACTATTGATGGGCGCTAGATTCTGCATACTGCTAGAGATCACATCAATGGATAAGACAAAGTATTTGTTTTCAAGGAATCAAGTGAGAATCCATAAAATGAGATAAATACAATGCAGATCAAATCAAACCATATTATGGGGGTCAAGGCAAGCATCCTGGAATAACAGAACTTAACAGACTTGAGGCATGTATACTGCTGGGAAAATACGATAATAAAACATTTTAAGGTGGAAGGAACAGTCATGAATGCTGTGTTTGAGATAGCATCTTGAAAAGCCAGAAATGCACAGGCTGTAAATGTGTTTACCAAAGATATTCACCAGAGATGAAAACAGAGAGTAAAAGTGAGGATTTGTTGAAATAGACTGCAAAGACACGGCTGATGATTTCACAGAGAAGACATCACAAGGCTTCAGAGTACGTGGGAGTCTCACAGCAATTGAGAGGGAAGTTTTTGGTCATATCTCACGGGCCGTTAGTACATTCTGTACATAGGTGGCTATCTTCCTGTTTTATTAGTAGCAAATTTTACAGAGTAACTTACCTTTCTTGAAACTGGTCCTTTTGGTTCAGTTACCACTGGTCAGTGAGAGTTAGGCTCCAAATGCTTACAGAAGACACCACTGATATTAGGCTCCAAGTAGATGGCAGGCTTGTTAAATGGGATCATTTCTGGTTCTTTGTCTCTGTAATTAAGTAATCTGGTTACTTTAGATTTAGGAGTACATAGAGAAATTAGAAGATGGAAACTGGGTTGAACAGTGGAAATTGAGTTTGGTTTCATGTTGGATTTTGATTTTTAATACTTTTGAGGCTTTTTATTATTGTATAAAATTGCAGATAATTATACCTTGAAGATTTGCTATGATGCTTAAATGAAAAACTTGCCTAAGATTATTTTACTTTGAGACAAACAATTGTAAATATATATATATATATATATTCGTATTAATCATTGAGTAAGCAGAAGACTTTGATGACTTTAGGTTTATATAAAAGTTTGATCAACTAGTATGCTAAATGTTATGGGGGACAAGATTAGAATCAGCTATTAATCCAAGTATGGAAAGGTAATGTTAGGTTTGAAAGGCAGACATTTTAAGGACAGGGCATTAATAGAACTTGTGCCTGTGAGATGTAGGGATGAAGGGAAGAAACTAGATGGAATATAACCAAAATGATGGAATATAAAGAGGGATTCAAAATTTCTAGTTTCTTTTTAAATAGTCTTCTGTGGTGGCTTTGATGGAATATATCTTCTAAGTTCTTCATTCTTCCATTATTATTTCTAGTGTGAGCTATTGACATGTCTCCTCACTTCACTGGGCTCTTATAATGCAGTACTTCTCACGGGAGGATAACTTTGACAACCTAAAAGGAGTTTATTGGTATGACATACTAAATGAGATCTGTCTTTAGGTTGTTTTTGATTCATTTAAAGTTATTAAATATAATAAAAAAGATATATTACTAATTCAAGCCCCAAATATAATGTATATTAAAAGTGTACTTGTCAATCTTCTTTGGAAGTTTTTATGTGCTACTAAAAGACATTCAAAAATGGGTGTGACCTTTGTAAGCTTTGTAAGCTTTATTCTAAAGATGATAGAAAAGTCTTTTATCTATGTGAAGTATTTTGTCTTTCAGTATCCCAGTACAACATACACAGTAATTACACACATATTCAACTCATATAGAAATATAGAAAGTAAGTTGTAAAATTATCAATTTACCTGTTTCCTGTCACTTTCTCTTCATAGGAAACTACTATAAACAATTTGATTTGTATCATTTTTTTCACTAGCATGTTGACATATATTAAGGCAATGAAAAGCACAAAACTAGTTCAGCAATGAAATTAAGCATAGAAGTTTGATTTCTAAGCTACTTGAATTCAAACCCAAACTACTCTTTACACTTCTCTGAAACTGAACATGTTCCCTAACTTCTTTCTGTGTTTCATTTTCCTCATAAGGAAAAACAATATTTGTTTCCTGAAATTTTATGAAGATTAAATTGGTATGTGTGGAATATTCTGAATAGTGTTTGACATATTATACACACAATTCATGGTGGAGTCAAACTGTGTCTATTTCCCTGTAGTGCACATACTTTACATACTGAAAATCTTAGTTCTATTACTTACTAGTTTTGTGACTGTCAACAAATACATAACCCTTTTCTCTGCCTTTTCCTCTGTAAAATGGACAATAATGTGTTTCTTAAATTAATAATCTATATGACAATTTAGAATGATTGCCATGTAGCCAAGTGTGTTGACACATGTCTACAATCCCAGCTCCTGAGAGACAGAGGCAAGAGAATGGTCACAAGTTTAAGACCAGTCTGTTCTCCATAGCATATTCTAGGTCAGCCAGTGCTACCTGTTGGAAACAATAAAATCAAACAAAGAAACAATCAATTTAGTATCAAAAATCATTAGAAATGCTCCATTTCCTCAGAGACCATCGTGGAAGAGGGTGTGGAAAGATTGTAACATCCAGAGGTTAGGAAGGAGCAGAGGAAAACAGTGTCTTCAGGACAGAACCTGGCCAGCGCACCCATGGACTCACAGCAGCTGTGGTTACCTGTATAAGATCAAGAAAGTCACCATTCTAACATAAAGGGCAGAGTGGCTCATGACTCCCTCCTCCAACCATAACTGAAGGTCTATCAACAGTTGGTGGCTTCTGAGGGGGAGGGAGAGACAGTTTTTTAAAGGGTGTAACCCCTGAAAGAATTAATAAAAGTATTTTTTAAAGAAATGCTTAATTTAGTATTTCATGTCATTGGTGTATCACAATTTGTTGATTCATTTTCTTTTTGATGCTCCTTTGCTTTATTTCAAATTGTTTTTATGAAAGATGCTGAGACTGTCCACTCTTGTCCTACTTAAAAGTGAAAATAACTTTGTTTCTGTCTTAACATACATGAAGAACTGTTGCTGTTAATATTTTCCCACTCTCTGTCATTGGAAACTTGAATAAACACTTTCAGATCCTCTTTTGGTACATGGTCATTACCATGCCATACATGTGACCAACCCACATAATTTTCCTATTAGGGTTTCAGTCCTTGGGTATGAATGGAAAGCAGAACCAATTTACGTGACTAAAGCTGTCGTCCTCCGTTGTAAGATGTAAGCAGACACTGAGACGTGAACCAGAGAGAAAAGACTTTTTCTCAGCTTGAACTGTTGGCATCTCAGAAGACCAAATCCTTAGGTATCCTGATACTTGGAGAACATCGTAAGTCCAAACTCTTGCTTTGTTTGATTTCTGTTGTTTCATTTTCTTCTCAAATTCTTTCAAACATTAACATAAATGGATTTCCTGGAAACATGTATTATATATACTATAGACTTGTGAAATGAAAGCTCTGTTTTGAATAAAGGTGAATGATAGTTTTCATTCTTCTATAGTTTGCTTTTATTTTGGTATGCAAGAGGCAGGTTTTGCCATTTAGCCGAGGCTGACCTTGAATTATTATACTATTGCTTCAGCTTGCTGTTTGCTGGGATTACAGGTGTGAACCAACATGCCTAACTTTTTACACAGGAGTTTATAGGGAAATTTTAAACTTTTAAAATTGCATTAATTGGTAGTGTAAAAGAATGAAATAAGTGAATAAGGAAGAAAGATTTGAGTCCAAAAGAATAAAAAGAAAAACTTAAAAAGAAATGGAAAGAAAAAACAGTAGTAAATTTGAGATACCTACATTAATGAGAAAAGAGATAGCTATGTTTATAATTTAGTTCAGAAAATTTTCATAAGTTAAGTGTTTTAAGTGGAATTTTGGGCAGTAAAAGGCTAGGCATTTGTTAATTTCTAACTAAATATTAAAAGACAGCTGGATATAGACAGTTATACATATCCCAGAGTTTGCGTTTTTTAAATACTTGTATGAGTGCTATGTAATATCTTCACAATAGCCCCATGAAAAGGTGGGGGAGGGTAATATTATCATTTAACTGGTGAGTAAATTGAGAGCCAGAAATAAGTAAATTCCCAATTGTTAAACAGTAGTAAAAAGGAATCAACATATTTCGAGTCTTATTCTCTGTTCTTTAAGCAACAGTTCTTCCCTAAAACATGGTTCATCTAAGAGAAAATTCTTATTTGACTTTTAATGTGAATTGCCTTAATTAGTTCTTTTATATTGTAGGGATATATCCACTCATATTTTTAGAAGAACTTGCCTAAGAAAATGCTTGGAGAAGCCTTCCTAACAGAATTCCTTTACAAAGAAGAGAAACATGCAAAATTTCATAAGCCACTAAGATGTAAGAAGACATCAAATGATGAAAAGGAAAATTGGGAAAGTAAAATTTTAAATATACAGGACAATCCACCTCCTCCTCTTAAGATGGGAAATCAAGAGAAAGTTATAGAAGGAAGTCTAACTGAAGAAGATGATAATACATCTCAAATGAAATCTGTGGATGAGCTACCTGTTGCAAAATTCAAAAGTACATTTCTTCCAGGAAATGTATCCATTGCATTGCCCATTCCAAAGAGGGGACATGATGACACACAGCTGGATTTATATCGGTCTTGGTCATGTACAAGTATTTGCCAGAATTATCCTGACCTACAGATAGGAGGTGACCACGTTAGAAACATGTATGATTCTGGCTGCTTTGTGGAACACGCCCACGACGATGTTTGTAATGGTCCTCTTTTACTTTCAGTGGATATATCAATGGGCCACTCTCCTAAAACTGAGCCTCTAGAGAATACATCCACTTCAAAATTATTAAATGGGGATGAGATTCGAGAAAAAAGTATGCTATTACATAAGCAACCCCTCTCTAATTCTATGCTTAATAGTTACATGGAAAAAAAGGTAGATGAACTCTACAAACAGTTTTTGGAAGAAAATCTTACCAGGTGCCTCTCTATAACCAACCTCATGGCCTCTAATATACTGATGAATAATGTTAATCAAATTAGCCTTCAAATCTCTCAAGAGCAGAACATAGAGGCCTCCAAAGCCCGAGAAGCACTCCTCCACTCTTTAGCACTCTATAATCTTCGTAATGCTTCCCATCGAAATAGTACTGAATTAAGCACACCTAACTTACAAATATCAAACCAGACTAGTCGGGAACTTGTGTGACATCTGTAGTAGGAATCAACTAAATATTGACTGAATCAAATAAGAGAACAAAATAACCACTGTATTCTTTTGTTTTTTATGCTTCATTGAGTTTCCATTGTGGTGGTGTTACTTTTTGGAGAAATGATTTTTATCTTTGTACATCTGAATTCTTGTAGGAGATAAGTACAACTAAGAATTATGACCATTTATGTTTTCTTTCTGTTTTGACTCCTTTAGTAGTTAGCACATTCAGGATGGTACGCTCTGTATGTACATATTGTCACTAAGCTTTGTTTACCACAAAAGTGGTATGAGGAGTCCATAATTGTAAGCTACTTAAGAGACCATAGCAGCTGTATCAGAAATGTTTAGAGGCATATGACCAGTGTTTAGATAACCTCCCACTTATATGTGGTATATAAGATCACTTACAAGACAAGGAGAATAGCCTGGGGGATTTTGTTTTGTACATTATGTATACCATAATCATATGTAAATTGAGAGAACCTATAGAAAGAAAAATACAACTTGGCTGGCATTGGTCAGAAAGGTAGAGGAAAGATTAAAGAAAAATGAAGAATCGGTTAGTTCCATTTGAATTAAACTTGATATTTTGAACTCTCCTGACAGAAGGACTAACTGGTAAAGCACTGCTCTATGCCTGGTTGTTTTGAAGGCTGGGAGGAAGGAAGGCACCTAAGTTGAGTGACTAAAGTGTATAGAAAAGCACTATCTACTTCTGAGATTCTCCTGGCAATGGTTTACACTATTCAGATTCTCTACAATCATGATCTTGACTTGAAATGAAAGAAAATGTGTAAAATTTGAAATTTAAACCAAATTAATACAATACACCTTATGTAATGTTGTGTTTTATTGCCAAATTGGAAACAAGATCTCAGGGCTAACAGTTCACATTTCTCCTATGAATAGTGAAATGATCATTTTACACTATTGCTTGTAAAATACAGTGCTATGGATTTCTGTTATTAAAGTTTTTTGAATGTGTTATATATTAATGTTTTGTGTATTAATAATCCTCTCTGAATAAGTAATTGTTTTTTATTTGATTCTATAGAATGAACCAATTCAATGTCTTCATAGCTTGTTACTTTTAATAACATTTTCTTCATTTTTGCAGCTTCAACTTTTATGATGAAATAGTAATGGTGTAAAATATCTTGCTTTTCTCTTCATCACTTCTATTCATATCATCATCTGCCATATTTTTTCCAATCAATTTCAGTCACTCAGATGTTTGATTCTGAAAGACAATGAGCAAAGGTTTTGGAAAAACTGATTTACTGTCTTTCAGAGACTGAATACTGCATTTTCTGTCTATTTGATTTTAACATTTCAATACAGATCACCCATATGAAACTACATTGGTTTTAAAGTTTGTAATTTTGAAAATTGAATAAAATGTATTTAGACAACATTGATGTTGTGGATAATTTTCTTAGGTACAGTAATATGTAGTAATATTTCATTTATGTAATAGGTATATCCATAGTGTTACGATTTTATAGTACTATATAAAACAAGAATGTTTAGCTAGTATCAAATTTAGAACTACATTTATAGCTTCAGATTTAAAATTTTGCCTTTCCTATGCATATTTTCCCACTTCATTAAAATACCTATTATATGTCGATACTCACATGATTAAAATGACCTAAAGTAATGCAATAATTAAATAAATAAAGATGATGTATCTGGACTATTGCTGTTCTATTCAGGAAGTTGTCTTCTGTTCCAATGCATTCAAGGCTATTCCCCACTTTCTTTTCTATCAGGTTCAGTGTATCTAGTTTTATGTTAAGGTCTTTGATCCACTTGAACTTGAGTATTGTGCAGGGTGATAGATATGGATCTATTTGCATTCTTCTACATGCCAACATCAAGTTATGCCAGCACCATCTGTTGAAGATGCTTTCTTTTCTCCATTGTATAATTTTGGCTTCTTTGTAAAAAATTAGGTGTCTTTAGGTGTGTGGATTTGTGTCTGGGTCTTCAATTTGATTCCATTAATCCACCTGATTCTTTTTATGTCAATACAATGCAGTTTGTTGTAGTAGAGTTTGAAATCTGGGATTGTGACACCTCTCGAAGTTCTTTTATTGTTCAAGATAGTTATAGCTAGCTTGAGTTTTTTTGCTTTTCTATATGCAGTTGAGTATTGTTCTTTCAAGGTCTGTAAAGAATTGTGTTGGGATTTTAATGGGGGATTGCTTTGAATTTGTAGATTGCTTTTGGTAAGATGGCTGTTTTTACTGTGTTAATTCTACTGATTCATGAGCATGGGAGATCTTTCCATCTTCAGATAACTTGCCCAGCTTTAATACAAGGCAAAGTGCTTAGTCTTACTATAACTTGATATGCTGTGTTTTGTCAACATCCATGGGAGGCCTGCCAGTATATTAATAGAAATGGGGGAAGAGTGGATTGGGGGAGGCAGAAAGGAGGTGTTGTGGAGGGACTGAGAAAAGAGGGGGGAGGGGAAACTTCAGTTAGACTATAAAATAAATAAATGAATAAATGAAAAGTTATGGCTAGAAAAGTCCTAGGATTTAGGCCTTTGTGATTTTTCACTATGCCCATAGATTAGTTAGTACATCTCTCAAACCTCATCAGCTAAGGTGTTTTAGTTTTTCTATTTTTTGTAGTAGTAGAAGATTGCCATTGAGGTGCACACTTGTTCAATGTTCATAAAATAGGTGACCAGAGAGACCTCAGCCTTAGATGGGACATTTATATTACATGACCCCCCCTCTCTAAGTCTCTGGGGTCATTTAGAAAGGATATAAGAATCAAGACTGGTAGATGACTGCAAGGAAATAATGTTTTCCCTACAAAATAGTATAGTTTCATGTATGAACTCATAGAGGTTGTGACTGCATACACAAGATCTTTGCATACTCAAGCCATACAAAATCCTAGCAAAGAGAAGGGAGGTCAATATGAAACCCACCCTTACTTGAGGAGGTATTGGTAATTGTTAGCTGTCAGTATAGGGAATTAGCTTTCTTTAAGATGTGGCTCCCAGTAGGTATAATAAGTTCCAGTAAATGAATGACTGTACAATCAAGGATATATATATATACACATCCAACACTAATGAGACTCCATGCCTTAAAAAGGGAGATAAGGACACAAGGATGGTTATGACATGAAAGTTTGATCTGTGAGGCATTGGTGAATAGGGATAAATATGATCAAAATAAAATATTATCACATACTCAAAAACTTAAAAAGTATTTTAAACTCATAAAAAATAGAAAGATGATGTGTTTGGTGTGCAGCTTTATTGTGACTTCGTATCTGCTTACATTAGTGTTTGAAAAAAATATTCATTTATGGTTGTGGTTTTGTATAGTTTGGATTTTAATAGTCTTCATACTATTTTTTCATTATGGGTATCACATATATGACAGTACTCTTAGCTTCAAAGCATATTTGTAATGTGTGGAATAATCAATTTCTGTCTCATTGTTCCAGGTGAAAAAAATATTAATTTGTATTTCTATGGAAATTGACAATATTAGTGATTCTAATCATGATGATGATGATGATGATGATGATGATGATGATTATTATTATTATCACCATCATCTTGGTTTTTCAAGACAGGGTTTCTTTGTGTAGCCTTGGCTGTCCTGAAACTCACTCTATAGAGTAGGATGGCTTCAAACTCTTAGAGATCTGCCTTCCTTTGCCTCACAAGTGCTGGTATTAAAGGTGTAATCATGTTTCTTGACAGGGAATAAGTTTAGGAAGTTAAGAATTGTTGGAGTCTGCCGACAGTAAGCTGGGTAGCTGGGTAGAGGCATGCAAATTGAAGAGACAATGAAGAAGACAGAAAAGAGTCGAGAGGTCTGCAAGTTAATGCTGGACAGCCCTGAGTTTATTTCACAGTCAGCTTCTATACAGTTTTGAAGGACAGAGGTAGAACAATGCACAGCACAGGCATTCAACCACTATCTATCCTGCCTTGCGTCAAGGAGCAGGCAGTTTCATTTTCTATCTCGATGTACCTCCGGCTGGCATCAGCAGCCTGCGTCTAGCTAGATAGTGTGTTCCTTCCTGTGAACTAATCAGGACTTTCTCACAGCCCTTCAAGGAGACTCTGTGGGCTAATCAGGACTTTCTCACAGCCCTGGAGCAAGCAAGCTTGAACTCTATTGACTCAGAATAGACTTCAGATTCAAATTTAGAATAGACTTCAGTCAGTTGTGGGCTCCCACAAAGAATGATTCCTAGCACATTATTATTATGTGCTTGTATAGGTCAGTATAATTTATACTCATCTTTGAATATCAGCTACCAATTGTAGGGCCCAGAAAAGGCTTTAACCAATCTTGGGTAACTTCTTTGTCAGGGTCTCTGAAACAGTGGCCATGAAAGATAAAGTCTATGCTAGATTCTTGGAATTTTCATACTTGATCCTTCTCAAGGGCTAGTTTTCCAAATAAGCCAGTCTTCCTGAAGTTCCTAAAATTGGAGCTAACATTGAAATGGTACATTCAGTTAATATAGCATTATTATATAATGTGTGCTTGCATGAAGAATGAAGGGCTAGTTTTATGAGAATTACTACAGTAGAATAAATTGGGATAATTGCAGTTAGGTGAATAATTGTCTTTAGTAAAAACAAGAAGGAAAGAAATCAGCCAGTTAAATTAAAAAAAAAAAAAGATTTAACAGCTATGCGTGTGTGAAAATCATGAAAACAGAAAAATTATTTGTAAGTAAATTGAGAGAGGAGCATTGTCCAAAAATTTACCATAATGTTAAAACTTGCATAATTATCATCTTAAAAGTTCCCACAGATGGTTTAGAACTTTAGATCCCAGATCACATTGCTGTGTGCTTTTCCTAAGTGGCTAGTAGAGATCTTCTTTTTGCTTTTGTGTATGTGGTCTAGGGGCCTACACCATGCTAGGCAAGTTCTCTTCCATTGAGTCACATCTCTAGCTCCAAAGTGGTCTTATTATGTCTTTGTTTAGTAATTGTAAATGTGCAACATCACATTACAGTTTTACAAAACATCCTTTAAATAATTATACCTAATAACATATCTAAAGTGATGAGAACCAAATCAAGGTATACCAATTCCAACTTTGTAACAGCTCAGTCATTGTTATGAACAGATAGGTTCTTCAGTTGTTCTGTAATTTCTCCTTAAAGACCAGAAACTGGCAGTTCACAGACTTGTGATACAGTTCTTACTTTCACTTCTTTAAATGGATTAAGATAGTGTATCAAGTGAAACATCAATTGTCAATGACCCTGTTTTTTATTGGAGAGTTACTGAGACACATGGATAGGCTATTTGCTGAACTTCATCTCTCTATATAATTGTAAATGGGTCACATTTCTAGTAAATAGACTTTGAGTAGAATTGAAAAAGTTAAAAGAAAAGGTCAGACTCCTAGGGACTTATGTGGTTCTTTCTGTTTCCTTTAAGGATTCAATTCTACATTAGTAAATCCACAGAGTACTCTTGTAGGATTTTCATTAGGAGACAGATAACAGCAGAAGATTTTCCCCAAGTAGTGGTCAGCACTTTCCCATTAGGTAAGACTTTGTGTCAGAAGGCTCAGGAGGATGGAGTTAGATGGCTTTTGTGAGTACATAACAGCAATATCAATAATATTTTTCCTCTAGAGGACAAATAAACAAGATAACACATGCTCTGGAAGATAATTATTTTCTATATTAGATACTGGAGAGTTCTAGAACAACATAGACACAAAGCCCCATGTGGATAGTCTAGTTGGATTTTTACTTTAACAAATTGAGAAAACTATAAATATTAAGCTCTTCTCTTTTATTATATTCATGCACATGAGCTCATGTGTGAGTGAAAAAAAGTAGTAGGAGTTGCTTTGATCTAACTGACAGAATAAAGAGTCTCTTTGCTCCCCTTACCACATTTAGTAAACAGTTGAAGTGTCTTAGTCTGAAAACCAAAGTTTTAATCAATGTTATTATTTTATACATGGAAAGTAGATTCTCAAAGAGAAGGAAAGCAATTTCATACAAAATTAGTGGGTGACCAGACTGGCATTCATACCTAAGGCTTCTGAGGTCCAGTCCTGTTTGCTTTCTTCTCAAATCAATCAGATTATCAGCCTTCCATAATACTATCAATTTGGTGTTTTGATAGACCCATGGCTTTTCTTATCATTCTAGAACCATAATATCACCACCACCACCACCACCACCACCACCACCACCACCACCACCACCATCACCTACCATCACAGACAGAGTAGTATATGTTGCAGCATGAATGCTGGAAGTGGTTTGTGGGCTCCAGTATAGACACAAATTCTGATTTCAAATTCTGTTCCAGAAGAATGCCCTAAAACAGCTAAAACTTCCAACCATCCTAAGGCCAGCTATTACCCAACACCTGGCATTCATTATAGCTGAGGCAGCTGAGAGTTCTTGCTGTGACAGGCCATGACCATGCTTCTTGTTGGTGGAATGTGGGTTTTGAGGTCTTGGATTAGTAAAGCAGTTGAATACCTTAAGTGGGCTTAATGGGCCATACTAGTAGGAGCAGGGAAGACAGTGGTTTGAGAACAATGCAGATTCTGAGAGCTTGGCTCAAGAAGTTTTAGAGGAGAAATATGTTAATAAGTGGCCTAGAAATCATATTTGTGATATTTTGTCAAAGAATATAGCTGGTTTTGGCTAATAAGAAAGGAAAAGTAAAAAATGTACAGTTTGAGGAGAAAAGGATTACCAGGGAGTGTAATGGAGCTAAGTCCAGTTCTCAAGGACATGAAAAGTTTACAGAAAAGCCTGAGGCTAAATGGAATAAAGAGAGTGGTGACCTCTGGGCAAGACCCCAATCAGCTAAATTTCCAATTTACGAAAAGGAATTAAAGGAAACACAGGGCAAGGCATGTTGGCCTTTAATCCCAGCACTCAGAAGTCATACGCAGGCAGATTTCTGAGTTCAAGGCCAGCCTGGTCTATGAGTGAGTTCCATGATAGCCAAGCTTAGACAGTGAAGGAAACCACTGAAAGCAGAAAGCTGTTTAAAATGTATTTGAAGAAGGAGGCCTTGTTCCAGCCCCAGAAAGCAGCAGAACTTGCAGATTTGGCCATGTGGTTCTGGCTTTAGGGTCAAGGATACAAAAAAGAGATTGTGGAATCTCCCTCCACAGCCAAGGAAAGCCACTCAGGCCAGGCATGTGGCAAGGGTGTGCCTACATGGAGGACCAGAGAGACCATTGCATGAAGCTGTGAAGGTGAAGTCTAGATTGCCTTGGATAGCCAAGATGTTGGAGATGTCAGAATTGTGGGATACCTGCCAAGGAGAGTTGCTAAGAGGAGTAGAAGCAACCCAAGAAAGAGAAGTGTGTTTCAGTCAACAAAGCTGAAAGGAATTGGATATCTGAAGAGCATGGAAAGTTTGGAGTTCACTCAGCTAGTTTTTAGTCTTGCTTTGGTCCCATATTTCCCCATTATGCTCCTTTTCCTCCTGTTTGGATTGGTAATTGTTAATATTCTGACCCACCAATTGGTAACCAATGTTAGTATTCTGACCACCTCCTGCGTCCTGACATAAAAGCCTCTTTTTAAGGAAAAATTCCTCCCCTTCCTCTCTCTCTTCTGCTTTTTCCTCCTACAAGGTGTGCACTCTAGACCTCCCTTCTTCCTCTTTCTTTCTCTCTCTTCACTCCCTCTTTCCTATCTTTCTCTTTGCCTCTCTAGTATAATAAACCATTTCCGTGCGGATGCAGTGTCTGGGTCATGAATGACTGCTGCCACCGCGCTGCCATGCCTGCATGGCGTGGGTTGCCTGCCAGCCTGATGCTGCATCTGCCCAGCATACCAGCATGTTTCCCTGCACATGCGGGATACCTTTGGAGTCCCTCAAGCAATATATCATAAAAGTATGTATATTCTGTGCCATTATAGGTTGGAAGCATGTGATCTGCCTTCCAATATTGACTTTATAGGGGTTACAGTTAAGAGATTGACATGAGTCTTAGAAAAGACTTTAGACTTTTGAACAGTGTTAAACTGGGCAGTGGTGGTGCATGCCTTTAATCTCAGCATTCTAGAGGGAGAGGCAGGAGGGTCTTTGTGAGTTCAAGGCTAGCCTGATCTACAGAGCAAGTTCCAGGATAGGCTTCAAAGCTATATAGAGAAACTCTGTCTTGAAAAACCAAAATAAATAAATAAATAAATAAATAAATAAATAAATAAATAAATAAAGTAGACAGTGTTGAGACTGTTACAGACTGTAGAGACTTTTGAAGTTGGACTGAATGTATTTTTACATTATGACATGGCTACAAGCCTATGGGGCCAGGAAGTGCAATGTGGCGGTTTGAATAAGAATGGTCCTTATAGGCTTATATATTCAAATTCTTGGTCATTAGGGTGTGGTGCTACTTGACAGGGATTAGGAGTTGTGGCCTTGTTGGAGTAGGTGTGGCCTTGTTGGAGGAAGTGTTTCACTGAGGGTGGGCTTTGTGATTTCAAAAGCTCAAACCAGTCCCAGGCTCTTTCTCTTCCTGCTGCCTGCAGATCTGGATGTAGAACTCCTAGATCCTCTGTGACTATGTCTGCCTGTGTGCCGCCATGCTTTCTGACTCCTGACAATGGACTAAGCCTCTGAAAGTATAAGCAAATGCCGGTTAAATGTTTTCTTTTGTAAGAATTGCTGTGATCATGGTGTCTCTTCACAGCAATAGAACAATGACCAAGACAGCCCAAGATCTACCAAATTTACTGTGGGGTTTTGTGTTATAAAATTTGTATATGTTCTAATACATACAGATCAACTCTTTCAGTGTAAAGATAGTAAAAAAAAAACCAGAAAGGGTAAGTGACTTGCTGAAAATCATTCCCCATCCTTTTATCTATGTTCTTGAATAATCAATGTTCAAAGAGAAGGGAGGTAAGTGATATAGAAGAGTGTTTCTAAACAGGTTACAGTCTCAGTAGAAAGATAACATACCCTCATTAAAGAAGTAGAAAACAGTATCATATTTTTGTTCAGTAAGTGGGAGATTTGACAATGGAGGACAGGGATATTTATGCTTATCCTTGTTTTGCAGAATCATAGAATATTCAGGGGAAAGTACAGAGACTGGAATGTAGGTGTTATTTCAATATTATCTAGTTAGCATATTCACTTTTTAACATTTAGATATAGTCTCTTTCAGATCACTATAATGGGAAAGCCAGATGTTTAAGGCACCTATGCACTGGAAACTCTTTAGACTGCTAACTTAACATGCTACTTTTTAGTTTTTCAATTTATGAATATTCTTTGCCTTGAGAGTACAGGAATAGTAATAACACTAGTAGGACACTTTAGATATAGACAATTAATACTATTTATTGATGTGTAGTGTAAATCACAGAGTAATTACAACAGATAGAAAATAAAATATGCTAGAAGGTTCAATTTTCCAGTACACTGCTTTCAAGCTTCTGAAAGTCTAAATCTTTAATTCAGGGAAGTAGATATTTTATTGTATTATTATTTTAATGTTTCTGAAGAATAAGTACTTAGTTGTGTGCTATTGTGTTTTATTACTCAACTGGTGAAAAGTTATTCCTTCTATGTTTATTGTTTTTATTATATGTGACCCCTAAAGGATAAATACTCAAAGTACCGTATAGGCTTCTTTTGAAAGTCTGAGAATTGTAGGGGATCCATTTTCACCTTCATCTTCAGTATAGATAGGCTATAGTGTGAAAAACTCAGATAACTTAAGAAATACTATATATTTAGTACCATCATAAAATATAATTTTGATGAATTTGATTGAAAATGATACAAGACCCAACATAAGGTAAAGAAGCCAAATGGAAGATTAATGACCATATATGCTATTTTTCTGAGAGTGTGGCAACATTTTCTTATCACAGAGCACAATATTTGGTGATAAAGGCAAAAGAGATGGTGTGTCTCATGCACAGAAAGAGCAAATTCTCATAGGAATAAGTCCCCAAAAGAAAGGAACAGCAAAAAGCAGTTCTGGGGACCAGGTATCAAAACTAGGAAGTTAGCCAGAAAATGTCTTCCTTCACGGAATTTTATACATTTATAAACCAAAGTTACCAAGACAATAATAATAAGGTTCTGAGTGATAATTTTAGAATTCCTTGTTCACGATTTTAAGTTCAGTTTGGACAACTTCTCTTTTTAAGGTTGCTTTTTCATCCCTATTATAAAAAATCCCCAGACATGAGTTCAGATGACTCAGGCTCATAGCTTGCTTATTCTTAGACTTTTCCCCAGCAATATTGTCTATTTTATTTATACCTCATACAAATTTAATTATCTCTCTTTACCCTTTTCTCAGCAAATACACACACACACACACACACACACACACACACACACACTGTGTGCATGTATGTTTTACGTAAGTGTTAATATATTCTTTCAGATTTAGCTTGCTTATGGTAATCTTTCCACAACTCAAATTCCTAAGACCCTTCTGGCTGTTGTGACTCTTTCTAGAGACTGGATTTAAGGTAATGGTAGTGTAATAAAGATGATAAGAATGATAATAAAATAACAACTATTGAATGCTTATCATGTGCTGGGCAAATGACCTAAAATAACTTAACCGTGAAAAATGTAATCTGAAGGTCTGATGTTCATTGATATTCTAGGTTGATGACTTCATCTGCTGTGTCTGCTGTAATTAATTACCACACACTGGTGAAATAACCAACAAACACTAATTTTTACATATTTCTGGAGTCTAGAAGCTTATGAACAGGGTATCACTTGATTCATCTCATTTTTAGAGTCCTCTTTCTAGTTTACAAGAAAACTGTCTCCCCTTACATGGCAGAGGAGTGACTGTGTCTTCTTATTTATTTATTTTTTGAGACAGGATTTCACTGTGTAGACCTGGCTGTCCTGGAACTCACTCTGTAGACCTGGTTTGTCTCAAACTCACAGAGATCTACCTGTCTCTACCTCCCAAGTGCTGGGATTATGGGCTACTACCATTTGGCTGTGTCTTCTTATTCTTGAAAGGATCCATCCCATCATGGCAACCTTATCCACATTACCATATCTAAATAAAATCACCTCCTAATACTTCCACCTTCAAATACTACCACAGTGGGTTTAGAACTTGAAAAAAATCAATTGTAATGGGGAGTATGAATTCAGGCATGACAACTGGAATTAGAGAGACAAGATCAGCTGGAGTTTTAACTATAGAAATTGCATCACTGTGACCCCCAAAATATTTCACCTGTATCAAGTATCCTATTTCCCATAATGTTCTAACTTCCTAGAGTCCTTATGCAAACATTGCCACCATAATTATTCTTTAATGCATGACACATTGAGACTCTGACTAATTTCTACCCAGCATCCTTCACCTATTTTCACTCTTATCTTCATGTATCTTAAATTGGATGAACAATATTTCAACAATGATCTTACCAAATGTTTGTGGAAAGTTTTTTGAATTAATTAAAAAAGAAGTTATGAATTTGAAGAGGAGGGATATATGGGAGGGCTTAGGGATGAAAGAGAAGGAGGATATGTTGTAATTATAATTTCAAAATTAAACAAGTAAAACATTAAAAATAATAGCAATTTCTTTTATAAACCATGTCTTAATTAGGGGTTTATTGCTGTGAAGAGATACCATGACTACAGCAACTCTTATAAAGGAAAACATTTAAATGGGGCTGATTACAGTTCAGAGGTTTAGTTCATTATCATTATGGGGAGGAGCACAGCATCATGCAGGCAGACATGGTGCTGGAGAAGGAGCTGAGAGTTCTATTTCTTGATCCACAGGCAGCAGCAGGAGACTGCCACACTGGGTGTAGCTTGAGCATATGAGACTTCAAAGCTGGTCCCCACAGTGACACATTCTCTAATGTGACCATGCCTACTCCAACAAGGCCACATCTCTTAATAGTGCCACTCCCTATGGGTCAAGCATTCAAACACATATGAGTCTATGGAGGCTTTTTTTTTTTTAAATTCAAACCATTATAAACCATGACTGTAGAAAACTAAGAAAATATCAGACTGCTCACTGTAGTTTACAGTCTGACCTTTCATGATACTTGCCTACTTTACTTCCTGTTGCAACAACTATGCATGGAATGCATATTTATTAAATGAGTAAATAATCTATGTAGAAACTATACCAGTTGAAATACGTTAGATATTGATTTTGCAGCATAAAAATAGCATCTGGAGAAATGGCTCAGTGGTGGTTAAGAGGACATATTACTCTTTCCAAACACCAGAATTCAGTGCCCAGTACTCACTTTGCTAAGCTTAGGAATACCTCTAACTCAAGTGTCAGCAAATGTGATGCTCTCTTCTGCCCACCACAGGTACTATACTTACGTGCACATATGCACACTTACACACAAAAATATGTACAATTGAAAATGAATCAAATATTTCAGAATGTAAAACAAGATAAGATAATGGCTTAGTAAGATATTTTAAGGAATATCTGTTCATAGACACAAAATTTATATGTCATATATCCACCTTTACAAGAACTGAAAGAATCAGCAGAGAAATCATGGTAATGGCTTTCAGTATTGTAAAGTGAAGCCATTAAAGAAGGGAAGAGGAAAGAACCGTATTCTATTTCCCTCAACTATAAGCATCCCAGCTTGAGGAGAGGTGCTTTATGCCTGAGACACAGGGAGAGAAGTAACTCCAGATCTTAGACTCAATATTCTGTAACAGGCTGGATATGGCAAAACACTATTTTGGGCAAAGCACCAGCACCCAGCCTATCAGTTCTATATCTACATATTGGACCACTGGTGTTAATGCCTTACCCCTTTTCTCTGATCCCTAGTAGCAGACCAGGGAACATGATTCTCTTCACTGGGGAGCAGGCTACAATATTTTACATGCGTTTGTCTTGAGGTTCTTTCTCTAGTCTACTACAGTGAAATCTAGCACCCAATAGAAGGCAGAAAACATAGGACAGAGCTCACACATCAAGCCTCTAAACCAGCACTGGCATCAGGCAAAGGTCTCTATGCCAGTGAGAGAGACACAAGTTTTGAGCTATAGCATTTCTATGTATAGAATGGGCTTAGAGCACACCTGTCATTCTCGTGGAATTGTGCAGGTGTCTATGACATTGAGAAGCAGTCAACATGGGCCACATTTGTCATGATAGCCTAAGGATTATCTTTAGCACCCATCTTTGGGTAGCACAGGTAATACCAGGAGACTGCATACAGACAGCTCTAAACTACTCTGTTACCAGACAGTGTCTAGCTCCCTGGTGGAACACATTCATGTTTATGAGACATAGAGCTTGATACATCTCTGAGACCCTGTGAATCCATTAATTTGTGAAATTCAAGGTTAATTCAGCTTAGTATCAGTCCATATCTGTCAAACTCAGGATTAATTGAGCTTAGTATCAGCTTAGTTTTCCAAATGATTGCCTTTACTGACACTATCCTAATCTTGGACAGCAGAGTGTAGCATAAGACTCATTTCCTGGACTTAGGACAGGTAGTAAAGATAAGACTTTGCTGTGGAACTTAGTGCTTGGTTGAGGAAAGCTAAGACAAAGGAGATCCCAATGATCTTTGTTTTTAGGATGGAACCTGTGTAAGGATTCAACCTTATGGAAGGCATGAGAGCCTAGGCTATGAGATACATTCTAGTCAGCTCTACCTGTGGTTGATTGTGGCATTGTTGAGTGCTGTATCTACCCCAGTATTTGGCAGCCCATCATAATGAAGGCCTCGGCCCTCCCCTAGTGTTGTGCTGCTTTTGTGAGGATATGGGCATTAGTGAGTATCACAAACTGATAGTTTTGAAGGCTACAGGAAGGACATTAGATCTTGTTGATGAAGTATATGGCCACTAGAGATGAGGCCTGTGGAGGTACTCCATACCTAAGGAGAGATTTGTGTGAACAGACTATAATTTTCAGCTATTCTCCTAGTTCATTGTAAACAACAGAATATTTGGGAAAACGAGCTTGGAGAGCCTTTGTGATGATTAATATGATTCCCAACTTGACAATGTTAGGTTTCAAACCTGGAACAAGTGCCCGAGGTACCTGTTTCACACATCAAAGCAGACCTGGACACCAGTTTCTCCCTGGATCCCTCAGTCCCTACCTGTAACAGGGCCCTCCTGGATGGCATAGCCCACCCTACCCTAAACTTCTCCATTCCAGAGTCTAGGCTGCCCTTCCCCTAGATGCCCTTCCTTATATAATTCAACCATTTTGGTTACCTGGCTTTTTCATTTACTCTCTTTGGGCCTCATGGATGATGCACCTGGTTCTCCTCTCTCCCTCTCCCTCTCTTCACACGACTGAGTCAGGTCATGTCCACTCTGGACTCTCCCAGGTGTCTCTGCCTCTGGCTATGCTCTCCCACATATCTATAATAAAATTTGTCCTCCACCATACCTAGGAGCAGTCATGTTCCTTTCTTCTTTCTTTCTTTCTTTCTTTCTTTCTTTCTTTCTTTCTTTCTTTCTTTCTTTCTTTCTTTCTTTCTTTCTTTCTTTCAGACAAGGTCTAGAATTACCTGGAAAAAGTCTTTGTGCATGTCTCTGAAGGACTTTTTAGATTGCGTTTATTGGACTAGGAAGACCCTCCCCATAACTGTGGGATGCAATATTCCATGTGATAGAGTACTAGACTAAATCAAAGGTAGGAAGTGCATGGAACAGCAGTATTCATTCGTGCTCCCTGGTGATAGACATAATGTGACCAGCTGCTTCAGATTCTTGCTGCTCTGCCTTACCTGCAATGATGTGCTATCCCCATGAACTGTGAGCCAAAGTAAACCGTCTTTCTTTAAGATGCTTTTGACACTTTGCTAGAGCAAGAAAATAAATGACTATTGCCTTCTAGTATCAAACAATGAGAACATACTGTCACTATACTCCAAGAAAAACCTATATCTGAATTGAAAAACAGCAGTCTTGAGACACTAGAGGTAGTTCAAGGCTCAGAGAAAGTAAGCAGCCTGCTTAGACTTCTCAGAGAGACAGTTGCAAACAAACCAGATTAGAAAGATCAGTAAATAAGGAATCATTCAATTTCTGGGAAATGCTTCATGCCAGGAAAACATGACCACACAAAGTAGTAAGAATTAGGTGGTGGAAACTGAGTAGAAAATAACAGAGTACCCTCACAAAATGTAAAGTTAGTTTTTCTAGGGAAGAAGATGAGCTTGAAGTAAATACAAAGCTGTTTCCAATCCTGAACAGAAAAACTTAACAAAGAGATGGAAGTGACTTAGCTTGGTGAAATGGTGCATATCTGTTACTCTAGCAGACGGAAGGCTAAAGCAGGAGAATCTCGAGTTCTATGTTATCTTGGGCTACACATTCAGTTCAAATTCAGTCTGTGCTACATGATGAGACTCTTTTTCAAAATAAAATAAAATAGAAAAAACTGAAACAACCAATCAAACAATTGAGCTGAAAAATACACGTTTCAAGATTGAAAGAAAACGCCAGATGACATCAACATGGATGAAACAGAAGAAAGAACCAGCAAGCTCAAAGGCAAGCTACTGGAAACTGTATCCTGGAAGGATGAGAAAGGTGAGAATGGAGGAGCATAAATGAAGCAACCTCCTAGGAAGCTCAGGGCATCATTAAAAGGACACATCTTTAAGTTACTGGGGGTCAAGAAGATCTTGAGAATGATGAAGGAGTAAAAGTCTTCTTCAAGGAAACAGTCACAGAAAACTTTTTAAAGCTGGTGGAGGACACACACATGCCTCAAAGATAAAAGGTTATCAGTCATATTTAACTCAGTTGAGCCTATCACAAGACATTTTTATAATAAAAAACCTAATGTGAAAAATAAATAAAATTTCTAAGAGGATATGAGAAAAGCAACTAATATAATACATTATAGTGTCTAAGTTTGCTAAACAGTGCATTGTCAGCAGAGAATTCCCAGGGAACTTTACAGTATTAAATGAAAAATCCTATTAACCAAGAAGATTGTATCTTTTGAAATGGAGAGATATAGACAAAATGGAAGATGAGAGAATAAATCTCCCCATTCCTGTCCTATAGGAAATAATAAAGAGGATTGGGAATACAGTTCAGGGGAAGAATGCTTGAACTGGCTATCCCTGTACAACCACCAGAAAATGAAAAAAAGAATGAGAGAAAGAAAGGAAGAAAAAAACAAAGCAAGGAAAGAAGGAAGGGAGGGAGGGAGGCCCAAGGGAAGGAGGGATTGGAAGAATGGTGAAGGGAATTCTTCAACTTGAAATAAAGACACATAAGAACTAAGAATAAGAAATATAAGTGTGTTGTGAATGTCCCAACTAGGGCTGAGCACTCAGCAGTCTTATTACTGGGAAGAGAGGTATTTGTCACAGTGTCTGGGATTTTTACTTTTATATCAAAATCATATCTTTATAATTATGTGTCAAGCAGCTTACTGTGCCACCTCCATAACCCCCTTTTTTCTCTTTTGTCATCATCATGTTTAATTGTTATTTCAAAATTGCTTATTATAATCCAAAGATGATTTTGTAAGCCCAATTGTATCCACAAAGAAAAAATTATACTGGGCAAATAAAAATGATAAGGAAGAAAAAAATACGCAATAATAAAGTAAATCACTTAGCCAAAGAAGAATAGAAAAGAAAAGGCTATAAATGAGGGATAGAAAGAACTTTAGCAAAACCATAAAACAAGTAACAAAATGATGTCATTTGTAGCCTTGCATACCAGTAAATTTAGGCAACTGTGATGGACAGTGGGAGAATTGTCCAGTACCGACACAATATAAGCATAAATCATTGCACAAACTGTAAGCTCAACTAATCCTTCTCCCCACGTTTCAAAGACCCAGACCAAAGCTGCTCTAACACTTCATCATCCTTTTTCTTCATCATTTGGGGTTTTGCTTTTTGCACATCACCTTTTTTCATATATTAGTGTACTTTTACTTTATTATATCTTAAAATACTTTCATTCCATTTATATATGTACATAATGCTATTTATTGCATTTAAAAATATACTTTTGCACACTACAAACTCATTTCATAAATCTAGTATAAGTCTGATAATAAAGCTGTATAATGGCACATCAACAAATTAAAACTATAGGCCAGTATGTCTTATGAATACAGGCACAAAAATTCTCAACAAAATACTTGCAGACTGAATTCAAGAACCAATTAACAGAGACATTACAAACACTGAAGTCATCTGAAACTGTTCAACCATTTCAAGGCATTAAGCTTTAGAGAAACTAAGAGAAGTAAAGTAACATGATAAAGGCTGTATACAGTAAACTTGTAGCTAACATGATACTGAATTGGGAAAAACTGAAAAACTTTCCTCTAAAGTCAGGAAGGAGACAATGATGTTTACTATCAACACTGTTATTCATTATACTCAAATCTTACTTAAGCAATAAGAAAAAATAGTTCACAGTGGAAAGTAGAAAGTAGAAGTATGCTTATTAGCAGGTGGCCGAATCCTATACTTAAAAGACTCAACTAGAAAATTACTAAAAGTGATGTACATTTTTAGCCAAGTAACAGGGTTAGAAAAATTCAACATACCAATTGGTAGCATTCCCATACACCTGTAGTAAACTTACTAAAATATAAATCAAGAAAAAAGTCTCATTCACAAAAGCTTCTTAAAATATCTAGTAAATAAACACAACAAAGGAGATAAAAGAGCTCATAAAATGAAAATCCTAAGATACTGAAGAAAATTTAAAAGACACTAGAAGATGGAAAAACCTCCCATCTGTATGGTTTGGCAGATTTAATACTATAAATATTACTATATTCACAAAGTCATTTACATATTCAACAAAATTCCCATCAAAACTCCAAAGACATTCTTCAAGTAACTAAAAAAAGATCTTAAAATTCCTAAGGATAGACACCAATGTGAGTACAGGGAAGGCTAGCTCAAGCACCCTCTCCATTAGTGCCAGGAGTCTTAGCTGGGGACATCCTATGAGTTCCTGGGGATTTTCCCTAATCCCTTAATGAATCACTCTGTCAAGATATCTCTTTCATTGCTCTCCCTCTCTGTCTCTTCCCCAACTCGACCATCTTGAACTCTTGTGTTTCCATCTCCCATCTCCTCCTTTCAACTCTCCCCTCCCAGTTTACCCAGGAGATCTTAACCCTTTTCCCTTTCTGGGACAATCCATGCATGTCCCTCTTAGTGTTCTCCTCTTTACCTGGCTTCTCTGAGGTTGTGGATTGTAGCCTGGTTATTGCTTTGCGTCTAATATTCACTTATGAGTGAGTACATATTGTGTTTCTCTTTCTGGGTCTGGGTTACCTCACTCAGGATGATTTTTTTTCTAGTTCTATCCATTTACCTACACATTTCGTGATGACATTTTTTTTTTACCACTGTATAGTACTCCATTGTCTAAATTACCACATTTTCTTTATCCATTCTTCGGTTGAGGCACATCTAGGTTGTTTCCAGCTTCTGGCTATTATGAATAATGCTGCTATGAACATAGTTGAGCAAATGTCCTTGTGCTGTACTGAGATTGTTGTCTACCCTAATTGCCATCATAGAACCTACATCCAGTGACTGATGGAGGCAGATACATAGACCCACAGCCAAGCACTTGCCCAAGCTCCTGGAATTCAGTTGAGGAGAGTGAGGAGGGATTATAGGAGCAAGGGGGGGTTAAGATCATGATGGGAAAAACCACAGAGATAGCTGACCCAAGCTAGTGGGAACTCACAGACTCTGGACTGACAGCTGAGGAGCCTACATGGGACCACACTAGGCCCTCTGAATGTGGGTGACAGTTGCGTGGCTTGATGTGTTTTTTGGGTCTCCAGGCAGAGGGACCAGGACTTATCCCGGGTACATGAACTGGTTCTTTAGAGTCCATTCCTTATGGTACGATGCTTTACTCAGCAGTGATGCAGGGAGGAGGGACTAAGTCTGGCTCCAACTTGGTATGCCAGCCTGTGTTGACTACCCAAGGGGGGGCCTTACCCCCTATGAGGAGGGGATGGGGGTAAGATGAGGGGTAGGTGGGAGGAGCAGGAGAAGGGGAGGGAAGGGAAACGGGTTGGTATGTAAAATGAAAAAAAAATTAAATAAAAAGAAAATGTCTTACAATAAAAACATTTCATAAAGAAATCACAAAAGACCCCAAACAGCAACTACCATTGTAAGTATAAAAAACAATGCTGAAATTATTACAGTACCTGATTTCAAGAGTACTATAGAGCCATAGTAACAAATTCTATGGTATTAGCACAAAGAACAGATGTATAAATCAATGAACTAGACTAGAGACACCAGAAATAACAACAAATCTTACTTAAGCAATAAGAAAAAATAGTTCACAACAACAACAACAACAACAACAACAACAACAACAACAACAAAATATAACTATGCCGGGCGGTGGTGGCGCACGCCTTTAATCCCAGCACTCGGGAGGCAGAGCCAGGCGGATCTCTGTGAGTTCGAGGCCAGCCTGGGCTACCAAGTGAGTTCCAGGAGAGGCGCAAAGCTACACAGAGAAACCCTGTCTCGAAAAAACCAAATATATATATATATACTTAATTTTCAATTGAAGTTCCAAAAGCATGCATTGCACAAAAGATAACCTCTTCAACAAATGATGTTGGAAAACACAGGTATACATAACTAGAAGACTGAAATAGAAAATAATCTCAAGAAATGGCAAATGAGTTTGCATGAGATAATTCTGAACAGCAAAGGTAATGATCACCAGAGGGAAGAGACAGCCCACAGAACAGGAAACCCAGAGGGGTGTGTGTGTAGGCTTGAAACTAGAAAGGGGATCAAGAGAGCTGTGGAAGGGATCCTAAGGTGTGGGCAAAGCAAAAGTCATTCAATACATGTGACCTGAAAGCAGAAGGAGGTCTATTTGTAATGAGGATGGAAACCAGACACTGAGGCACAAGGGAGGTGCAGTGGAGTGAATTAGAGGAAGACATGCCATGGATATCTGAAAATACATAACTAAGCACACACACACACACACACACACACACACACACACACACACACACACACACTGCTGTGCACCTAATAAAAATCAATTTAAATAGTAAAACTACCTCTATATGCATATAGAAGAATCTGTATATTAAAAATCCCAAATAAACTCACCAAATGTAATTAAAACAAACATTTTCAAA